>NC_056741.1:531726081-532026081 GCF_019279795.1 Protopterus annectens
ATAAACAGGCTATACAATAGAAGGAGGAAACTAGTTCAGAAAAAAAGCAAATCCCAAGAAGGAAAGACATCCCTGATCAGTATCAGTAAGAAACTAAGATCCCTCATAAAATCATCCAAGGCTAACTTCAAAAGAAAAATAACCAAGGATTCGAAAGATAACCACAAAGCCTACTTTAGCTATGTCAACAATCTAAGTGGCAACTCGCAGATATGCTCTGAGCTAGTGCAAAATAGCACAAAATATACTGAACCTACTGATATTGCCAACATCCTGGCAGATAGATTCAGTGCAAATTTCACCCCCCCCTCTCACCCCCAAAAGGGCCCACAGCAATACCAGAAAAGTGTAGTGTCCCTGAAATCACAGACGCACAGGTGAAAACAGCCCTTTCAAAAGCAAAAAGCACAGCGTCAGTGGGGCCAGATGATGTCCCAGGCTGCGTCTTGCATGAACTACAGAATGAACTAACCCCCCACCTAAACACACTGTTCAACCTCAGCCGCTCCACAGGCTACGCACCCATAGAATGGCGCACAGCAACGATTATTCTGCTCCACAAAGGAGGGGCCACAACTGACCCTGGTAACTATCGCCCCATAAGCCTGACTAGCCTGGTCTGCAAGGCTATGGAGCGCATCATCATGGAACTCATTAACAAAGACATTGGGAACCTCCAAACACTTGACCCGATCCAGTTCGGCTTTAAGGGCAGATCATGCCTACTAAACCTGGTTGATTTCTTCGAGACAGTCACCAAGGCCATAGATGAGGGGAAGGTGGTTCATGCAGCCTACCTTGACCTCACCAAGGCTTTTGACACCATTCCCCACTTGGGAATTATAGAAAAACTCACCAGCCTGAACATAAACCCTAACATCGCGAGACGGGTTGCCAACTGGCTTACAGACAGAACTCACACAGTAGAATAGCTAGATCCAGGTCTGACTCTAAACCAGTCATAAGTGGTGTCCCACAAGGCTCGGTCCTGGGACCCCCACTGTTCGGCATATACTTCTCAGAAGTACAGGCAAACACAGGAGGACTATGGCTAACCAGGTTTGCCGATGACTGCAAACTGGGAGCCATAATTGACTCTCTGGCTAACACAGACATTCTCCAAAAGGGCCTTACTGAGACGGACACCTAGTGTCAAAGTCATGGTCTCAAGCTAAAATGCCAAAAAATGCATAGTCATCTCGTTTGGGAAAAACAAAACACCCATGAATTACCACACAGGTGGCAGCCCCCTTAATACAGAAGACGTAATAAGAGATCTGGGGACCAAGGTAGATAGTAATCTCTCCTTTGGCAATCATATTGCCAAAGTAGTTAGGAAATCCTTCTATGTAGCCCACCTAATCACTAAAGGGTTCGCATCTAGAAATAAAGAGGTTATAGTGCCCCTCTACGCGTCACTCATCAGACCCATCATAGAGTACAATGCCCCATTTGGGATGCACCTCACAAGACACTTCCAACAGCTGGAAAGACTACAAAAGTACCTCACCAAGAGGATTACTGGCCTCAAACATATGTCCTCTGCAACCAGACTGGAAAAACTCTGGCTGTACTCAGTGACATATCGCTAACTTAGAGGTGATCTCTGCCTGACTTACAAAGCCATGTACAACTCAGAATTCCCAAACCAAAGTCCTTTGCCAATGCCAAAGTCCTGCCAAAACACCACAACAATATCCGAAAAGAGAAAAAGAAAGTAAGGCAGGACACTGCTATAAATCGTAGTTCCTTTATTAAAACACAGATATCCAAGGTAAGCGCTTTCGGGATAAAAACCCTTCTTCAGACAAGGTAAAAACTCATCACACATTATTTAAAAAATTCACCAGCCAATGAGCTTCTAATAAACAAACCGCCTTTTTTGTAAGGCGGGCTTTAAGGGGACCATGTCGTTTAGGCCAGGGTTCCTATGAGCCATCAGTTGTAATATCCACCGTGACTCCAGGGATTCAGTAATCAGTTTTAGATCACCACCTCTATTATTCAATGTCACATTAGCTATGGCCTTAAAAAGAAAGACATGGGTGGGATTTAACTCAATATGCCTGTATAGTGCATTGTGCCTGTCCTTATTCCTTATACAGGACAAATGTTGGAGCACCCTAACCTTGAGCATATTATTTGTCTTTCCTACATAAAATCCTGTGCACTGTGTGCACTCAGCTAGATATACCAAATTTGCTGTCCTGCATGTAGCTCGAGCTTTAAAACTAAATGCTTGCCCATTAGTTGGTTGTGTAAAGGTGGTAACTTTGTTAATGTGAGGGCAGGCTTTACAAGACCCACAGGGTATGGTGCCTATAGTTTCCTTAAATGGTCTCCTAATGGTTGAACATCTCTCCTTGCACAAAATATCCTTAAGATTCCTGTTACGCCTATACCCAAACGTAGGACGTAAACCTACAATGTCCCTTAACCTGGTATCACTCCTTAAGATATTCCAATTCTTATATACTATTTCCCTGATGTCGCCAATATTACTGCTGTAGGTAAATGAGAAGTTATGTACCTACCATAACGTTCCATGTTAGTTGTCTTCTCTCGCCTTCTTTCTTGCTTGATGGGTTCGGAGCCGATCCTCGGCTCCGACTCGGCACTTTGCTAAGCTTGAGAGTCACTTTTACCAGCTCGAGGCAGCCCCATATCCCATGATGCAAGGCGGTAAGTACCCAGATCTCGTTTGGTACCTAAAGGCAATAACACCTAGCACAAAAAAAAACTTCCCAGAAGGAAGAAAGGCAAAAAGCCTAAAGGATGGGCTATAAGGTAGACTAGAACTAGCTGGTCTTAAGAAGCATTCTTCCATACAGGGAGAAAAAGGTCTGTCCAGGCCAGGGGGCAGGAGGGAGGGTCGCAAGAAAGAAGGCAAGAGAAGACAACTAACATGGAACGTTATGGTAGGTACATAACTTCTCAATGTTAAGTTGTCAATCTCGCCTTCATTCTTGCTTGATGGGACTGCGTCCCTAGCACCTCTATCCTGGGTGGCTCAATGGAACAGACTCTTGAGAACTGTAGAGCCAAAACTGGCTCTATCCCTGGAGGCCAAATCCAATTTGTAGTGAGAAACAAAGGTATGAGGAGTGGCCCAAGTGGCTGCTGCACAAATAGTGTCTAAAGGAAGTCTAGCCTGAAAAGCTGTAGAAGTGGCTAAGCTTCTGGTTGAATGCGCTTTAGGTTTTGAGCACAGCTGTTTTCCCCTGAGCTGATAGATTTCAGAGATGGTGGAAGAAAGCCATCTAGATAAGGTCACTTTGGAGACAGGGAGGCCTTTCTTGTTTTCAGCATAAGAAAGAGCTGATCGGATTTCCTGAATTGTCTTGTTCTGTCCAAATAATATCTGAGTTGGTGGTGAACATCAAGATAATGCAATTTTTGTTCCGATCTGTTTGAGTAATTAGGGAAAAATACAGGGAGGTCAATAGATTGGTTCAAATTATTTTTTGAGGCCACCTTGGGCAAAAAGGTTGGATTAGTTCTCAAGGATACCCTGTCTTTGTGGAAGATCAAATAAGGGGGACGAACAGAGAGAGCATGAAGTTCTGACACTCTCCTTGCCGAGGTAATAGCAACAAGGAAGAGCGTTTTCCATGAAAGAAATTTCAGGGAACATGAAACAGCTGGCTCGAAGGGAGGAAGAATTAAGGATGTCAGCACTAGATTTAGGTCCCATTGAGAAGGAGGACTCCTGACTGGAGGTTTCAGGAGAAAAATTCCTTTTAGAAAAGCTCTACAAAGCCTGTGGGACATAATGTTGTGATCTGCAAACCCAACATGAAAATTCGAGATAGCAGCCAACTGAACTTTGACCGTGGAAGATGAAGAGCCCGAGTGGAAGATTTCCGCTAAGAAATCCAAAAAGTACAGTTTTGTACCTACCATAAATGTAGATGTCCGATAGGCATGCATCTGCAGTCCTTGCAAATGGGTTGTCCTGTCGTCAGGCAGCCCTTCGGTCGGCCGGATTCCAAAGTCTGGGTCTGGCCTCGGCTGATGTCGCACTTCACCCGACGTCATAGCTGCAGTTATTCGGGTATAAAGGCATCAGCCGATGCCATCTTCCTCAGTGTTTCTTGCCCCAGATGCCAGGTGCCCTCTAGGAAGGCTAAATTTGGATAATTGCAAAAGTTTCCAAATAAGAGAGAGCAAATAAAATCAAACATGTATATACATATATACAAACAAATACACCATAATAGATTCCCCCAGCTAGCTATGAGATGGGTAAATACCCTAGGAGTACCTCAGAGGGGAAGGAGGGAGGGTAATCCTGACTGCAGATGCATGCCTATCGGACATCTACATTTATGGTAGGTACAAAACTGTACTATGTCCTTCAAGGATGCATCTGCAGTCCTTACAAATGGGTAGAATACCATAGCCAAACTGGGGGAGGAGGAGTAATATGATTATGGTGTAGTTAAGATCCCTTACAAAACAGCAGTGGCAAACCCTGCTCGGGATCTGGAGTATAAGGGTAAATTATAATGCTTGGCAAATGTATGCACGGAGCTCCAAGTAGCAGCCTCTAAAATGTCTTTGGTAGCCACTCCTCGTAAAAAAGCTGTGGTAGTGGCTGTAGCCCTTGTAGAGTGAGGTCTGATGTTTTCTGGAGTTTTCTTCCCATGATAAGAGTAACAAAATCTGATGCAATTTCCTATCCACTTAGAGATTGTCTGTTTTGAAATTGCTTTGCCTTCCATTCCTGGTGCATATGCTACCAGTAGCTGGTCAGTTTTTCTATTGCTCTTGGTCCTGTCCAGGTAGTAACGTAATTGTCTATGTACATCCAAGGTATGCAACAGTCTTTCTCGCCTGTTCTGTGGGTTGGGGAAGAATGTAGGCAGGTGGATAGCTTGGTTTAAAGATACCCTGGAGACCACCTTTGGCATAAAAGTAGGATTAGTTCTCATGGACACTCTATCTTGATGGAAGATCAGGAAGGGCTGTACTGCCATTAATGCCTGTAGTTCTGAAACCCTTCTTGCTGAAGTGATTGCAAGCAGGAAAGCAGTTTTCCATGATAAGTACTGTAATTCTGCTGTTGCTGCTGGCTCGAAAGGAGGGAGTGTCAACTTTTCTAGCACAAAGTTCAAGTCCCATGCTGGCAATGGTGGCTTCCTAGGTGGTTTCACATTTTAATTCCTCGCAGGAACTGCGTGAGCAGAGGATGTGAGAAGACTGGAGGATCCAGGTTGTATTCTGCTGAAATAGCTGAGGCATGAATCTTAATGGAAGAATAGGACAGGCCATTGTGGAAGAGCTCTGCCAAGTATTCCAGGATGTTAGCAATGCTTACCAGTGACACATTTTCTCCTTTTGCAGTACTCCAAATGAAATATCTTTTCCATTTTGCTGAATAATTTTTCTTGTTGAGGGTCTGCGAGCCTCCAAGATAATGTCTTTAACCCTTTGAGATAAATTTGGGTTATTTTGTCTTATGCAATGTTCCAGGCAGCCAGCTGCAGTGTTTTCAGGTTTGGATGCAGGGTTTTGAAGTTGTTCTGTGTTAACAGTAAGGGAACTAGGGGCAGAGGCCATATTTGTTCCCGAGACATACTCCTCAGTAATGGGTACCAATGTTGCCTTGGCCAGTCTGGAGCTATCAGGATGATCCTTGGACGGTCTTCTTTGATCTTCAATAGCACCTTGTGCATCAAAGGAAGAGGTGGGAATGCATATGCTGTCAGGTTTTTCCAGCTGAAAGATAGGGAGTCCACTTTCCAGGCAAGTGGGTGGTACGTCCTCGTGCAGTATTTTTTCAGTTGGTGATTGTGTGGGGATGCAAATAAGTCTATTTCTGGTAGTCCCCATCTCCCTGTAATGGTTTTGAAGATGTCCGGATGCAGCATCCATTCGTAGGCATCCGTGGTAGTTCTGCTTAGGATGTCTGCTAGTATATTTTCTTTTCCTGGCACAAAAATTGCGTGTAACTGAATGTTGTAGCTCAGGGCCACATTCCAGAGGTCCATTGCCATCCGGCATAGAGGGTATGAATGTGTGCCTCCCTGTTTGTTGATGTACCACATAACTGTGGTGTTGTCCGTCCTTATCAACAGTTGACCCTGTCGAAGAAATGGTCTGAATGTCTGTATTGCCAGTTTTACTGCCAGCATTTCCTTTTGATTTATGTGTAGGTGCAGCTGGTCTTGAGTCCATAAGCCTTGTATGCACTTGTTCAGCATGTGCGCCCCCCAACCGAGGTCTGAAGCGTCCGTTGTAATGGTCTGGCTTGGTTGAGTGCTGTTGAAAGGCAGTCCTTTGTTTGATTGACAGGCCTGAGCCCACCATTGGAATTCTTGCTTCAGGCATGGAATTATTGGAATTTTGGTTTCTAGGCTGTGCTTGTGCTGAGACCATAAATTCCTTAGGTACCACTGTAACTTTCTCATATGTAGTCTGGCATGTGGAATCAATATTATGCAGGATGCCATGTAACCCAGGGCTTGCAGGACTTTTCTTGATGTTAGCTGGTTCTGCTTTGTTAATGCCATGAAGTAGAGAGGAAGTTGCTCCTGTTTTTCTACTGTTAGGGATGCCATTTGTTTTGATGTGTCCAGCTCTGCACCCAAGAAGGTTATCCTTTGGGATGGTATCAGTCTTGACTTTTTTATATTGACTGTGTATCCCAGGGCTTGCAGTAGATGAATGACCTTTTTCAAGTCTTTTGTTAATTTGTTTTTGTTGTCCGCTTGTAACAGGCAATCGTCCAGGTAAGGGTAGATTTGAATCCCCTGTAGCCTGCAATGAGCAATTACTGATGCCAGGCATTTCGTGAATACTCTGGGCGCAGTAAATAAGCCAAAGGGCAATGCTGAGAATTGATAATGCTCTGATCCTGCAAGAAATCTGAGGTATCTTCTGCAATTTGGTCGTATGGGGACGTGCAGGTATGCCTCCTTGAGATCTAGAATTACCAGCCAAGACTCCTTGCCCAGCATGGGAAGAAGCTGCTGTAGGGTCAGCATTTTGAATTTTGGAACAATGAGGTATGTGTTTAAAGCAGACAGGTCGAGAATAGGTCTCCATTGGTTTTCTTTTCTTGGTACCAGGAAAAGTCTGGAGTAAAATCCTTGTCCTTGTTCCATAGATGGTACCCTTTCTACAGCTCTCATCCTTAGTAAGTGAGTTATTTGTTTTAGAGCTTCTGTCTTCTGATTTGGAGGTAGGTTTGGCATTCCTCTCTTCCTTGGTAAAGTATGGAAGTGAAACCTGTAACCTTGGTCTATTGTCTGTAAAATCCATCTGTCTCCTGTGATGTAATGCCAGTTTACTGAAAATAAGGCTAGCTTCCCGCCTAAGGGTGCTTCTAGTTGTTCCCTGGTAGGCGGTGCCAGAGCCAAGTCACTGTGATTGTCCTGTGGAAGTGGTGGTGGCTGGATCTGTGGCTGTACCTCGCTGGTTGTTAGCCTGCCACTGACGTCCCCTGTAGGCACCTCTGGATTGACCCCTGCCTCTTGAGCGTCTATTCCTGCCTCTCTGAGCTCTGGAGGTGTCTGGAAAGGACCAATTCTTGGAAGGCCAGTTCCTGCTAAACCTTGGAGGCTGGACCTGCAAGAAATCCTTGACTGTCTGGACAGATTTTGCTTTCTCTTCTACCTTCTTCAGCACCTGCTGTGCAGGGGAGCCAAACAAATTGAGCTTATCCATGGGAGCATCTAGAAGCTTTGATTTAACATGGTCTGGTAAGGACTGCTCTTTTAACCATGCATGTCTTCTGATCACTGTACCAGTCATGGCTGATCTAAAGGAAGCCTCCAGTGCATCATAGCCGCATTTTAAGGAATGATTACTGACCTGCTGAATGTTATTTACCATTTCCTGAACAGATTTTTTATCTAATGGCTCATCTGAGGACAGTTTTTTAGTTAACTGGTCTAACATAAATTCCTGATACTGAATCATGTGGAATTGACAGTTCAAGGCCCTAGCTGAAAGAGTAGCAGAAGTGTATACTCTTTTACCCCATCTCTCTAAGGCCCTAGATTCCCTTTCAGAGGGGAGGGGGTTTTTGGCAGAGGTAGCTGCTACAGCCTTGGGTCCCTGGGAGATAGTTTCAGGATCTGCAAAAGGAGCCTTATACAAATGATAATGTGTGTCCGGAACCCTGTAGTACCTATCGGGCTTAGCAGGGGCCGGAGGAAGAGAATCAGGAGCAGTACAAACATCATTAAATGCATCATCCACAACAGTAAGTACTGGAGGAATGGCTAAAGGCCTATGCTGTGGCAAATGCAAAAAGGTTCTAAGCCTTTTCCTAGAGTCTGAAAAATCCTGGCCCTGCCATTGAAATTGTTCCCTCATAGCATGCAAGGTTTCCCCAAAAGAAAATTCCTCAGGCGGAGAGGCAGAAGGAATGGACTCTTCTGCATCAGAGTCTTCATAAGGAGAAAAAGGGTCCTCTGGAGGGTTTGAATTATCTGATTCATCAGAGGAGCCATCTGAAGAAACTGGCTCAGGGGGCTCTACTCTAGGCCTCTTCTCTGGAGGTGGGTGAGATGCCCTGTCTGGGTGTAGTTGGGATCCCCGGATCAAAGAAATGAGATCCTCTGCTAGAGTAAGCATCTGAGAACTAGAGCTAGGCCTGTGAGAGGAGGTCTTAGCAGGTACAGTTTTGGTAGATTTTGCTGCTTTAGCCCTGGCAAAGGCCTTAATTGACATGGATGCAGGTGGCCTAGCAGCTCCACGTGCAGGGGTAGAAATATCCAAAGGAATAGTATCAGATAAATCCTGTGAACCTGCTGGGATTTCAGTAGCAGATTCAGCCATGCTGGATGAGGCCTCGGTAGTAGGTAAGCTTTCGGCCGAAGGAAGAACCGTGGACTCTGTTTCAGCCGAAACAGAGACACTCGCGGTTGGCTTAACCGCGGTTTCGGCCGAAACCGCGGACCGTGAGTGTCGGTCCTTTTCCTTGCGCTTTTTAGATATTTGCATAGTCGGAGGATCCGACGGCATAATGTAAGCAAAAGCGGAGCCGAAAAACTCCTCTGCAAATTCCGACCGACGTCTAAGCGTTCGTCGGTTGAAAGAAGCACAGGCTAGACAAGCTGCTACGTCGTGGTCTGGGCCTAAACAAGGTAAGCAGTAAGAGTGGAAATCTTTATGAGGTATTTGTTTCCCACAAGTTAAACAGTTATTCACTTTTTCTGACATCGGCTGAGGCAAGAAAGAGTCCCCAACGGGGTACTTCGCTTTTAGAAGTCTTCGGTAGTAGTAATCTCTGGTTCTGACCGACCGGCACTTGCGAACAGCTTCTGCTTCGGGTGCCACGCGGCAAGAAAGACTGAGGAAGATGGCGTCGGCTGATGCCTTTATACCCAAATAACTGCAGCTATGACGTTGGGTGAAGTGCGACATCAGCCGAGGCCAGACCCAGACTTTGGAATCCGGCCGACCGAAGGGCTGCCTGACGACAGGACAACCCATTTGCAAGGACTGCAGATGCATCCTTGAAGGACATCTGCTTGAACAGGGGCAGTAAAAGGATCTATATTTTTAGCTTTTGCCCAACAAGAGAAACGTTTCCACTTGCTGTTATAAATCCTTCTAGTAGAGGATTTAAGGGAAGCCACTATGATATCCCTAACAGGATTAGAGATCATAGGAAGCCTGGCTAAGGAAGGAAGTGGAGCAACCATGCTGTGAGGTTGAGAGAAGGAATAGACCGATGCAGCTGACCCGATTGGTGAATCAGAAGGTCTGGCACTGGGTCCAGATGCCAAGGCTGCACCAACAGGTGACGATGGAGGAACGGAAACCAAATTTGTCAAGGCCAATAGGGAGCAATGAGAATCATTTTGGCTCTCAAAACGGTGGCTTTCTGGCGTACTTGTGGAATCAACGGAAAGGGAGGAAAGGCATAACGAAGTCCCTGGGGCCAATCCTGGGTTAGAGCGTCTCTGGGGGGATGGCCTGGTAGTGGGAAGAGAGAAAAGAAGTCTGGGCATTTGCTGTTTTGGGGAGTAGCAAAAAGATCGCAACATGGGCGGCCCCATTCTAGAAAAATCTCCTCCACTATAGATTGTTTGAGAGACCACTCGTGAGGCATGAGAATAGCTCTGCTCAATCGGTCCGCTAGAATGTTGGTTTTCCCAGGGATATGCGTTGCTACCAGAAACCGATGAGAGGAGATTGCCCATTGCCAAAGTCTGAGAGCTTCTCGACACAAGGGGTAGGACTTGGTTCCGCCCTGTTTGTTGATATACCATACTACAGACATGTTGTCTGTGTGAACTGCAATTGTTCCCAAGGGAAGAAAGTCGTTGAGGGCTTGCAACATTAAAAGCACTGCTCTCATCTCTAGGACATTTATGTGCAGGTGGTATTCGAACGGTTGCCACGTCCCATGAACCATCCTGCCCTGATAATGACCCCCCCACCCGATCAGGGAGGCGTCCGTAGTGACTGTGGCTACCGGGGCCGGGGATACAAAGGGTCTGCCTTGATGAATCTGGGGAGAAGAAATCCACCATGATAGATGATTCTTGCAAATTTGTGTCACCAGGATTTGGTGACGCATAGGAAGTTGTTGGTAAGACCACTGGGTGAACAACATTCATTGAAGAAGACGCATATAGAAGCAGGCCAGTGGAAGAAGGGTAATGGCTGCAGCCATGAGGCCCAACACCTTCAGAACCATTCTGGCTTGCACTTTTTTGCAGGTAAGGATGATCTTCACGTGACTTTGGATATCTGAGATTCTTTGGTCTGTGAGGGTTGCTGACATCCGAACAGTGTTTAAGTTTGCGCCTATGAAAGTAATAGACTGGCAGGGCAATAAGGAGGATTTTTCGTAGTTGATCGAAATTCCTAATTGAGTGCATAGATTTAGGGTATAATCCCTGGCTTGAAGAAGTTGATGCCTGGTGGTGGCTGAAAGGAGCCAGTCATCGAGATACGGAAACACCTGGAATCCTTGACGTCTCAGGTGAGCCGTGACCACTGCCATACATTTGGTGAACACTCTGGGGGCTGTAGTGAGACCAAAGGGCAGGGCTCTGAATTGAAAATGACTGGACCCCAGCGGAAAGCGGAGAAACCTTCTGGAGCGTCTGTGAATTTTTATGTGATAGTACGCGTCCTGAAGGTCTATTGAGCACATCCAGTTGTCCTTTTCTAGGAAGGGCAAAATTGATTGAAGTGTGACCATTCGAAATCTTGTCTTTCTCATAGACTTGTTGAGTCTGCTGAGATCCAATATTGGTCTCCAGTCTCCCGTCTTTTTGGGGACCAAAAAGAATCTTGAGTAGATTCCGGGCTCTGAATGGTCTGTTGTAACTGGCTGAATGGCCCTTTTTTGTAGAAGCTTTGAAACCTCTAACTTTGCAATTTCCCTTAAGACCGGGTGGTACATCTGGAAGGGAATTTTTGTGAGTGAAAGGACTTTCCTCGAAAGGAATCTTGTAACCCTCGGATATGATCGACTGTACCCATCTGTCTTGAGAGAGGGAACGCCAGGCTTCTGGGTACAGCGATAGTCTTCCCCCGACTGCCTCCAAGGATGGACAGTCGGGCAACATCTCAGGGATGCTGGAAGGGCTTGTCAGAGAGAGGCTCTCTGCTTCCCTGGTTTTGTGGACCCCCTCTGCCTCTAGAGCGTCTGTTATTACCCCTCTGCCTCTAGGGGTAAACTGACCACGTCGGCCTGGCGTGACTCCCTGGGATTTACGGAACCACATTTTTCCCCTTCTGACCTTTGGGGTAAGGTCTAGAGGGGGTAGAAAAACAGACCCCTACGGCAGAAAGAGTCTTGCCGTCCTGCCCACACCTGGTCAATGTATCCTTCACTTGAGGGCCAAACAATGCTGACCCATCAAAGGGAGAATTGGTGAAGGACGCCTTAAAGGGATCTGCAAAATTACAGAGCCGCATCCAGGATTGACGTCTAAGAGCCACTCCTGTACCCGCGGCTCTACTCGCTCCATCTGCTGCATACGAGATCAGTCGCATGGAGGAGTTAGCTATAGAATTAAGGATTCCTAGCTGAGAAGCAATCTTTTCTTGAGCCCCTGCAGCCGTAGGATCCTGCACTACTTCACCTAGTTCCTTAAGGATGTCCCTTTGGAGTCTGGTGAAGTGACATAAATAGTTCAGCGAACACATGGCAAAGGTCGCTGAGGAGAACATCCGCTTACCATACCTATCCATGGTCCTAGAATCCTTATTAGGAGGATGGACTGGTACGGAAAGATCTGCAAGTTCCTTCTTAGTGGCGGCCGCCACCACCATGGCATCAACAGGGACACCTTTTGTAAGGAATTGCTTTTCGGAAGGGGCTGTAATAAATTTAGACGGCCTCCTAGGAAATGGCTCTACAGAATCAGGAGCAGCCCAAGCCTTTCAAGCAATAACCTCCATAAGGGGGTCGAAAGGTGGAGACACCCAGGAGGTGGAGGGTTGAGATCCAAACGCCTGTAGGTATACCGACTCATCCTCGGAGGGATTTATGGAGGGCCAGTTTCCCCTCTGTTTTAGGAGTTCTAGGATGTCTGAAAAGGAGACATCCTCAGAGGGGGATCTTGGGGATCCCTCCGACTCATCTAAGTCGGTATCTGAAGTGGTAGACTCAGGGGAGTCCAGGTGTTTCCTCTTACAAGTCCTCTTGTGCGGAGGATCTCCTAACTGGTCAGGAGAATCCTCGGAAGAGGGGGTTCTTCCCAATGGGGAAACCTGAGGCGGTGGATCTCTAGGTCCGGGAGCAAGAGAGATGGAAGAGATATCGACAGGCACTGTAGAGGGAGGAGCTAAGGGAATAGACTGCTGACTGAGCCCAGTGGCCAGCACACTCTTCATCACCTCGAAGGCCCCCCTTCCAGGGAGATCCGAGAGAACCCATTCTGAAGAAACTGGGACTCCCGGGCCCACCGAAAGGGAAGGCTCCGAGGCAGATGTCGGAGCCGAAGCTCCAAGGGGAAGAGCGGGGTCGGACAAGGGTCCGATGCCACTCACCCCTCGGAGGAGACCAGGGAAGCCCGACCACCGAATCCCTCCAAGGAAGGTCTCGAGGAGGAGATGAGTAGATGCTGAAGGTGCAGAAGGAGGGGGTATCTGCCCTTCAGCCATAGCCATAACTATTCCCGTAGACTCCAGCTCCAAACTCTGTGGTAGAGTTGAAGGAGGAACTTGAAGGGGGTGTGGACTAATAGTCGTCTGTTGAGACGGACTATGAAGCATCTGGGCCAGTGCCTGTGATTTTAATAATCTGCTTACCACCCTCTCTAAATCATGGTCAGATAACCTGGACGACCTAGATGATCGGCTCCGATGGCTCCGTTCCGAAAGAAGAGGTGAGGCCGGAGCCGACAGAATCGGTTCCAAAGAGGGGGACCTGGACCTCTTCCTCGAAGGAACCATCGGAGCCGACAAACCCACTGATCCAGTCGGAGCCGATAACTTTTCGGCTCCGATAGAAGATCTAGATGCATCGGCTCCGGCCGGAGCCGATGCAGGCATCGAAATAGCGGTGTCGGAGCCGGTCGGCACCGACACTGAAGCCTGGGCCACATGGTGATCGGAGCCAGTACTCGGAACCGACACCAAAGTGACCAAAGAAGTATCGGCACCGATAGCCATCGGTGCCGAGGATTTAGCCAAGGTTGGATCGGCTCCAGCCGGAGCCGATCTCGACTCCGACATAGTCGGAGCAAAGGCCGAAGGCTTTGGTACAGAAGCCTGGGCCTTAGACTTGGAAGGCTTTCCTAGAGCCGATTTGGCCGGGGAGCCCTCCGGTTTAAGGAGTCCCCTTAAAATAAGTTTGTTTCTCCTCTCCTGCAGGACTCTCTGGCTAAAAGAATGACATATTGCACAGGAGTCCTGCAGGTGGAGAGGTCCCAGGCAGTATAAACAAGAAGTGTGACCGTCTGTCAGAGACATCTTCTGACAGCACGAGTCACACTTCTTGAAGCCTGAGACCCTCTGCTCTTTGGACATAGTGGACACTAACAGAACACACACAGTCCCAAACAAACAATTAAAATTAAAGTGTAAGTAGTAAAAACCTCACACACACGCCCTGACAGGGGGGGATGGGAGGGAAGGTAGGCCTGACTAAAAAATTTAAAGAGGAAGGATAATTTTAGTCAAAAAGGGGTTTACAATTAACTAAAAATGAAAGATTTCTAAGAAAAAACTAGTTTAAAAGTGAAAAGGGGCTAAAGCAGTTTAAATTTAAACACTTACCAGGAGCTGGCAAAAGGAGGACCTCATCAGCGAAGCAGCAAACGAGATCTGGGTACTTACCGCCTTGCATCATGGGATATGGGGCTGCCTTGAGCTGGTAAAAGTGACTCTCGAGCTTAGCAAAGTGCCGAGTCGGAGCCGAGGATCGGCTCCGAACCCATCAAGCAAGAATGAAGGCGAGATTGACAACTTAACATGTATATTTTCGGATACCCAGAGTTTACCTGGGGTGCCTTAGGTGCATTCAATTCACTTCCTGTACATCTGAGCCAAGGTTTATATCTATTAGCCCTTTTTGATTTACTCCTATGCATAATCTGGTTAACAAGATGTTCATCATAACCCCTATCGAGAAAACAACGCTTCAAGCCATCAGCTTCCTTCTCAAATTGGGTATCATCAAGGCAAAGCCTTGATACCCTGCATGCCTGACCCTGAACTATGTTCGAAAACATGTATCGAGGATGCATGCTATCAAAACTGAGCATGCTATTCTTCCAACATTCCTTCCTGTGGATACTAGAAACTAAGCCCTCACTGGTCCTGGTGATGCAAACATCAAGAAAATCCATTTGAGTGTCAGAATACTTTAATGTAAACCTAAGAAAAGTAGTCGTGGAATGTAAATATTCCACAAACCTTTCCAAGGAGGGGCATCTCCCCTCCAAAAAACAAACACATCATCCACAAAACGCATATATGCCCCTACATATTGCATCCAATATTGATTATGAAAAATAGTGTCCCTCTCCCAAAAGGAGAGGACCAGATTAGCATAGGTATTAGCACAGGGGGTGCCCATGGCTACCCCCTGTGCTTGCCTGTAAACCTGCTTGGCTCCTATGAAAACATTGTTCTCTAAAACCAGAGATGACATGGTTTTAACCAAAGATGTTTTGGTTGCATCCTCCCCCAGATCATGTAATACTTCTCCCACAGCTCGTATACCATACTCATTGCTGATAACAGTGAACAGATTTTGAACGTCCAAGGTAACAAGTAACAAGTGATCCTTGGGCAAATGTTGGTTAAATTCACCGACTACCTGCAAAAAACTGGCTGTATCCTTTAAAATATTTGGTAGCCTATCTACAAAAGGACTAAGGGTATATTTTGATGACTTTATTAGAGACTTGAGCTATAAAACGGGCAGGCTACAAAGATTGAAGTGGCAAACTTTTCATTTTGAAGCCTGTAAGCAGTATGGAATAGTGCCGCAAGGAATGAGAATATTGTGCATGCCGGCACAAGGAGATCGCTATCCAGAACTGCTAGCACAATGGCAGTCACTCAACATACAAACTAGTTTCAAATATATGGACATCATTAACACATTTTTTGCTCCGGAGATTGTTAAACTTGAAAAGGAAGTAGACAGTTTACGCTGTAAGCTGAAAGGGGAATTTCATGAGTCCTTCCACCTTACGCGCTTGGAACAGCTATATCATACGCTTACGGACAGCAATGATAAATTATGTGTACAAAAAATTAATAAATTGAGAAGGGATTATGAGGACTTTTCCCACGGTAATATATTTGTTTGGCCCAGATACAAGGGGCCATCTCCACCAGGCAATGTTGCTGGTGATGCTAAGAGAATCAGTCGACGACAACAGGAGGGGAGCACCTTGACGGAACACACGGAGGTGTCAACGGGAGCAGCAGTTAGGAGTGATTACATCTCATCACATGGCTCTAGCAGCGTGATGTGCATTGTATCAGCTGAGGACAACGCTGAGAACAACAGTTCTGTAAACAAGGTAGAAGAACGACCGGCTGAACTGACGAGATGTCATTTTCCCTCAAATGTGGATAATTTAGTGCCTTTACCTTTACCAGAGGATACAGGTTCTTCCTCTGAACTTGGAGTCTGTACAACAGGGGTTTTGGATCAGGGAGCACATCCTAAAACCACGCAGGTGTCACAACATTTTTTGGGGGTTCTTCCGGCACCCGTCAAGAAACGAGGGGCATGGAAGCGATCCCTGAGCGCGGGAAGGGACCCCACCAAGAAGAGGAGAACCATGGATTGACTATTCCTGATACTCCTGGTATCGTATATAACCTTTCTTCACATATTTTAACAAAGGAAGAGCTTTATGTGCTCGATAAAGGTTTTACCTTTGTTCCGGGACAAATCAGTGCTTTCCATGATATACACAAAAACACGAACCGGTGAGCAGGACCACAATCAGAGACAGCTTGAAAAATGTATAAAATGGTTTTATTAATCCCAAATAAAACGTTAGCGCTTTCGGCCGAACCAATGTCCAGCCTTCATCAGACAAACAGCGGAATGTTTGATATCAAGACCTTATATATTGTTAACAAATGTTAGTGCCAATCAAAAACAAATGCATTCCTTGATTAGATGTTACCATGGTGACCTTAAAACAATATTTCATATAGGTAAAATGAAACATTAATTGATGTTACTTAGATCAAATATTAAGAACAGTGATAAAACTTGAAGCTTGCATAATTTCACATGTTAAAAAATAAACTGTGTTAAAAATACACATCAATTGCTGTTTGTTAGTGAACAAATAAGATACAAGCCTTTTGCAATGTGGACTGATTTAAAACCTTACGTTACCCTTCAAGTTATACTAAAGGAAACCGGACCTTCTTGAAATTAGTTTCACATTATGCCAGATGTTAATGGTATAGCCTAACAAACAGTAAACCTGAATATACATGTCTACTCACTTAGTTGTAAGTTATTTAAATTCTGTTATCTATTATACGATAACCACTTGAGCACACATTTGATGGAAAGATTATCGTTAATTCCTGGTATAAGGTGTGCCCTAGTTCGGATTTGCCACATTAATTCGTCAATCTCCAATTTGATTTGCCAGGGACCCCCTCTTATGTCTGGGGTTCTTTGTTGCACTATGACAAAACTAAAAGTGTGCCCTATATGCTCCATAGTATGCTTAGCTAAGGCATTATTTTCATCGTGCCTGCTGACAGCATACATATGTTCGTAAATCCTAGTTTTAATTCTACGCTCCGTCTTACCAATGTAAAAAGCTTTACATTGGTTACACAGAGCGGCATATACCACCGATTTAGACTCACAGTTAAAATGGTTGTTCACCTTGTATGTCTTATTGTTGATGGTAAATTGTGTTCCAACTTTGATGAACTTACATTGAGCACACGCACCACATTTGTGCATGCCATGTGGCCGATTGGAAGTAGGTTTATTCGGTGGTCTCTCTAAAATTGTTTTTAAATTTTGTCCCCTCCTGTATGTTAGTTTTGGTCTTGCACCCAGTATACTGGAAAGAGTATTGTCATGATTAATCACATCCCAATTCTTATTAATGATTTCCCTAATTTTTAGAAAATCTAAAGAAAAAGTGTGTACAAAAGACACACTGTAGTTGGTATTTTCCAGTCCGTTGTTCCCGAGGGGACCATCTGTAGAAATGGAAAAATTTCCTGTGTTAACATTCACCTCTATTGTAGTATTAGTAGACAGTAGGGGAGTAAAATAGCCCTCTCTACGTTTATTAGATACTTCCAAGACAATGTTGTTAATTAAGTTGAATGGATAACCCCTTGATAAAAACATATTTTTAAGTTTGTTACATTCAGTTTGAAAATCATGGTCGTCAGTTACCATGCATGCTGCCCTTACAAGCTGGCCTTTTATGACAGATCTTTTTTGATAATAAGGGTGGTTACTAGAAAAATGTAACAAACTGTTGGAATACGTGGGTTTTCTGTAAATAGTGCTTTTAAATCTTCTGTTGTTTATGTCCTTTGTTAGCAGTATGCCAAGATAATTTATCTCCATATCTGCTACGTTGAAGGTGAACTGTAAAAAATCAGTCATGTTAGTCATTCTTTCAATAAATGATGGAATCAATTCTTTCCCGCCCTTCCAAATACAAAAAATGTCATCCTGGTACCTAGTGTACCAGGAGACATATTGTTGGAATAGGTCATCCTTGAATAAGTATTCAGCTTCCCAATGTGCTAATACAGCATTTGCAAATGAACCACCACAGGGGGAACCCATGGCAACACCTGATGTTTGGAGGTAAAAACTATTCTCAAAAATAAAAAAATTATTAGATAAGACTAGCTCCAAAAGTGTTTCACTTAAATGGATAGTATTTTCATCTACCTTCTTGGCAAACATGAATTCCCTGACCCAGCTGAGTCCTGTTGGGCACCCCCTGTGCTAATACCTATGCTAATCTGGTCCTCTTCTTTTGGGAGAGGGACACTATTTTTCATAATCAATATTGGATGCAATATGTAGGGGCATATATGTGTTTTGTGGATGATGTGTTTGTTTTTTGGAGGGGAGATGTCCCCTCCTTGGAAAAATTCGTGGAATATTTACATTCCACGACTACTTTTCTTAGGTTTACATTAAAGTATTCTGACACTCAAATGGATTTTCTTGATGTTTGCATCACCAGGACCAGTGAGGGCTTAGTTTCTAGTATCCACAGGAAGGAATGTTGGAAGAATAGCATGCTCAGTTTTGATAGCATGCATCCTCGATACATGTTTTCGAACATAGTTCAGGGTCAGGCATGCAGGGTATCAAGGCTTTGCCTTGATGATACCCAATTTGAGAAGGAAGCTGATGGCTTGAAGCGTTGTTTTCTCGATAGGGGTTATGATGAACATCTTGTTAACCAGATTATGCATAGGAGTAAATCAAAAAGGGCTAATAGATATAAACCTTGGCTCAGATGTACAGGAAGTGAATTGAATGCACCTAAGGCACCCCAGGTAAACTCTGGGTATCCGAAAATATACTTTACCTACAGCAGTAATATTGGCGACATCAGGGAAATAGTATATAAGAATTGGAATATCTTAAGGAGTGATACCAGGTTAAGGGACATTGTAGGTTTACGTCCTACGTTTGGGTATAGGTGTAACAGGAATCTTAAGGATATTTTGTGCAAGGAGAAATGTTCAACCATTAGGAGACCATTTAAGGAAACTATAGGCACCATACCCTGTGGGTCTTGTAAAGCCTGCCCTCACATTAACAAAGTTACCACCTTTACACAACCAAATAATGGGCAAGCATTTAGTTTTAAAGCTCGAGCTACATGCAGGACAGCAAATTTGGTATATCTAGCTGAGTGCACACAGTGCACAGGATTTTATGTAGGAAAGACAAATAATATGCTCAAGGTTAGGGTGCTCCAACATTTGTCCTGTATAAGGAATAAGGACAGACACAATGCACTATACAGGCATATTGAGTTAAATCCCACCCATGTCTTTCTTTTTAAGGCCATAGCTAATGTGACATTGAATAATAGAGGTGTGATCTAAAACTGATTACTGAAACCCTGGAGTCACGGTGGATATTACAACTGATGGCTCATAGGAGCCCTGGCATAAACGACACGGTCCCCTTAAAGACCGCCTTACAAAAAAGGCGGATTGTTTATTAGAAGCTCATTGGCTGGTGAATTTTTTAAATAATGTGTGATGAGTTTTTACCTTGTCTGAAGAAGGGTTTTTATCCCGAAAGCACTTACCTTATCTGTGTTTTAATAAAGGAACTACGATGTATAGCAGTGTCCTGCCTTACTTTCTTTTTCTCTTTACAACTCAGAATTGATGGACATGCTCCACCTAAAGAAATCCAAGTTACTGTGAGCCACTCGCGCTAGTGAGATAAACCTCGCCATGACAATAAATAGAACATGCTGGAGGGATAGATTCCTGTCACAGAGACTCCCCATGCTTTGGAACAAAATTCCTAACTACATTAGGCAGAGCTCCTCACTAACACTCTTCAAGCAAAACCTTGACGAGTGGATGGGTAACAGAAAATACACCCCTGGGATCACTTCTTTGGCTTTTCTTGACAGAGGCTCAGTTAATTAATCAATGGGGCAGAGAAAGCTGACACACTCTGGCTAGGCTTATAAATGCCCTCAGGCAGATAGCCTTGTACCTACCTACCTACCTATGAACTATGAAAGTAAATGGTTTATAGAGGTGTGCACACAGACCACCTGGGATGAATGGAGTTATTCCCACTAAACCCACCCTCAAGATGAGGAGGGCCCAATATTGACTGTGATTGGCAACTTTGTGTTTTAAAGATGATTCAGTTTATTTGTAAATTGTCTAATGAAGGGTACTTCACCCAAAAACACTTACGTTGAGTGTCTTAATAAATAACTGGTATTTTACAGCTTGGTGGTTCAAATTTTATTACTTTCTATATTTTTTTGTTTGTGAAATGTTTATTTCACCTGGGTGGAGACAGAAATTGTTTAATATGGAACAATGCAGTACCCAAATAAACAAATGTAAATAAATAAAAAAGTGAGGCCGACATAATAAACTACATTACCATCATCTAATTTCTTCATCACATCAGTTTAACAGATGCTATAGTAACAAAACAAAAACACGGTTAATTTTACCAAGCATGGTTAGTCGAGGGATTCCAAGAACTTGAGGGAGAGAAAAAATGTATTTGATCAAGTGTCACTTTTATTCCAAATCCAGCAAGTGCAGAGGAATGCTAAAAATAACAAAATAAAGAGAAATCAGGAGCTTGTGCTGCTGCTGATGTCATCAGTCAGTGCCATGCCCTGCCAGAGGGAGCAGTGTCCAGAAGAAAGCCATGAAGTCTTTTTCAGCACATTCTCCTTCCAAAAATGAAAAAAAAAATGCATACAGTAATAAAAAAATATTTTATTATTTTAAAGAACCCCCCCCCAGACTCTGGTTTGTTGTCATCATCAGTGCTTCCAGTGCTATATCAAAGCAACCTGCCTCGACACTCTGTGGATCCACAGCAGCAAAGTAGTTCTTTCCCTTCCACACTACCAACTTCGTAGTTGTAATCCCATGTAAGCTCTGTGCCAGCTCGTATCCTCCTGTAAGGAAATTAAAGAGAAAGGTTACATCAGAATATTTGCTGTTTAGGTCTGCTGCTTCTTTTATTTGATGAACTATGGAAACTAAACTCTATAAACAGTAGTTCAAAATCCAACATTCTCTGATACCAGGCAACAAAAATACTGTTCAGAAACTTTTTAAACATTTTGGATTGCCAAGACTCAATCCTAATTAAAACAATGCCCTCCCTGACAAGCTCTATTGGAGCATAGGGATAAAGCCAAAACTACAACCAAGGTGACGAAAGTTCAATTAGAGGCTGAGACTTGACAAGAGGGACAGCTGCTCAACTTCTTCAGGGGAGAGGGGCGGGAGGCATGCCCAAGGTACGCAAAGTGCACCAATGTCTGTGGTGAAACTTGCATGATGTGTTCATTCTGGGTGGTGAAGTAATTTTTAGTCTTGCAACACTCTTGGAAGTGAGTGAGAATCCCACACTATGCCCACTGCATGTCTTCCTGACAGAACACTCACCGGGCATGAGAATTTTTTATTTTTTTTTTTTTAAGAAACATAGCAGGAAGAAAACCCCGATGGCTGTCTGGTATGCTTACAAGGGAGGAATCCTCTATTTCTAAGCAGAGGCGAGGGTAGTGAAAGAAATAGGGTTATTCAAGTCTTTTCAGTCCTGAGTAGGCCTGAAACCTTATAGGAGAAAAGTGGAAGGGAGGGCAATATAGGGATAAGGCTATCACACTCCAGCTCCAGGACTCACTACAGTCATCTAGTATTTTAAATAAGTTCTTAAACAAGTGTATTTTGGTTTTCATTTGAATCACTGATGCAGTAGTCCTAAATAATGGGATTATTCCCAGAGCTCATAGAGTTAGGGAGTGAGCCAAGGAGGAAGGGCTGGGTAGTAATAGGCCCTGTAGAATGAACAGTCTATAATTCTTACAGAAGGTTTTGACAGAGGACCATGTAGATGCATGTCGTATTTCCTGAACAGTTACCCTTATCAGGAAGGCCACTGTGGTAAAATTAATTTCAAACTGTGGACTCTCAGCCTCCTAATGTCTTACCTTGGGAGGTACAACATAACATAGTACAATGAGTCAGCCATATGGAGATAGGTTGGACTATGTCTCTCCCTGCCACAAAGCATGCAAATGGTCTGATCTTCTAATATCTTTCATACTGTGTAATCATCATCTTAGTTGTCCGGGTATAAGTAGAGAACAGAAAAAGATGTTTATACTCTCTATAACGTTCCATCTGTATTATTGATTTTTCATCTCTACTCACACATGGGTCTGGATCCAATCGATTGGATTCAATTCACCATTAGCAAGCTCGTGGCAACCAAAAAATTCTTGGACACCTCCCCTTACCCACAAGGCATCTCACCCCATTACCCCAGATCTCATTTGCTGCTTTACGAAGATGTGGTCCGATCAGCTAGCTCTTGGTGTCAGGTCGTACAATTAAAAATGTTCTTCTTTTATAATCTCCTTTTCTTTACATTTTTAGTGTAATTAGTCATTTCTATCTCTCCCTTATAGTTTATAACCCTTTCTTTGCAGTAAACGTCTTTTAATTAGGTTACTTTCATTTCTTCTTTCTTCTTCCTGCCAGTAACTTTTTTCCCTCCCCTTTTACCTTTAAAGGTATATCTTGAACTACTACTGTTAATAGCTCTCCCATTTCCTTTGCTTCTGTCTTATTAAAAAAAAAACTCTCTCTTTTGCTGTCATTTTTTCTGTGTGTGTGTGTGTGTGTGTGTGAGTGAGTAGATTCTCTGCCTGTTCCTTCCTTGGATTATAGAGGAGAAACAAGAGAAACCGGCTGGTTTCAAAAAATGCACAAAGTGCGGGCACAAAATTCCTCTAAGTGACTCGCACTCACTGTGTGTGAATTGTGTTGGCCCCTTTCACTTGCAAGAGGATTGTGCAATCTGCCACTCTGCTAATCATTGAGCTTCAGTGGAAAGAAAAAAATAAGCTTATCTTAAGGGGCATGTTGCCTTCTGCCTTTGGGGAGGCTATTTCTGGAGGTAAAGATAAATCAAATCATCCAAGCTGTAAGCTGCAAAGTCTCCACACATGGATGTATGACAGCTCCTCTGTTCTGAGGCAGGACATCCACCTGCAGAGATAGCATGTAAGGTTTCTCTCTGGAGATATTGAAGAGAAGGCAGAAGGTACAACTGTATAAATGTACTTACCATAACAGCAGATGTTCTAATAGACCACTGTTACAGTAGCAAAAAGCTATATGGGGTCTAGCCTGCCAAGTATTGGACATCCATCCAGTACACAAAAGTTTTTGGGCTCTTCCCTTGCACACAATCCGTCTACTGCAGCTTGAGACTGAAGGTATAAAAGGGAGAGACACGGGCAGCAAAATTCAGAGCTTTCTTGCCCCCAGCAAAGGGAGGCTATATTTCTACACCAATATCATAGCAGAGCAAGGGGAAGTGAACTCCACCCCTGGTCAAGAGGAAATTGTTAATGGAAAAATATCTGACAAAAAAATAAGTAAAATCAAAAGGGATAGTGTGAGGGTGTGAACACTGCAACAGTAATCTATTCAAACATATAATGTTACAGTAACTTCACTTACACAACTGTACTATGTCCATCATTAAATCGCTGTTGCAGTAGCATAAAGCTATATGGGATGACTGCTAAAACACAGCAAAGGTGGAAAAATGTCCAGAGTGCAGGAGCCCCTAGAGAACAGACCAAACAAATCCAGTTCTAGCCCTGGAAAGTGAGTCAGTTTTGTAATATTTAGTAAAAGTAGGTACAAATGACCAGGCTGCTTCCTCTAGAATAGCTCTAGAGGACGCCCTTTCCAAAAGGGCCCAGAAGAATTCATAGCTTCAGCGGTTCTTAACTTCTTGGGGGAGGGGGTCTTTCCATGGTATGAATAACCAAAATGGATAAAGTGAGACGTTTTGAAATTTTATGATTTGACATTGGCTGCCCCTTTTTCTTATCAAAAGAAGTAAAGAGTTGATCTGAAAGTTGCCTCTAGATACCCAAAATATGAAGAATCATTTCTCCCCCATTTTGGGTTTAGGAAAGAACACAGGGCTATGAACAGATTTGATTTAAGGTAAATTAAGACACAACTTTGGGCATAAGTGAAGGGTTGGTTCTTAAGGTTATCCTGTCTCTCTGAAAGGTGAGAAAGGGCTGCATAGGCATGAAAGCTTGCAACTCAGACACTCATCTTGAAGTAAGAGCCTCTGCTCTCTGGATGTGTCCTATTTTCTCCTGTGGCACCAACCAGAAAAACTTTTTTTTTACTTCATCAAATATGATTTTCTAGTAGCACATTTTCTAGCCTCCTTTAATATCTGTTGCACATCCTTAGAAAAAAGTTACTCAAATGGGATCAAAAACCTGTCATCCAGTCGGATGTACATTGTACAAGCTGGAGTGAGTCAGTGATCCCTTGTGTCCTATTGTAAGTAGGTACACTGAGGAAGTTTGTGGTAATTGCCTCTAGCCAGTTTCATGAGACGGGAGAACCAATGCTTTCTAAGCCAAAACACATTGCCATAAAAATTTGCTGAGAGTCCTTTAGTATCTTTTGAAGAAGTCTGGTCAAGAGAGGAAAGGAGGAAAGCAAAAAGTTACATTACAATCCCTGTGAAAGAAAAAGCATCTGCTTTCCAGGCCTATCCACAAAGTGCCTTGGTACAGAATTTTTTTAACACTTTGTTGTGAACAGAGGTAAACAAATCTCATTTGGGAGTTCCCCACAGCTGAACAATCTCCTGGAAGACCTGTGGGTGCAACTTCCATTTGCGACGGACTATCCTGGATCTGCACAGCATGTCTGCTACAGTATTCTGCTCTGACAGAATGCAAGCTGCTTGAAAAGAGAAAGAGAGTGACAGACACTGTGTTAAGATACAGTTTCACAGACAATAATGGTTAATCTTCACAAGGGGTATGATCTGTTCCCCTTGTTTATGTACCACATCACAGTGGTGCTGTCTGTTTTCACCAGTAGTGGTTGCAGAGACCACAGTCGATACAAGGCTTTTAATTAATTTGTTACGGCCATCATTTCTTTGAAGTTGATGCATTTCTTTTTGAAATGTGGATCCCAAGTCCCCTGGATTTTGTTTCCCTTGGATATTGCCTCCCCCATGCAAAGTCTGTAGTCACAGATTGGGTTGTGGTGGTGGTGGGGGATGGAAGACCTGTACTCAACTAGATACAAGAGGTTATTTATTTATTTATTTATTTATTTATTTATAAAGTCCAGGACTGGCACAGGAAAGGACAAATGATGCTGGTGCTGGGTCCAGACTTTTCTGAAGGAACCACTGAATCTTCCTCCTATGGTGTCTGGCTAAGGCAAAAATTAAATTTAAGCCATATAACCTAGAATTCCCAGATACTCCCTTGCAATGGTCAGACTGGTGAATTACATCCAGGAACTGCAGACTTTTCTGGAAGGAGACAGGTCATCTTGAAAGAACTGTTTGACAAGCATCTCAGAAATGTCAACTTGTGGGAAGGAATCAGGGAAGGCCTCTCTCCGGGCTGAGTCTGAAGTCTAGATTTTGAAAATGATTTGCGGTGAAGAAAAACGATGCTTGGATGGTCTCAAGATGAGTCTGCTAAAATGAGGTAATCATTCAAATACGGATAAATGTAGATTTCCTGCATTCTAGAAAAGGCAATTACTACAGCCAGGCATTTTGTGAATAGCCTTGGATTCATGGACCGCCAAAGGGTAAATTAAAAATGTAATCCACATACAAAAAAAAATCTAAGTCGAAAATCTTTGTGGATTGGTATATGACAATAAGCATCTTTGAGATCCAAAGTAACTAAAAAACAGTGGGAATGAATGAGGGGAAATTTTCTAAAGAAAAAGCATTTCAAACTTTGGAATTTTTTAAGAATACCTTTAGAAGGTCTAAGACTATACTCCTTAGGTACTAAAAATAACAGTACAATTATTTTCCCTGTTGAGATCTGGAAACTGGATCTATGATGTCCAGTGTCACCATCTGTGTCAAAACTGGAGGAAACAAATGTTTAATTTTTTTGGATGGTGTGGCACTCCTGACTTTGCAGGGTAGACGCTCCACTGCTGCTCGTAGCCCTGCTGCATTATTCCTAGTATCCAAGCATCTATTGTAATTTTCTATTAAAATTGTAAGGAATGAGAAACATTTTCTGCTATTCTGCAAGGATGGATGGGGTCAGAAAGGATTGGGGGAGGAAGGAAAGCTTACATAGTCATGCACTTTTCTTTGTTTGAGCACACTCCTGGGGGGGCACTTCCCTTTTTTAATCCCCCCTGCCATTTCTTTTAGTATTGCTGCTTCCATGACTTTTAAGAGTTTCTGGAAAAAGGGTCTAGGGCAGGAAGGAGAAATTCTGGAACTGGGCACTTAAGAAGTTTCTTTACTCCCTGAATCAGTTTGACCCTCTCAACCAACTGTTTTAAAATACCAGCAGAGGAGCTATAAAAATTGACTTCTTTAGCCAACATAGCATAAGGGTTTGGGCTTTAACATCCACAGAGACTCTGTAATCTAAGACAGGAAAATCTCCACATTACTAATTCTGTGGCATTAGCTGTACAAACTGCATCAACCGGGATAAAAACACTTTAGGATATGTTCTGTAATCTGAGATGCAGACGACAGTATATATTAGTCAGGGAGGATTTGACATCAGAATATAGATAGAAAGCAAATTAGAAATTATCTGATTTACACCAGACACAGTCGCAAGAAAGATTCTGGCCATATAAGCATGACTCTTTAGTACTCAGAAGGCCATGGTTGAAGAAGTTATGCACCTTTTTGTCATGGGGTTGGAAGACACCACTTTATTCAAGGAAATGATAGCAGTGTCTGCCAAAGGGTCTAAGAAAAGATATTATTCTGATTCAGGCTTTTTGGGAGCAGGACAATGAGCATCAGCAGAAAAATGAGAAACGTTGAAAGCATCCTCCAAGGCTGCAATGACAGGTGGTATAAATAGAAGTTTGGGGGAAGTCATAACTCCTCTTCTGAATTTCTGAAATTTCTACTCCTTCCCATTGAAAAAGGTACTTAATTTTAGAATTCACATCTGAAAAAAGAAAGCTCCTCAACTAGAGTCAGAAGAGACATTTTGTTCCAATTCAGACTCAAAAAGAGCAGGAGAGGAGACCAGGGGATGCATAACCAAGTCCTTCCTCTTTTGTTTCTGAAAGAGAATCGTCCTTAGAAGAAGAGGAGGATCTTTTCATCTTAAAATGAGAGAAAACTGGAGAAGATGGCTGAAGAGACTGATATGCTCTGAAAAACTCTTTAGCAAAGCTATACCATTCATCCTTTGACTCCTTAACACTAGATGGAGTGAAAGGTAGTGCAAGGTACTTTGAGATTTTTTCTTGGAGTATCTTGACTTGACTGTTTTAGATGCATTCGACATCTGTCATCCCTAAGGGAACCTGTTACCTCCTCCCTTATGAAGATTTGAGGTATTATGTCTGCCCCTAAAGATAAAGGTGGTGCTCTCTCTTCTCAGCAACAGCCTGACATCAAGACTTTAGAGGGTGTGCTAGTTTTTTTTTTTTTAAACAAAAAACACCTTTATTGATTTATTAGTTATGACACAGGCAATCATCCAATCATACATACATATATATATATATATATATATATATATATATATATATATATATATATATTAAAACAAACCATACTAACATATTTTCAGGTGCAAAGATTATACATCACATAGTATCTTTTATACAGTCACTATCAATCATATACTACAAAGTTCATTCAATTCCTGCCTTTCTTAAAACCTCATTCCTTCTCCAAACCATTACTCTCCATTTATTGCTCCCACAATTCCCATTTTTGTATGTAACTTGCTCTTACAATTGTCTAAAGATCCCACTTCTTCTATCTCTGTTACTATATTCACCATTTCGAGTATGGCTGGTTTAGACTTTTGATTTCCATTTTCTAGTAATCGCTTTTTTGGCAACGACCAGAATTAAACTTACCAAGATTTATTATGTCTAGGCAATTCTGATTCTGTATCACTGTGCCAAAAATCATTTCCTTAGTTACACCAAATTGCTCACTCAGTACTTCTGACAGAGTTGTCTACAGGAAATTTTTAAAGTCTGGCAAGTTATTATACACTCAAAAAAATATGTTCCCAATTTCCTCTTTCTTCCCCATCACACCTCTAACATTTGCAATCTACCTGAGGAAATATTCTTTGGAACCTGCCTGGGGTATAAAAAAACCTACGTAAACACTTCCAAGCAAAAATCCAAAATCTTCTAGACTTTACTGCATATTTGGGTGCCTTACATATATCCCTCCCATTGTTTCTTCGTCAATTGCTTATCCAATCTCTCTTCCCAAGCCTTTCTAACCTTCTCTGATTGATTCCTATATTTATCCAATATTTTACATACCCTACTAATTATCCCTTTTTTTTAACAGCATCTTCTGTTCTAGATTACACTAGAAACTCTACCAGGGCTGGTCTTCCATTAGGTTCCCCCTATTCCTTTCTCTCTGCCTATACTCTGATATCAACTCTTTATAGGGAAGGTGATCTCTAGCCCACTGTCCAAATGTACTCTTGGTCTCATCCCATTCTACTACATTTCCCTCTCTAATTATCTGCTTCCAATACCTTGGACCCTTAGCCAGTCTTCTCCTGTAAATTCCAGCCTCATTTTGCCTATTCTCTGTACCCCTAATTGCAGTCATCCTTATCAGTAGAATCTTCTTTACCCATTCCTGTGTTGGCTTAGTTCTTAGAATACTTTCTGCTACTTAAAGAAAATAATATTCTGTATAGTTATTATTGTTCTCCTTAAGGATCTGCATCTAAAATCTCAGTCTCTCCTTACTTCTTCAACCCCTTCCCCTGGTTTCATCATCCATTTCCAATCTGAATTACAGCTTTCTGCTTGTGCTACGTATAGGAGCCTTATCCGTGTAGCTCTGAAATACCCTTTCAAATCAGGTAATCCCAGACAAACCTGTTCTTTTGGAAGGATCAACTTATACCACTACTCGTGCCCTCTTCCTCTCACAGATAAAATCCTTCAACTCTTTATTAATTGCTATCCACAACTTCTCCTCTGGTTGACAAAAATATGCCTGACCAGAGTAAAAATTAAAGGGACTGAAACATTTTCACTGCTCATATCTTGCTATCCATAAAACAGGGCTTCTAGCTTCACCGTTTTTGTACCATCTTTTGTTTAATCTCTTCCCACATATCCTTAGCTGCCATAACATAATCCTTTTTAACCCATACTCTTAACTATCATGTCCCCTAAATATGGGTAATGCTGAACCAATTTGTGTGTGGTACACAGTTTTCACCTATTGCCTTTGTTTTAACTTAATGTTTTGTATCCCGAAAAGACTTGAAACGGTCTCAGAACACTTCACAACACTGAAAGTTGATTTCTGGTTTAATCAGGTACAAAATATATTGTGTGCAAATAAAGCCAACTTTGCTTGATTACCATGCAAATTATAACCTTGAATTTACTAGTCCCTTATTTTTTTGCCAGTGGTTCTAAATATAATGCAAATAACAAAGGGGAAAGAAGACACCTCTGCCTGTTTCCTCTGTTCAAACAGAACTTATCAGATAGGATTCCCCACTTTAATTTTCACCCCCCCAATCCCTCAAATATCCTGCTAAGTAGCCTTATTATTGTTAGGGAATGCAAAGCTTGCAATGCCCTACTCATAAAATCATAGCTTACTTGTTGAATGTTTTCTCTGCATCAAGACTGACCACCACCAACAGTGGTATTTTCTTACAGTCTGTTCCCTCTGGATCATCATTGTTTTATTAATGTGGTCAAATGTCTGCCTCCCCTCCACAAAACCACACTGATCTATATCTATCAATTTTGGCATCACATTTCCATCCTTTTAACCACTGTAGACATAAACACTTTATAATTATGATTTAGAATCAAATGGGCCTATATGAAGCCAGATCTGATGGGTCTTTACTATCTTTAGGTATTACAGCCACCACAACTTTCTTCCAAGATGTTGGTTCTTCTACTCCTTTTAAAATACTGTTAAACACCTTCCACATCTTTATCACTTTCTTCCCTCATAGATTCCAAACTTCCAGAAGAATACCATATATTCCTGGCAACTTTACTATAGGCTTGTTATACATAACCATTTTTATCTCATCTCCTCCTATGCTATTAATTATGCCAAGGTGAAAGGAAGATGAAGCTCATTTAATTCTTCCACAAGCATTTCCATTTGTACTTCTTGATTTCCAGATTTCTCTGCTTTATACAGATTATCATAACATTTCCAAAATATTTCTAGCATCTCTACATTATCTCCGGTTATTTTACTTGTTATAGGCTCCCTAAACTTGGCTACAACCCTTTTACTTTCTCTTGCCTGAGCCGTTTTGCTAAAAGCTTTTGTGCTCTGGAGTTATAAAAAACAGTTGCTTCTTTCTAAACTCATGCACATTATCAAGGTAGTCTCTGATTTTCTCTTTAGCACTCAGTGGTTGCACCTCTTTTTGTTCTGATATTCCTCTTATTCTGCCATATGTTTAGCTCTGTCAGCCCCTCTAAATAGCTTGTTACTTAACCACATCTTTTTCGTTTATTTCTACTCTTTTTTATACTCCCCTTTCATTTCATCACACACAAGCTTTATTTTCTGAAAAAAATTCTATCTTCCCAATAACTCCTGAATAATTTCCTCAATACATTCCTTAAATTCCTCTCTGTTTAACAGATAGTTATTGGGTACATATCAAAACTTTCAATTAAGTGCACATGTTCCTGTGAAATATAATTTCTGTGTAACCTAGCCGAGGCCCAGTTTTTGTACCTTGGGAAATAATATATAAATTCTCTCCGAGCTCCTATTACTGAATTCACATTTTCCATACCGAATAATTTAATAAATGTCTTTTGTTATATTTTCCTTTCTAGGCCCCCAGATACATCCTCACTATATCAAACCAAATTCCAGTCCACACCTGTAAGTAATATTCCCTGCTAAAAGCAGAATGTTCTTAAGCTCCACTGTGGCAGTTTTAGGTGGAATATAAATACATGCCACAATAATCCTCCTCCCTTGCCAGTATTACCTTATTACTGCAAATCTACCATTATCTTTTTTCTCTCTTCTATCACTAATGGGGCTCCTTTAGTAATTAATACAAGCACTCCCCTTTTCCTTTGTCCCAGATATTCCACTGAACAACCATTCTGAAATCCTTTCTTTATTAAATTTGTATGCTCAGTCTTCTGTAACATAACTCTCTGTACTCTGCATTTCTTAATATAGTTCACTACTCTCTCTTTTTCGTATATACCTGTGAAACCATTCACATTCAATGATGATATGGCAAGTGTTGCCATTATATAAGAAGTTATTATTCCCACCTGTTCTGTATTAACACATTTGTTTTAGATGTCTAGTTTCAGCATTTGTGTTACACGCATGCACTAATACTTGGGAGTTTGATCTTTTACACAGTTGCTTCGTGGTATATCCATTTGAACCTATACCACATCTTACAAGACTTTTTGTTTTAATGAAAATATTCAAACAAAAAAAAACAACCACACCCCAGAACCTATTAACTTAATACAAATATACAAAACTTATGTACACCTTCAAATAATGAAGTCTGACTTCCTAATAGGAACACTTTTCCCAGACTGACAGCTGCACTCACAAGCATTAACTGACTTATAATGAAGGTTATCCATGATAAGACGCATGGTGCAGCCTGTGTTTCTACTTACACTAAGTGCCGTCTGTTTTTCTCCTATCTTTATTCCTCTCCCAGATGTAGAAAACAACTTGACTGCTTTCAGAAAAACAGTACACTTCAGACAGTGAAAGAAAAAAAAATCAGTTTTTATTGCCCTTATCAGATTGTCTACATAGAAATATAGACCGAGACACACATTTGCCTTCAGTTATAAGCTGTTGCAATGTGAACATTTATTTGCTTATGGTAAACATTTCATTACATTCAATGTTCTTTTATTACTTGCTTCCACTTAAAACTTGTTACATCAAGCCAAGGGCCTTAATCCAGTCACTCCCCTATAAAAAAGTAAGAAAAAACATATAAATTTTACTTGTATCGTGCTCTTTTGTCCGGGCTTTCTTCTATTTTTCATTACAGTGCCTGCATTTCTTTAAAGTGAACAAGAAAAAAGAAAGAAGGAAAAGGGGCATCCATCTACTTTTCTTTTCAGCTTTTTTATTTATAAAAGAAACATCTTTATTAAATCATGTGTTACAGACAATCTTACATTTATATAAATGAAAATAAATCATACAGGCACAATCTCAGTTGCAAGCATTCTACCTTACAAACCGCAGCAACACAACTGTAGCTGCAAACATTAGGCATCACTTTTAATATATCCAATCATTGTCAGTCAACCTTTACATAGCTCATTCAGATCCTGCCATCTTTTAAACATTGTTCCTCTGTAGTAGTCCCGCATTTCAAATTTTTTCTTCTGTAATTTACTCCTACCCTTTTCTAAAGATCACAGTTCCAGTTGTTTTATCTCCGTTACAATCTTTGTTACGTCTACTAAAGTTGCTTTAGACTTTGATTTCCATTTTCTAGTTATTGCTTTTTTGGCAGACATCATAATTAGACTAACCAAGGCTTTACTATGTCTAGGCAATTCCAACTCTGTACCATAGCTCAAAAAATCATTTCCCTAGTCACTGCAATTTGGTCACCCAGCATCTCCAACAGACCAGTCTGCAGGACAACTTTTAAGTCAGTCAACTCATTACACTCCCAGAAAATATGTTCCCAGTTACTTCTTTCTTTCCCATCACATCTCCAACATTTGCTGTCTACTTGAGGAAAGATTCTTTGAAGCTTGCTTGGGGTATAAACATATCTATGTAAACACTTCTAGGCAGAGATCCTAAATCTTCTAGATTTTGTTGCATATTTGGGAGACATTCATATATCCTCCCCACTGTTTCTTTGTGAATTGCTTAAACATTCCAATCTCTCTTCCCAATTCTTCCTAACCTCTTTTGATTATTATAGTTGTTATAGTTATCATGCAATATTTTATGTGCTCTACTAATTATCCCTTTCTTAATGGCAACTTCTGTTCTAGATACTACTAAGAACTCTACCAGTGCTGGTCTTTCATTTAGTAGCCCCCTATTTCTTTCTCTTTGCCTGTACTCTGATACCAATCCTTGATATGGAAGGCAATCTCTAACCTGTAGTCTAAATAATTTCTTGGCATCTTCCCAACCTATTACCTTTCCCTCTCTATATTTGCTCGCAGTACCTTGGTTTCTTTGTCAGTTTTCTCCAGTATACTCCACCCCCTTTTGTCTATTGTCTGTATCCCTAATTGCCGTCATCCCTATCAGCAGAATCTCTCTTCTCCATTCCCATATTGGCTTAATTCTTAGAATACCTTCTGCTAACTTTATGAATATAAAATTCTGTATGATTACTGTTGTTCTCCTTAAAGGTTTGCATCCAAACTCCCAGTCTCTCCCCGTTACTTGAACTTCACCCCGTCTCTCCATCTCTTTCCATTCTGAGTTATAGTTTTCTGCTTGTGCTATGTATAGGAACCTTAACTTTATTGTTCTGAAATACCCCATTCAAATTAGGTAATCCCAAAATCCCAATCTGCCCTGTACTACTGGAAGAATATTCCACTTGACTCTTGCTGTCTTCCCTCTCAGATAAAATCCTTCAGCTCTTTATTAATTACTATCCACAACTTATCTGGTTGATAAAAATATGCTTGACTTGTATACAAGACTAAAGGGACGAAAAACATTTTAACTGCTTGTATATTACTTTCAATATCCATATAACAGAGCTGGCACCCATCTACTTTAGTATCACTATTACACACAAAAATAACTGAAAAAGCTTTACTATATAACATGCAGTATATGGCATGTTCTGTAAAAATACTGTTAAGAACAAAACTGCTTTACTTACAGTTAGCTCTTTCCTCCCTATTCTCAATGTTCTTCCAAACATTAATAACATAAGTAGGATATATGCTTTGGACTCCCCTACAAGTCTAACAAAGTAAGAACCAAAATCCCCCTCTGTCTGACAGCTCACTTTTTGTTGTGCAAACTGATACATTTCCTCCTATGTTCTATGTCAAAAAAGGACGCTGACCCTCCAGGGAAAATGTTCTTAAGATAGCTGGATATGCAGGTTGAATCCCACATCTGCTTCTTGAGATTCCAATTGCTGGAATAAATGTAATCCTCTTCTGCCTGGCATACAGTGAGTAATCATTTTCCACAAACACTCTACTGTCTCCAACTTTTAATACTTTGTCCTTCTGCAACAGTTTTGTCAGAATCAACTCCTTCTGCTGGCAGGATTGCACCTTTACTATTAGAGGTCTTGGCTGCTTTCTCATGTCCAGGTTTGGAGCATACACATAATGTGCCCTTTCAATTAACAACTCCTGCTTCAGAATACCAGTCCAGTTGCTTATTTGTGCTTTTTGTGCTTTCATAAAAGTATTAGTCTGTTCTTTCCAGTCTCATTGGTACAACAGAAAATCTCAGGTTTTCCCTATGTGCTCTGTCCTCTAATTCTTCCATTTTTTGAAAATCTCTTCCTGAGCAGTCTCATACTCAGCCAGCCTTTTCTTCACTTCAACTACTGCTTTTTGCAATTTCATCAGCTCATCTGAATATTTAAAGCTTTTTCCATTTTTCCATCATTTTTTTACTTGACTTGATATACTCCTGCAGTGTTTTGTTTATTTTACTCAACTCTGAGCACATTTGACTTATTTTTTTTTCCTGTAGATTACTGGAAGTCGTGTCTTGCACCAAAGTTGGAGCTTGAACTGCTTTTTGCTGAGCAGCTGCAGGATTCTTCCCTACCAGTGTTTTCTACACAGCTTTTATGGCTGATTTTCTTTCAGGTCCTCTAAATTTCTTCTTTGTTGGCATTCAGGCAGTACTCTTACTAGGCAGTACCTGACATTTTCTCAAAAAGACAAATTTTGTTTTCAAACTGGAAGAGCTGAAATTAAGTTGTTACTCAGTGTGCAGCCATCTTAGAAGTTTGATGTGCTAGGTTCTTGATGCTTAGCAGCATCTTGGAAAGCAACATCAAAGGGGTTAGGAACATCAGACCGCCGAACCAAAGCTTCTGTTACAGCCACAGCGGATTCATCGATCTGCAACCAGTAGAGAGAGGCAGAAGGCAAGGAAGTTTCATGAGCCTCTTTGGCGGCTCTTTTCTTCTTCCTTAGCTGAAGGGGGACATCTGACAATGAAAAGCTGGTTTTCATGGAAGAAAAAGGGAAGGCTTTTAGGGTTTGTTCTCCAAAAATATACCAAGGCTGATAATAAAGGACAATATACAGTCAGATTAACAACAAAAAAACTTTATTAAATTATCACTTATGACACAAGCAATCATACATTATATAAATGCAAACAAATTATATTGCCAATTTTAGTTGAAAGCATTATACATCACAAACCATACTGGCAATCTTAGTAGCAAACATTATATATCACTTATAAGCTAACTAATCACTAACCATCAAACATTACATAGCTCAGTTAAATCCTGCCTTTTATTAAATCGCATTCCTCCCCTGTATGTATTGTTCCCACAATTCCCATTTTTTCTATGTAATTTGCTCCTACCCTTTTCGTTATCTCTGTTACTATATTCACTACTTCTAGTAATGCTGGTTTAGACTCTGATTTCTATTTTCTAGTAAATGCTTTTTTGCCAGCAACCATAATTAGACTCAGCAAAGTCTTACTAAGTCTAGACAATTCCGATTCTGTATTACAGCTCAGAAAAATAGATGCACCAATTTCTCACCCAGTATCTCTGATACAGTAGTCTGCAGGTAATATTTAAAGTCTGCCAACTCAGTACACTCTCAGAAAATATGTTCCCAATTACCTCTTTCTTCCCCATCACACCTCCAACATTTGCTGTCTACCCGAGGAAAAATTCTCTGAAGTCTACTTGGGGTATAAACATACCTATGTAAACATTTCCAAGCAAAAATCTTAAATCTTCTAGATTTTGTTGCATATTTGGGGGAAAGACTGCATATTGTCTTAAGTGAACACCCAACAAATCTTGCAGGAATGGACATAATGGGACTCTCCTAAACTAAAAGGACAAAACATTTTTTTTTTTTTGCTAAACATAAGGAAAAAATTCTTACCACAAACTTTTAGTAAAAAAATTAACAGGGAAATTCCCCTGAGGGGTACTTATCTGCCCAGGAAATGACCTATGAGCTGATCACTGAAAAATGAAGCTGCATTATAGATGAGCATCCAACTGAATTCTATAAGGGCAAGAAAATTCTGAATTTTGGTACCCATATGTCTCCCAAAAGTTTTTACATACTAACTGGACATCCAGTTCTTGGCAGAAGATGTCCCATTTAGCTTTATGCTTAGAAATAAGGATCATCATTCAGAATGTCAGATCCTGGCCACAGCTAGGTTAGCAAAATTTAGCAAAATAAATAAGTCCTCTATTCAGAGGGAAAACAAAAGTGCAGTTAAGGGTTTAAGTAGATCTTTATTCAATGATGGACAAACATTGTTGTCGGACTCCAAAGTGACAAATTTTGAGCTTAAATAGCATCACACCAGCGGGAGGTACCACACATGCCTAGGCAGAGACAGTTTGTTTGGTGGAAAAATTAAGCCACCATTGGTATAGCCAATGGAATGGGGCTCTTACTTGCTGTCTCCATATTACGCTGAAGTCTTGTTATCATTTTACATTTAAACAGTGTTAGGGAACTAGCCCCACCTTAACACAACTTAAAGGAACAAAAACATTAAAAAAACAAAATAAAACAGGACAAATAAGGTCAGAACTCAATCAGAAAATAAACATTTGGAAACACTTTTGCCTTTAGGCTTTCTCAGATTCACTTCAAAAGTACAATGCAGTTTTACATGTATACGCATGTTTATTATAAGTGTGTGTGTGGGGCTGTGCCTGCTTGTATGGGACTTACAGTTTTAGAATCTGCTATGCACTATTTTACAGGGCTCATGCTGCTGAAATTGTGCAGTAAAGCAAAAAATCCTGTTGTTGGAAGTATACAGTGATGCAGAGAAATATATGTATTCCCTGTGTTCTGCAAAAGGCCATGGCCAGTCCGAGACACTTTGTAAAGACACTGTGTGTGATGGATAGATGGAAGGGTAAAACAGAAAAATGAAAGTGCGAATAAATGACACAGAACATGAGGAATTTCCAGCAGGAAGGGTTGATTATGGGGAGGAATGGATTTTATGGTCCCACTGGCATAAAAAGATTATGAATGGGGGGAGGCAGAAGGAGATGAACCTAGTAGAGAGGTGGTAGATGAATTCCCCTCAATGAAGGGTGCTCCCTCTAGGATATTTTGCAACCTTGCTGTACGACAGACAAGACCATTTGTCTGTAGTAATGAGTTGCTAAGCTCGGAGGGACAGAGTGGACACAGTCAGTCTTCTAGATAAGGGGGTTTTTAGACAGAGGAGGGAGGTAGGAAGCAGAAGACAATCTGAAGCTGACTTGTCTGGAAAATGGGTTTTCCAGGCTTGGGAGCTCTGAAGGATTTCTCCTGAAATCTTTACCTAGGCTGTTTACTGCCCTCTTATGTTGATTTTTTTTCTCTATGACCAAAAGAAGTAGACTTGGAAGAATGATTCTTTGATGCCTACGGACAGAAATGAAAAAAATCAATTTGACATCCTACATAATCTTTCCTTTCTCTTGCAGAAATTTCAAAAGTTCAGCTGCAGTAGGGCTAAACAAAAGATCCCTATGAAGAACAGACTCTAGTAAAACATCATTACTTGCCTAGTCTGATTGAAGATGGGAACCCTCTCATTTAGTATCAGTTTTATTTAACTCCCACAAAACCAAGAGAAGATAATTTGCCATCTGAGTTTTTATAATTTAAGGCCATAAACACCAGGGTGGCAGAGGTGTAGACCTTCTTACCACAATAGGCAACACATTCGCTGCAGTAAAAGCTTTGTGGCTAATCAGCTGAGATAGAAACGACTGAGGGGTCTGTTATAGTGTTTTTGTACAGAAACTTCATGTTTTCAGCGACCTTGTAAAACCAGCGTGGCTTTTTTGGTAGCTGGAGGTTGGGAGTCAGGAGAGGTGGATGCAAAAGCATCTAGAAAGGTTTCTAATACTGGGGGGGGGTGAGCTTAGGGGCTCCTACCTCAAGCAAGTCATAGTATCTTTTTCTTACATCAGAAACTTGTTTGGACTGCCATTCAAAATGTTACATAATCTTAGTAATAATTTCTCAAAATGAAAATTCCTCTATAGGGGAATCAGGGGAGACAGTGTCCTCTTCATCTGAAGCAAACTGTCCAGGACAATGCATTAGATACGAGTAAGCTAGTTCCTCTAATACCTAGGAAGACAGGTAAGGAAGATTTACTTCAAATCTCGCATTATTTTCCTTTGTTCTTTCAAGAATTTAAACAAGTCTGCAACCTCACAAACAAATAGATCACTATTAACAGGGGAATCCAAGTGTTTAGCTTTAATATCCTCATGCAAATCTTCTGATAAATGATCCAGTAAAAGCTGCTCTGGATGAAGCTTCAACTGCATCACAACTGCACTTCACATCTTGACACCTGGGTAGCTTGACCCACCATGGAAATAGCCTACTGTTTTGTTTCAGGCACTTCAAGGTTAGACAGGGTTTTGTTCAAATCACTCAGACTAGACAACATATATTTAGTAATTTGTGATTATAATTCAGAAATCTGAAAGCCGGAGTACCATAGGTTTACACCCTCTCTCCATATCTGTTTGTGGCTCTATTATCTCTGTCTGAGGGTAGAGCATTAGCAACAGGTAATAGCAGATGGAACTACCAAAGAATTTTCATATAGGAATTTTACGTCTTCAAGCACTTTATAGAACCTATCAGGTTTCCTAGGTGCTGGAGCCTGAAAGTCAGGCAAAGTAGATGCAAGTTGTCACTCATCTAGTCAGGATGTAATAGATGAGTCTTTGTGAGTTGTGTTCAAACAGCTTTATTATGTACAAACGCATCACGATTGAAGCTTATTAACTTTAACTTAGGTAACTTGTACACAAACTAGCTACCTTCATTCATACATGCTCACTCTCTGGCTGCACTTTCAAAATGGCACTGAGTATAGCACGCGCCTGCTATTTATATACACACGTTCAGCCCTTTGTATGCTTCTTAAAGACAAAGCACATACACACTGTTCTACATCCCCCTCTTTGATAAATAGATCATGCAATTCTGAGAATTTCAGTTGACATGTAAACAATACAAATAGTTCTTTGTCATCCAATTGTACAGAACTAAGTACATATTTACAGTTGTGTACAGGTCGTAGTGTATTTCACACTAGGTCTGGAAGTACGACCAAATCATGTGACACAAAACTGAGAATTAGACTTAGCAACTGGAACGGTCTTTGCTGAATGTTCAAGCTTAGGAATATCGGGAACATCATCAGGAATGGAAGAAGAAGGTACGACATTTTTTCGAACGGGAACATTGTCTGGATTGCTCTGAGATCTGGAGGCTGTATCACAGGAACAATGCTGAGATAACGATTCTGGTACAGGAAGAAGACGTCTTCAATTTCTCCTGTACTTCACACCCTCAGATTCTACGAAGTAGGATCTCAGCTTGGTACATATACCTGTTACTTGACCAATCGGGTTGAAACCTTTCACTGTTTGTATCCTCAACATCTCTCCTTCTTTCAATGGATGAAGAAATCTGCTTGATTTATCATAAATGGACTTCTGGATAGAAAGCTTCCTGAATAATTTGGGCTCTGATGGTTCTGTTGTTTTTAGCTTTAGGCTTCAATAAACTGAAACTAATAGGCAGCGTTGTTCTGGTTTGCCTGGATAGAAGTCTCTGAGCAGGCCAGCCAAGTATATAGTCACGGCGTATGTTTCTGAGATTAAGTAAATTCAAAAAGACATCAGTATCATCACGCTTTGACCTTTCAAGTAATTTCTTTGCACTCTGCACTGCACATTTAGCTAGTCCATTTGACTGTGGATATTCTGGACTACTAGTAATGTGTACAAAGTCCCTTTCTCTTGGAAATTTCTGAAACAACCGACTAGTAAATTGAGTACCATTGTCAGAAATAACTGTGTGGACTACCATGGACTGAGAAATGATGTTTCAACTTAGTAACAAGTAGTGGATGTTAGATTAGGTAGTAAATCAATCTCAAACCAGTTCAAATAAGAGTCTACCAATGCTACATAATATGATTGTTCCACTCAAATATGTCAGTGGCTATTGTTGACCAAGGTAGTTCAGGAACTTGACTTAGCTGAAGTAGTTCTCTTTGCAAATGCGGTTTTGTACTACTGCATACTGAACAAGAAGAAAGTACTTTATCAATGTCTTTCACTAGGGAAGGCCAAAATACTAGCTCTCTCGCCCTTCTTTTGGTAGATTCGGAACCTAGGTGACCACAATGCAAAATTTGGATATATTCAAGTTGTAAGGAAGCAGGAACAACAATTTTAGGACCTTTGAAAATAATGCCACCTTTCATCAACATCTCATCTCTGTAAGGAAAATAGGTTTGCTCTTCAGGGGTACACTAGACTGCTTTGACGGCCATCCAACATTAATGCAGTGATTGAGCTTTTGCAAAATTGGATCAATCTTTGTGCGATCTCTCAGCTCTTCCAAGTCTCATGGTAGAAAAATTACGCACTCCCATTAAGTCAAAGGCAAAATTCTCTGCATCAAGCTGTTCCGTTGTATTTCTGGGCAATCTGGATAAGGTATCAGCTAGCTAAAGAAGTATGTCTTTTGTATAGACCATTTTGAAGTTGTACTTTTGCAATTTGAGCATCATTATTTGTAATCTTGCTGGAGCTGAATGCATATGCTTCTTTAGAATAGTAACTAGAGGATGGTGATCAGTTTCAATCTGAATAACTCGACCACAGATATAATCATGAAACTTTGAACATACAAATACTACAGCCAAAAGTTCTTTCTCAGTTTGAGCATATTACAATTCAGTTTGGGTAAGTGTTCTAGATACATACGCTACTTGCCGACCTTCTTGAAGTATAACTGCGCCAAGACCAAATTCTGAAGCATCACAGGAAAGAGTGACTGGTTTATTAACATCATAATATCTTAATGTAGTTGGGGTGGCAATTTTCTGCTTAAGGTTTTCAAATGCTTTCTGGTGCTGTTCCAACCAAGACCATATAACATTTTTGCATGTTAGCTCTTTTAAAGGTGCTGTCAACTCGCGGAAGTCTGGTATAAACTTGCCTAAATAGTTGACCATGCCAAGGAAACACTGTAGAGCTTGAATATTATCTGGTGCTGGCATTTCAAGAATAGCTGCTTGCTTAGACAGGTCTGGTCTTAAACCAGTGCTGGTAAATAAATGACCTACATATGTAACTTCTGTTAGTCTGAATTTGAACTTTAGAGGATTGAGATTTAAGTTAACTTCACATCCTTTGTCTAGAACTCTCTTAAGGTTTCTGTCATGCTCTGCTTCATCATTGCCTCCAACTAATAAATCATCTACTATTATGGCACAAGGACAACCTAAAAAGTTGCACCATTGCATGTTGGAAGACTTCCCTTGCAGAATTTATTCCAAATAACATCCTTAGGAATCTGTATCTGCCAAACGCGGTACTGAAAGTCATCAGTAATGAGGATTTGCGATCAAGCATCACTTGCCAAAATGAACTTTTTGCATCCAAGACAGAAAAAACAGTGGCATTTGGTATAAGGGCTGCGACCTCTTCATCTGTACACATTGAATGATGTAGTCTCTTCAATGCTTTGTTCAAATGTCTTGGGTCAATACATATTCTGATTTCGTCTGAGCCTTTTTTTGTGAGCTGCTACCATGGAAGATACCCATTCAGTTGGTTCTGTAACTGGACAAATTACACCTTGCTGCACCATTTTATCCAACTGAGCTTTGACTTTTTCCTGCATAGTTACTGGAAGTTTTCTTCCTGGTCTGACTACTGAACTGACCTCTGGGTTTAACTTCATAGAATACACAACTGGAAGTTTGCCCAAATTGTCATCGAAAACATCAGCATATGCTGAGGAAATGGCTTTAGGAAAACTGGAACTAGGATATGTGCTTATATGATGAACCTCTTTGGAAAAAAAAGCAGATTAATTCTCAAACCGTCTCGGAGACACAGTAATGACTGTACAGGTCTTCGAACTACATAGAATAGCAAGCTGCAACAGTTCCTAACCAAATACTATGAAAGTGCTACTGAGCCTTTGGTTTGAATTTCTTCACCTCCATAAGCAACAAGTTTCACACTGCTAGCCATATTTGTTAATTGGTTTTCACCTTAGCAAACGTGCCTGGTGATATAACATTACACTCTGAACCAGTGTCTACTTGAGCTCGGTGGATTTACCATTGATCTGGATAATGCAAAACACTTCGTTCTTTGCCAACAAATTCACTGCACCAACCTTTTCACCAAATAATGGTGCACCATTAACACAGAAAGTAGAATTGCAGCTCTCTATATGATCAACTTGCTTTTTTGACTGACCCTTCTTTATAACTGTGTGAGGCTTACTTGATTTGCAAAACTTTTGAAAGTGGTTCCATTTTTTTACATTTCTGGCATTGCTGACCAAATGCTATACATTTGTCTCTTTTAGACTCATGAATGGCCATGTGCTTAGGCCTGCTTCTGTTTGCCAGGTGTTGGATGCTACCTACATTTGCTCTGGAGCCTGGTGAAACCATGCTCTTGTCACTTGCAAGCATACTTGAGTGCCTTTCTGTAACTTCATGGATTTGACAAATCTTAATGGCTTTACCAAACATTAAATCATTGTCACGAAGCAAAATCTTTCTCACAGCAGCATTATTAATATGACACACAAGCCTGTCCTTTAACTCATCTTTTACGTCACCAAACCAACAGATTTTAGCTTTGTTTCTCAGGTCAATAATGTAAGCTGCAAAAGTTTCCCCTGGTTTCTTATCTCTTGTGTAAAACAAATGCCACTCTAATGTAATATTTGTCTGAGGTTTGCACATTTCCCTGAATTTGCGCTTCAAATACTCAGGGTCTTTCCTTGATTCTGACTGTACAACAATATGGCCTATTTTCACCTTTTCCCTCATATACTGCTGGTGCATACACAAATGAATGCTCTCTTGTCAACAGCCTCTGACCCAGCTAGGTTTAGCAAAATGAATGCCCTGGTACGTGCACCTTTGTCAAACTAAGCTGCTTGTACGAAAATATCATACTCTTGCTCAAATATTCTCCAATTCTCTGCAATATTTTGATCCAATGCAAGTTGTGAGGGGTTTTGAAATCCATTTGCCATATTAACACATGCCAGTGAAGGGTTTTGCGAATATACACGAACACACACACATAAGCCATAAATTTATGCCAGTATTTGTAACTTTGCCCAATAGCACAACAAGCCTCTAAATAACCAAACTTTGCAAAACAAGTCTCTCAGGCACTGTAACACTCTCAAAATTACTGTATTGCAAGAAATCACCTCTTAGTGTAAAAAAACATTTCAAATAACTGCACTGTGCAAATGAACTGGGCAGAAGAAGCTCACAGTAAGAAACATTTTGAAGTAATTGCACTTTGCGAATAAACAGTACACAGCACACTGAAACGTCCCTAAAATGGTGGTACCTTGCTAGACAATTCTTTACAGTGCAAGAAGCACTCTGTAGTGGCGGCACTTTGCAAATAGACACACCCAGCACAAGAAACGTTTTGAAATGGCTGTACTTCACGAAATAGTTGCACTTTGCGCACAAACTCTTTGGAATACATGCACAGTAATAAGCACACACTAAGCACTTTTACACACTTTGAGATACTTTGAATAGCTCTAGTTATGCCATTGATACAAGGTGAAGTCGTAGTTATGCCAAAATACAGCACTTTGCCAAAAACATGCAGTCATCTTGTTTATTTAGCTCAATGTGCCCCTTTTGCCCTTATCATATTCGTTTTGCTCGTTTAATCACTTTTCATGCCCACTGTACTTTTCTTGTGCTCGTTTTACTTTAAACATGCCCATTTTGCTTTAACCACACTCGTTTTTGCTTTTCTGATAATCGTTTTATCAAATATCTTATTCTTAAACATTTAATTTAATTAATAAACCTTTTGTGCTTCTCGCTTGTTTAATAATGTTTATTGCGCCCTTGTAATGCTCTGTTTTATCTTTTTTTATAAAATAAACTGTTCATGCAAGATTTCATTACCTTTGGTTCTTTTCTGACCCTTTTTCATGATTGTTTCTCTTAGTTTACCTTCACTGTTATCTCTGCACCTTGTAGCTCTGAATATATCAGTCTCCAGAATCCCACTTCTGACACCATGTCGCTCGACTAGTCAGGATGTAATAGATGAGTCTTTGTGGGTTCTGTTCAAACAGCTTTATTAGGTACAAACACATCACTATTGAAGCTTATTAACTTTACCTTGGGTAACTTATATACAAACTAGCTACATTCAGTCATACATGCTCACTCTCTGGCTGCACTTTCAAAATGGCACTGAGTACAGCACGTCTTCCTATTTATATATGCACATTCAGTCCTTGATACGCTTCTTAAAGACAGAGCGCACACACACACTGTTCTACACAAATCCATCCAGAAAAGCATACAAAACTGGAGGAAGTAGTGCAGGCATAGGGGTACCAACCACCAGTAAATTGTAATATCTCTTTTGCACATCAGTTGTCAGGATTGCCACTCAAAATAAATTTTTATGATGGTTTCTGCAAAGGAGATTACCTCAACAGGCGAGTCAGGGGATAAGACATCCTCTATTCCACTCATTCTTTTTCCTGGTACCTCTGCGAAGGAGAAACATGCTTGATTTTTGGTTTCTTTTATTTAAGAGGTGTTATGTCTGCTCTACCAAACTGTGGTGGATCGGAACCCTGACATACTTCAATTAAAAGTCAATGAACCTCTTCTCTTACTAGGATCTGAGGTATGCCCCGTGGATACTCAGAAATAATCATCCAGGTTCATTTATCTACTGTCACTGTAGACTCAGTCTCTTTGGACGTGTGGAAAACAGATACCATATGGGATTCAAGTGGGGTTGTGGTAGCAGGCATCTGTGAAGGAGTCCAATTTTCCGTGGATTCCTCCTGCATCTCAGTGGGAACATTTAAGTCAGAATGTGGAGCAGAAGTTTCAGGCCTAGCTTTTTTGATATCTTTGGGTGCGAATGGGACATCTAGGGCTGAGGGCTCCACAATCTTGCTTTGTGCAAGGTGCTTTAGACAATGGGTTTCTATCTAGGTACTTAAATAGGAAAATATTGTTTGTAGGGTTTTAGGAATGAACGACTGGCAGATTTGACAATTTTTGTAGTCATATTCAGTCCTTAGACAAGACAAACACAGAGTGGGGATCTTTACAAGGGATCTGCCAACCACAATCACACTTTCCCCGTCTTAGCAGACATTAACAAATCTTTTGTAATAAAGTCCAGCAGGACAGAAGATCCACAAAAGATGTTTATTGAGCGCTTCCGTTTGGTATTTGGGGTTTATTTTTACTGGTTTGCTTTTCATTCGTTTTTGTGGTTTGGAGATGGAGGAAGCAGGTACTGTGGATCCACCTACTTTGATGTTATTGGCATCCTCGCTACTAACCTTAAACAACACAGTGGGTAGCTTGGTGATTTTAATGGAGAGACTGACTCAACAACATCGTCCATCAACATCGACACAACCTGATGGGTTTATTAACCAAGGTGTAGATGATGGGAGCTTCGACGAAGGGATTACTCCTGCCCAACGCCAACAGATTGGTGTTAGCCAATTGGGCAGCTCGAATTTGCATATGGTTTCAAATGATGAACATAGAAGGGGCGGTTCCCTTCTATAATGGAAGAAAATCTCTATCTCAGTGGCTTGAAACCGACAGTGAATGGCCTTCCGGTAATCAGAATTATTCAAAAGAGTATAATGGAACATTGGACGAACAACTTAAATGGTTTGAGTCCTGTATACTAGAATATCGCAAATTACAAGTTGAGAACAATTATTTAAAAGAATGTAAACGCCATGAGGAAATTCCAAAAAGACTTCGGTATTGGAAGTATCCATCCGGTTTAGTCAAGGACTCTTTACTACATGTAGAATTGTTGCAGTTATTCAACAGACATGGTTGCGAGCTCTTGGACTGTCTCATTAAGGACAATGATAGGAAGATTTCTGACCTTTTTGGTAAGGTTAAAAAGTTAGACAATGATATTAAGACAGATCTTTTGTTTGAAAGTAAACAGAATGATTTTTCTTCTATTTTTAACAGAGTTGACAGACCTATTTCTGTACTTAAAAATAAAAAAGAAGAGAAATTGAAATGCAATGAGTGTGACTATGTACAGAGAAGAGCATACCCCCCACCCCCACCTGCACAATAAAAATAAAAACATTTTTTTAACCATAATATAAACAATCAGATTGACATAAATGGTCAAAACGAAGAGATTCATTCAGGTCAACATAGCAATTATGATAACTACTTAGACCCATTAGAATACCCCCCTCTGAGGAGGTCCGAGAGACTGAGGAACCAGAGGGGAGGACCAGGTTACAAAAACTGGAATCACAGGGGCAGGGGGAGGGGGAACAATTACTAAATATATCCTCTGAGACAAATGAAGTACAATTTAATTCCAATATGCTGGCAAATGGCAACTGTAATGTTGATGATTTTTTTCTTACGGATTTTAATGAACAACATGTTGTATCATGCAATATTCTGATTAATGATTGTGGTGATTTTAAAATATATAATTACAGTGACATAGTTTTTCAGAACAGCCTTGCGAACATTTTTGAAAAAGGTTTGTCCTATGTCCCTAGTAGGAAGGGCACACTAGAAGAAATTCTTATTAATTTAAAATTATTTATACGTAAATTAAATTTAAAAACATTTTTCAAAGATAATTCTGAATTACATATAGGAAAGGAAATATGTAAGAAACCTAGTCTCTTTAATCCTCCATTACATCCTGTCATACAGACTTTTGAAAGAATGTGTGAACATGATATACAACAAATGTTTAAAATGGAAACACAGTGAAATGCAAGGCAACTTAAATTTACAAGAATCACAATTATTAAATGCGGTCTGCAATAATAGAAATATACATGTTATGAAACCAGACAAAGGGGGGTGGTTTAGCTATTATGAATGTTAATACATATGTAGAAAAAATGATACAGAAATTAGTTTAAATGAGAACATTCTTTACAGAAAAGTTGATATGGTCTTGGATGAGCTTTTATTTAATAGGGAAATTAGTTTGGAGGAACATAATTTCATGTCAGTTAAAAATCCCAACCATATTCGGTATACCCAAGCTACATAAAGACCTTGCTGATCCCCCTCTTCATCCTATTGTGGATGCAAAAGCTTCAAAGACTTATTTTATAGCTAAATTCATTGATGTACAGTTAAAAGAAAATTTGTTAAACTGTACATGGATAGTAAACGACTCTTGGGATCTCCTTAAAAAACTTGACAAAGATATGTATACAGATGACCTGTCCTTTATTATCATGGACATTAGGGACCTTTTCTCAGTGATCCCACATGATACAGGGATTGAGTGGTTTTATCTATATTTATGTAGATATACCACTATTAGACATGACCGGATCTTAACACTTAGAACTTTGATGGAATTAATACTTGATACAAATGTCCTTGTTTTTGAGGGACAATTATTTAAACAAGTAAAGGGAGTAGCAATGGGAGTCATTTGTGCTCCCATTTTTGCAAATATTATCTTAGCTTTCTAGGAAAGGGAGTATGTGTTTACTAGTACTTTTTCAGGGTACTGGAAGTATTATTGCAGGTACCTTGATGATGTTCTTATATTCTGGGACAATAGTGAGGAAGAATTACAGCACTTTTTGTCCTTTTTGAAAGAAAGTACAGACTTCCTTGATTTTACACACAGTCTTAATAAGGAGACTATTAATTATTTAGATATCACTATTTCAAAGGTGAGAGAAGATCAGGCCTTCAAGGCAACATTATATAGAAAGCCGACCTATTCTAATACTTTACTTCATTAGAACAGCTTTCATCCAATACATCAAAAAAAGGCCTTATTAAAAGGGCAAGCGGTACGTCTTGCAAGAATGGTCTCAGACTAAGATGATTTTCTTCATGAAATTCAGATATTAGAAGATGTGCTTTTACATAGGAACTATCCCTATGATTTTTTACATCCTTTACTACAAGAAGTGGTTAAAAAGAGGCAGAGAGGTATTTTATCACCTCTACTGGGGAAAGGTACTTCATTCGATATGGCTAACAAAGAGAATGATAAAGAATGTAACACTAGTTTTTCTGTTACAGGTGTCTTTAGTTATAAAAAAAATTTAATAATATTTGTGAAATCTTGCAACAAAATTGGAATATATTTAATATTGTTCCTGAATTTAATGAGCTGATGGGTTTTAATCCTAAAATAGTTTATAAAAAGGATTTGTGTTTCAAAACATGTTGGAGAAGAATACTAGAGGGTGTTTGGAGATAGGAAAAATGTCGAAATGTGGTTTTTGTTTGCAATGTAAATACACTGTAGAAGGGACTAGGTGTCTCAATACCTAAATATGGAAAATTTTTCTATAAACAGAAGTTTTCCTGCAGTACAAAAGGTGTGGTGTATCTTGCCCTGTGTAACTTTTGTAAAAGTTTCTATATAGGTAAAACTATTAATGCACTAAGAACGAGAATATATCAGCATTACTATGATATTAAAAAGGAGGATGCAAAAAACGCCCTTGTCTCACATATTATGGAAAATGAAGGGCATTATTTTAGTTCTACCATTTTGGAACAGGTGTTTTTGAATGACAGAGGGGGTCCTAAAAATGATTTTGTTTTAGAATTATTAGAGTTGAGGTGGCAACTGAGAACTAATGCCATCCAACAACCAGGGCTAAATAAGAACGTATCAATTGGTTCTATACTTAAGTTAAAAGCTGATGGCTTCATGTAGCTATTTGTTTATTTATTTAATAATTTAAATGTATGTTAGAAATGTGTATGTATGTATGTATGTGTGTATATATATATATATATATATATATATATATATATATATATATATATATATATATATAGTCATATGTTTTAGTTTATATAGGATTTTATGAAGTTTTAAGCCTTTTTATGTTTTATCAAATGTATTATCTATATTTATAGGTATTTATTTACTAATTTTGATAATATTCCTTTAAGTAGGAAGGATAGGCATAATTGTTGTTTGATTAACTTGTGCATGATGGGATATATATATATATATATATATATATATATATATATATATATATATATATACATACATACATATACATTTTGTTGAGTCAGTTGTCTGTCTGTTTTTCTACTAGATATTCTGATGAAGTTTTGTATTATACCAAACGAAAGCGCTCAATAAACATCTTTTGTGGATCTTCTGTCCTGCTGGGGTTTATTTTTACTGGTTTACTTTTCATTCGTTTTTGTAATAAAGGCAAGAAAGAGACAGTTTCCTAACAGGGTACTTGGCTGAGTAAGTCTAGGCAATGGTAGCAACAATGACAACCTGATGTTCGTATGGACGGGAGCAAAGATCCTGCATTTGATCTGGAAGCAAAATAGTCTGAGGGTCTTATGCACATCTGCCTATGCATCCCTACCCCCCCAAGGGGTGTGGTCATATGTTGGACATACGAAGTTTCCAGGTTTAACTTTAAGACTCCGCCCAGATGTCAGGTTATCCAGCCAGATGTCAGGTTACCTCTGCTGGATAACACATTTGTTTAGAATACTGAAATAGTGATCCAAGGAAGGACATCTTACAAAATGAAAAATGCATGCCTCAGATAGAAATATTAGTATGTTCCCTAATGCTGCTGAGACAAACTATAAGGAAATGTTACCTCGGACATTAAATCATCAGGAAAGTTTACACACAAATTTAAATAACTACTTTCAATTAGTGTTGGCTAATCAATATGCCTGGGTTAGAAACCTATTTATACAACTTCAATTCACTGCATATCAGCTCAAGATCAATGAAGGAGGAGGACTTAAATGACAGTGTGAACAGAACACACCTAAGGTCAAATATTCAGAAAACAGCCTGAACTCATTATGAATTCATAATGAAGAGGAATAGGTTCAATCTGAAAGTTCGGGCAATTTTGCTGCAGGTCTCTACTACTATTGAATTTTGAGTTTTGGCTCTTAATATTAAAGAAAAGAGATAGGCTTCTGTTGTTGGAAAATTTACACTGCCTGTCCAAAATTAGTCCATGGATTCAGCAGATGTGCAGAAGCCATCAATCACAAGTATCACATAAATGAAGATGGCTGTAAGCTCTGAACTGCTACTGATTCTTTAATTATGGTCTGTCCTGGTAAATTCAACACCATCTACTATTTCAGTTAATTTAAATAAAAAAGTATACCTCAGTTATTGGTGTTTTTATGATATCACACAAGTAATAATGCACTGAAATGCAATTTTCAATGGTCTTTCTGAAAAGTACAGTTTTGTACCTACCATAAATGTAGATGTTCGAAGATCCACATTGCTGCAGTCCTTACACTTGGGGTATAGCGCTGTCCTCGGTCGGCCCGAATACCAAAGTATATGGCTGACGCCGGTCATGGCGCATTAAACTGACGCCAGGACGTCAGGGTATAAATGCGCATGACCGACGTCATATCCTCAGTCTTTTCTTGCCCCAGATGTCAGAAGACCCTAAACAGGGTAAAATCAAAAAATTACCAAACACTAAACACCCCCACACCCAAACTATGTACAACTTCTAACAATTATCTAATAAAGTAGTAAGCTAAACACACAACCACCCCTAAACACAGAGGGGACGGAGGGTAGAATTGGACTGCAGCAATGTGGATCTTCGAACATCTACATTTATGGTAGGTACAAAACTGTACTATGTTCTTCATCTCACATTGCTGCAGTCCTTACACTTGGGTAGATTCCCAAAGCAGAGGTAAGGGAGGATGGCAAATCAAATAGAAGCAGGAGCTGTCAAAATGCCCTGTAGAATAGCAGTGGCAAACCCAGCCCTAGATTTAGAGTAGAGAGGAAGGTGGTAGTGCTTAGAGAAAGTATGTACTGAACTCCAAGTAGCTGCCTCCAAAATGTCCTTAGTTGACACTCCCTTAGAAAGGCTGTAGAGGTGGCAGTAGCCCTAGTGGAATGAGGTCTGATCCCTGTTGGGATCTGCTTGCCATGCTGAGAATAACAAAATGAAATGCAAAACCCAATCCATTTAGAAAGAGTTTGTTTTGACACAGGCTTGCCCTGAGTACCTAAAGCAAAAGAAACAAACAACTGTTGCGACTGCCTGAAACCCTTAGTCCTATCTAAGTAGTAGCGTAACTGTCTGTGCACATCCAAAGTATGCAAGATCTTCTCCCCCTTGTTTTGGGGGTCTGCATAAAAGTAGGTAAATGAATAGACTGGTTTAAAGACACACTTGAGACCACCTTAGGCATGAAGGAAGGGTTAGTGCGTAAGATACCCTATCCTTATGGAAGATCAAGAAAGGCTCAACAGCCATAAGGGCCTGTAATTCAGAAACCCTTCTTGCAGAGGTAATGGCCAACAAAAAAGCAGTCTTCCAGGACAAATATTTTAACTCGGCCGTAGCTGCAGGCTCAAAAGGTGGCAGAGTGAGCTTTTCCAACACATAATTGAGGTCCCAAGCTGGAGTAGGAGCTCTTCGTGGAGGTCTTATGTTCTTTGCCCCTCTGAGAAATTGCTTGAACAAAGAATGAGAAAACAAAGGTGGATCACAGTCATAGTGAGCTGAAATTGCTGCAGCATGAATTTTAATGGAAGAGAAGGACAAACCCTTGTCCAATAACTCAGTAAGATATAGAAGAGCCACACTTAAATCAGGCTCAGAAACATCCACACCCTTTGTTGCACTCCAAAGCAAAAATCTCTTCCACTTGTCCGCATACACTTTTCTTGTACTAGGTCTCCTAGCTTCCATAATCACATTCAAAACTTGTTGAGGAAGTTGAGCCCTGCTATGAGCTAAAACAGGATATGCCATGCTGTGAGATGAAGAGAGTGAAGCTTGACATTGAGTAAATGACCGTCCTTTGAGACAACAGTTGAGGAATCAAAGGCAGGGGCCATGGTGGTTTCCTTATTAGATTTCTCAGTAGTGGGTACCAATGCTGTCTGGGCCAATCTGGAGCTATCAGGATCATTCTTGGTTTGTCCTGGCTTACCTTTAGCAGAACCTTTAGAAGAGGAAGTGGTGGGAAGGCATATACATGAAGATTTTTCCAACTGAAGGAAAGAGCATCCGTTTTCCAAGCTGCCTGGTGTATCCTTTTGTGCAAAACTTTGGCAGCTGGTGGTTTAGAGGAGAAGCGAACAGATCTATGTCTGGTGTTCCCCATGACACTGTTAATTGCTGAAATACCTGAGGATCCAGTTTCCACTCGTGGGGATCCATGATTTGCCTGCTTAACACATCTGCTAAGGAGTTCTGCCCGGCAGAAACCTTGCTTGAAGATCCAGTTGTAGACTGAGAGCAGTTTCCCATAGAATCATTGCTTGTCTGCATAGAGGGTAAGAATGTGTACCCCTTGCTTGTTGATGTACCACATGGCGGTTGTGTTGTCTGTTAGAATCAACACCTGTCGGAAGAAGTAATTCCTTGAAAGCTGTTAATGCAAACTGGACTGCTAACATCTCCTTTAGGTTGATATGTAGATGTTGTAGTCTGGCAGGCCACTTGTCCTGTATCCATTTTCCATTGAGATGAGCCCCCCAAGCTTTGTCTGAGGCATCTGTTGTTAGAATCTGACTTGCCTCGGTCGGGTCACAGAAAGTCCCTTGTTTAGGTGACATTGCTGAGCCCACCACAAGAATTCCTTTTGGATGCAAGGTATTATTGGAATGACAGTGTCCAGATCGTGGCAGTGCTGTGTCCATAGATTCTTGAGATACCATTGTAGCTTCCTCATATGCAGTTTGGCATTGGGAAGCACCAGAATACAAGATGCCATGAACCCTAAGGCTTGAAGGACTGTCCTTGCAGTCAGCCCGGACTGATGCGATAGTTGTTGGAAGTAAAGGGAGAGATTCTTTTGTTTGTCCGGGGTTAAAAAGGCCATCTGGGCTGCTGTATTCAGTCTCACACCCAGAAAGCACATGTCCTGAGAGGGTACTAGACTGGACTTTGTTTCGTTCACAGAATACCCTAGGCATCTTAGCACTGTTATCACATACTTTAAATGCTGTAGAAGCTCGTCCTTGCCCTGAGCCAGAATCAGGCAATCGTCCAAATAAGGGTAGATCTGTATTCCTTTCCGTCTGAAAAAAGCTATCACTGGAGCCAGGACCTTTGTGAATACTCTGGGTGCAGTGGATAAGCCAAAGGGCAATGCAGAGAATTGATAGTGTGAATCTCCAGCTCAGCAGATACTTCCTGCAGCCTAGAGTGATAGGGACATGAAGGTAAGCCTCTTGGAGATCCAAAGTTACCATCCAGTGATCCTTGCCCAGGAGGGTAAAAGCTGTTGCAATGTCAGCATCTTGAACTTGGGGATGTCCAGAAAGGTGTTGAGGATAGACAAATCCAGAATTGGTCTCCACGTGTTCCCCTTTTTTGGTACTAGGAATAGGCGAGAGTAAAATCCTAGGCCCCTTTCTGCCATAGGCACCGGTTGTATGGCCCCTATCTGTGTCAATATGGATATTTGTCTGTGAGCTTCCAATCTGTGCTGGGTCGGAATATCTGGCATGCCCTTGAGCGGTGGTAAGGTATGGAAATAAAATCTGTAACCGTGGTGAATGATATCCAATACCCATCTGTCTTGGGTAATTAAACTCCAGTTCTCTTTGAAAAGTGTCAGTCTTCCTCCTAAAGGTGCTGTGAGACGTGAAGGTTCTGGCAGTTGAAAAGGTAGGTCATTGGGTCTGTCTACGAAAGGGCTGACCCCTACCCTCCCCTGAAGACTGTGCAGGTGAGCCCCCTGTCCTGGATCTGAAGGAACCTGAGCTCTGCCCCTAGTGCGCCTAGACCTACCCCTAGACTGGGAATCATGAGAAGGGTATGTCCACGCCTGGCCAGTTTCTGCTAAACTTTGGAGGTTGAACCTGTAAAAAATCTTTAACAGTGTGCATAGATTTAGCTTTGTCCTCCATTTTCTTTAAAACTGCTTCAACAGGCGAACCAAACAACACATCAGATTGTAAAGGGCATCCAAGATCCTTGACTTAACATGCTCAGCTAAATTCTGATCCCTTAACCAGGCGTGCCTGCGAAGGACAGTACCAGTGGCAGCCACCCTGGAAGAGGCCTGTACAGCATCAAAACCACATTGTAAGGAATGCTTACCCACCTGTTCAGACACATGAACCAGATCTTGTAACTCCTTACATTCAATACCTTCTGCCAGAGCATCTACCTTAGACTTTAACTGTGAAAGGAGATAGATTTGATATCTCAGCATGTGGAATTGACAATTTAAAGCCCTCATGGCTAAAGTTGAAGAAGTATACACTTTCTTACCCCATCTGTCTAAAGCTCTTGCCTTTGTCCTGAGGAACTGGATTTTTAGCCACAGAAGCCTTAACCCCTTTAGGCCCCTGAGTAACTGTCTCTGGGTCTGCCCTAGGGCTTTTAAAAAGATACTTGTGAGCTTCAGGCACCCTATAGTATCTGTCCGGTTTAACAGGAGCGGGAGGTAAAGAATCAGGGTTAAGGGAAGCCTCTGCAAAAACATCTTCCACCACAGAAAGAACAGGGGGTATAGCTAAAGGCCTATGCTGAGGTAGAAACAAAAATTCCCTTAGTCTTTTCCTGGAATCAGAGAAATCCTGACCTTCCCATTTAAAATGCTCCCTCATGGCATGGAGAGTCTCTGAGAATGAAAAATCCTCAGGAGGAGAAGCAGAAGGAGTGGAGTCATCCACATCAGAATCAGAATAATGAGAAAACTCCTGTAAATCCTCAGCCGAAGACTCAGAAATATCAGAATCCTGTTCAAAATTCCCAAATTCAGGATCCACCCTAGGCCTTTTGTCAGGAGGGGGCATAGAACCCCTAATCATAGTAATTAAATCTTCAGCCATCTTAAGCATATGTCTCTTGGGCACAGGGCCTGGAGTACTAGGAGGAGCACCTGCTACAGCTGAACCTGGCCTAGTCTTGGAAGAAGCCTTTGTAACAGTAGGGGAAGGCCTAACCACCTTAGGCAGAGAGGGGAGAACAGCTACCTGAGAAGCCCCTTCAGCCTGGCCTACCTCCTGTGAAGACACATCCTGTAACAACAAAGTCTCCCCCTGGGACTCTATGGAAAGTTCTGTTTGGGCCTCTGGCACAACCGTGCCCTCTAAAGAACCGACGTCCGGGTCGGCTGGTGTCTCTAACCTAGGCTTAGGTGTTTTGTCCTTGCGCTTCTTCGAGGCGGGCCGGAGCATCCGACGGCATTTTGTAATTGCACCGCTTCCCGAAGACTAACCTAGCGCAATCTAATCTCCTCTTTATGGTACGTTTGTTAAATCTAGCGCAAGAGGAACACCCAACAACGTCGTGCTCAGGCCCTAAACACGGTATACACAAGCTGTGGTAGTCCCTATGTGGTATCTGTTTCCAAGAAATACAGTTATTTACTTTTTCTGACATCCGGTAAAATACTGAGGCAAGAAAAACTAAAATATTCTAACTTGGATTCGGTCTGAAACTCCGGTTTCGGAAAATCTCAGGACGCCAACCTGCACTCGCAACTTTGCTTCTGCATCGGACCACGCGGCAAAAAAGACTGGGGATATGACGTCGGTCATGCGCATTTATACCCTGACGTCCTGGCGTCAGTTTAATGCGCCATGACCGGCGTCAGCCATATACTTTGGTATTCGGGCCGACCGAGGACAGCGCTATACCCCAAGTGTAAGGACTGCAGCAATGTGAGATGAAGAACATCTTGAGTTTTACTACACTCACAAATATGCTGTTAATATTAAATTATTATAAAATTATACATGCTGACAGAAGATGGACTGCACAGAATTGCTTGACAACACTGTAAGGGTCCCCCATAACAAAAATGTTAAATACCACTGCTCAAGATTCTACTGAACTACTAAAATAATGAGACTTTTTATCATATGTCACTTTGGAGAAACAGAAACAGTTCAACTTTAGTTATTAAAAATAACAATGGATCTCCCTTATCAAATATGGAGACAACGAAAACCTGTAATGCATAATGTACGTGAATGAGAAAAATGTTAACATGGTTTGATTTCTATTAATGTATGCGCCTATGTCTTAAGTGATATTTTGATTAAAATGCTTAAAGCACCAGAAATTCAAATCCACAAGCAACAGATAACTACTCAAAACTATATAACTTACATTTAACACCTAAAAAGTCAGAAAACCTCTACACTTTAAATGCAAGGGAAACAATGAAAGGTGCATCACTGTTGCAAACATTTGTGAACAACTGAAAATGCACAATTGTACTTTTTTACTATCCAGAAAGTACAGCTGTGTTAGGAACTTATACCTTTTGACGCTCGTGTATTCTACTACAGCAGTCAGGACATTTTTATTCCTGCCTGCAAGGATCCCAAATGCCAGATCAACTTCAGGAGCTCCACCTTCTCTCTCCTGGCTTCATCTGACTCTCTCACACGTGGACTGTTAGAGAGTTAACTTTCAAAATCAATAACTCTTTTTGACCTCAGTGAAAAAGGATTGCACCACTACCACCAATGTGGTGGGGAGATGACACTACTGCCAATGATGTGACTTCCACATGACTGAATGCCACCCAATGTGATGCCAAGATGGCCACATTCCAAATCGCTGAATGCCGCCCTTGTGATATCAACATGTCTAGCACTGATGAGGTTTAAATTATACCACTGACAATCAGAGTGAAGAAACAGCAAGAAAGTATACAAAAGTCTATTTAAATAATTAATTCACAAAATATAACTTGTCCTCATGGGCACAAAAGGGATATGCCCCACTGTCCTGCGTATGGGCCTCCATCATCCACACCCACACTTTGTCCAAGCATCCACAGGTACCGGTCTCAATTCAACCAATATCTTCCAGTGCTCATTTCGCTTTAGTAATTGCCTTTCAAACAAAGAAATATTTACATTTATGCGCACACAAACATGATTAGCAGAGAAGGTTGGCAGAATTCACCAATAACCCACAGCTTTCTTCTTGCTGCTCTTAAATCAATCCAGATACGAATTCATACACATCACAATTTTTCACAGATAGTAGGCTTAAAAAAATCTAATGGGAGAGGTGTACCACACAGCTTATTAACCAACAGTGATTACCATCTTCTAAGATAAATAACAGTGCATAAATACATACATAATAAATAAAGGCTGCCCGGCATAAGAGCTTAATGGTTAATAACACAAACGCTATAAAACATTCAGTAAACTACATTCCTGGGGCCTGCTTTACATGGTACAGTAATATGTTCTGTGTCAGCCTATGCATACATATAGCATGACTCCAGCAGAAGAGGCCAGAACATGCTACTATACCAGGTACACTAAATTAACAGTCTAGCAAACATAGTAGCCTCCAAAGCCAATAAAATTAAAAACAGTAAACATACGTAAAAAAAATATGTATGTAACACCATGAACAAGCCAACGCTTACCAAACTATGTTGCAGTGGCATGCTTTACATGGTGCAGCAACATGTTCTACACTAGTCTACACACACACTCAGAGGAACTCCATTATTAAAGGCCAGAACATGTTCCTATGACACTGAGCATACCAGATTTACAGCCCAGTACCATTCATATATTAGTCCCTCGCAGTAGCCAACAAAAAGCAAATAAGCAAAGTTGGTAACACCAAGAACAAGCAAACTACATTTCACTGGCCTGCTTTACACTGTGCAGTAACATGTTCTGTGTCATCTTACACACAAGTTCAGTGCAATTACACTAGTAAATGCCAGAAAGTAGACTTTTGTAAAATCTTACCAATATAGCAGATGTCCTTTTCACTGCTGCTGTATTCATTACCTCTGGGATCTCCTGACAAGGACAGTCCAATGTCCAGCCAGTATACCAAAGCGTTTATTACCTAGGGAGCATCGTAGGTCAGATATATGCTCCCTGCACAAACATATGGCATAAAGGTGACATACTTACACTCCCAACTCAGAACAGAAATGCCCCTGGTGGAAAGGAGGACATGTACATCCAGAAAAAGGTATGAGAACAGAAATCTCTTGGCCAGTACAAAAACAGCCAAGCAACGGGAAGAAAAAAGGGCAGGAGTGAATACTGCAGCAGTGAAAAGAAGGGCATATTTTATTATGGCAAGATTTTACACATCTGTACTACGTCCTTCCATATCACTGTTGTAGTATTCAACGTTCAAGTACCTCTTGGACAGTACAAATTTACAGTGAAGGCAGAGAGGAACCCTCCACAAACCCATGTAGGACAGCTTTGACAAAACCTGTCCTGGCCCTGAAAATTACATCTAATTTGTATTGTTTTGTAAAAGTGTGAACTGAAGACCAATAACAGCCTCAAGGATGGAGTTGGTGTTTAAACCTTTAAAGAAAGCCCCAGAGGAAGCCACTGCTCTAGTAGAATAAGCCCTCATGGAAGCAGACAACTGCTTACCATGAAAAGAAAAACAAAAATAAATGGGACTGGAAATCCAGAAGGAGATGGTTTGCTTAAAAATGGCCCAACTTAATGTCCTGGTATGAAAAGAAACAAAAAATGTTCATATTTGCAAAAGGCCTTTGTTTTGTCTAGATAATATCCGAGTTGTCCATGCAAATCCAAGGTATGAAGAAACTTCTCACTAGCAGATTGCAGAGAAGGGAAAAAATTAAGCTGGATAGATTAAGGCACAACTCACTGATCACACAAGTCAGTGGTGAGAGACCTGGGTACACAGGTTGACAGCAATCTTAGAAGGGCATTTTACATTGCTCATCTCATAAGTAAGGGCATTGCCGCCAGAAAAAAGAGGTTATAACCCTCCTGTACTCTTTCCTCATCAGGCCAACAATAAGAGTACAAAGCTCCCTTTGATATGTTCCTTTCCAAACACCTGCACCAACTGGTGAGACCATAAAGGTTCCTTACAAAGGAAATTCAAGGTCTTCAAGACCTGTCTTATGCGGACAGACTGAGATCACAGTCACTTTACTCTTGTGTCGTACAGACTGCTCAGAGGCGACCTGTGCCTTCCATACAGAGCAATCTCTGAACCAGCTTTAATGGAAATGCTGCACATTTGCAAGTCAAACGGCACACAGGTCACTTGCTCAAAGGACCTTAACCTGGTATGTGACATCAACAGAACTTGGTGGAGAGACAGACTTGTCTCAGAGGTTGCCCCACCTTTGGAACAAACTTTCTATTCATGTTAAACAAAGACCCTCGTTGGCCCTATTTAAGTGCAATTTGGATGACTGGATGGGTAACTGGAAATTCACCTCGGGGGTTCCACCAATGTCCCTCTTGGACAGAGGCAATAGGTGCTGATTTTAGTGTCTGCTTGAAGAAACAGACACCCTTGGGAACATGGGAAGAATTTGGCTAGACTTGTAAGGGCCCTATGTCCGTTAGCCTAGTAACCTTCTATAATCCCATGATCCTATAAATGCCCTGAAGCCTGCAAAAGGAGACTACAGGGGCTAGATATCTGGTGAACATCCCTGGGACTGCTGAAAGGCCAAAGCAGAGAACTGAAAATAAGAGAAAGAAACACCGAAACACAAATATTTCCTGAATAAAGGGCAGACAGGAATGCAAAGGTAAGTGTCCTTCATATCCAAGAAAACCAGGCCTGGGGGAGTAACAGAGGAAACAGAGTCTGAAGAGAGAGCATTCAGAAGGAAAGGACTAGGAGAAAGGTGGTCAGAATGGAATTATCCAGGACAAGGCTCCAAGACCCCTCTGGGTCTGCAGAACCAGTTGAATGGCACCCTGATCCAGCAGACCCTAAAATACCACTGAAAACTGAGGAAGCTGTTCTACAGGGAGTTGAGGAATATCAAAAAAAGAAGGACTTTCAGGTTACAAAGTAACACTGACGGATAACAGACAGAACCCATGAGTCTGCGGTAATCAGCTGCCAAACTGGAAGAAATAGAGAAAACCTGAGGGACGAGGGAACCTAGATGAGAGGAAGGGAGGGCAGGCAGTCAGATGGCTACATATTTGTTAGGAAAAGACTGCTTTTGGGGCCTGGGCGTTTGAGTAGGCTTATCTGAAAACACACACCTAAGTACTTTTTTACTTGTAGAAGACTAGGGCATCTACGCAAAAAAGCAGTTTTAATAAGATAGTTCCTTTTAAACTTGGGAATAGGTGAGAAAAAAAATCTGCTTCATATCCTTTGTAACCCTACCTTGGATCGTGTAAAGTTGAATAGGTCAGCAGCAGCAAATAAATTCTGGTTATCCAAAGGACTGTCTAGAAGCTTTGTTTTGATATTATAGGTTTATAGCTGTTAACTAGGCTAATGACTACAAGGGCCTTTTTATGCCTAGCCATGCATCCCAAATCTCTGACAAGTTCTGATACCCTTGATAATGGGTAAGCATGGGCCTGGGAGTTGAACCATTTACAGGTTACCCGTGTCCATTAGAGAGACACAGTGGATATAAAAAGTGTACAAACCCCCTTTTCCCATCTTTAATATTACCTATAATGTGTACAATTCAAGTGAAAAACAAACAAATCTGTTAGGGGGAAAAAATAAAAAATAAAAAACGTACAAAAACCTGGTTGCTTAAGTGTGCACACCCTTAAACTAAAACTTTGATGAAGCATCTCTTGATTTTATTACAGCAGAACTAATGTTGTTATGGAGATAGTGACAAAGAATTAAAATATATTACGTGCACTACTGGAAATCAAAGATCTAGTTAGTGAAATACCAAGATTTGCTTACAGAAACTGTAAAACCCTCAAACAACGTCTCTGTTATAAGGAAATGAAGGTAGCTACTGCCCCAAAACGTTACTAAAAATGGTACCCCTGTTTTAATTGTTTTTGCTGCAAGTTCATTGTGAATGATGATGAATTTATATATCCGTTAACCGGAAGAAAAGATTGTTTTAAACTTTATGCTAGTTTTAATACTGCCAATATACTCTATTTAGCTACTTGTTGCACATGTTCATGTTTTTATGTAGGTAAGTCTAAGAGGAGATTAAAGGACCGTATTACAGAGCACCAGTCAGACATTAGACAGAGAATTACTAACAATTCTCTTGCAAAGCATGTGATGGATTATGATATAGCTCACACTTTTAGATTTAGGGTTAAACAATTATGCATAAAAATATAAGAGGTGGTAATCACAACAATAGACTTGAAGTAATAGAGTATGGCTGGATTTTATGTTTACAAGCTGACCATCTACCGGGTCTGAATGCTACAGTTAGCATTAAGCCAGTGTTAAGGGCAAAACAAGCTAGCTTAAAATGAAAGTTGCATATAAGCATTTTATAAAGAATTTTTATGTGAATTTTTTCATGTTGTTTAGCTACATTTCATATACTGATGTTAGTTTTACTCTAATTTTAATACAAGCAGAGGTGGTGCAGCGGTAGTGTTGTCGCCTCACAGCAAGAGGTTCTTCTGTTCGATTCTTGGCTGGAGTGCCTTTTGTGTGCTGTCTGCATGTCCTTCCCACGGTCGAGTGGCATTTGAAAGACATGCGTGAATGGGCTTGCCTTCGTTGAAGGTTGGGTGTCGGGCTGGCACCTCGGCACAATACAAATCTGCTGCCAATCATTAGCAGACCGGAGTTCCGCTGTGGCGACCCCTAACAGGGAAAAGCGGAAAGAAGTAGTAGTTTTGCTTCAATTTTAATAACAGGTTTTAAGCATCAAGTACTGTTATTAATGATAGCTGTATTGGAGAAGTACTTTGATTGGAGGGGGATTCTATCTTGTGATGTGTTTGAGTATGATATTTAAAAAAAGGCTACTGATTGTTTTAATGAACAATGAAGAAGGGAATGGTTTTCCCGAAAGCTTTGTCTTAATAAAATTTAGGGTCTTTGAAGTCCAGTGTGTGTTTTTGCTACTTAATAGATCAGGTCATGGCTACAATTTGGCTCCCAGAAAACAACAAAGTGTAAAGACTTATCTTCTTTTTGTGGATGATTTAAAACTGTATAGTTCATCTGGTGAGGAACTGAACGCACAACTGCAAATCATCAAAACTTTCAGATGATATAAGAACATCTGGTCTTGATAAATGTGCAAAAAAAGAAGTTATGTACTCACCATAACGTTCCATTTGATTAGTTCTACTTCATTTGTCTTCAACCTGTGGGTACCGGATCCGTATCAGATCCAAGCCCGCAACTTCACAAGCATCTGCTCCAAGCTCCTCTCCTTAGCCATAATACACCACCACTACCTTCCTACCCCCAGATCAAGTTTGCTGCACCTTACACTGAACAACCCGATCCCAAAAACACCTTATGCACCTAAAACCAGCTATAATGCTGTCCATATGGTAAGGCCATGGGGAAGGAGGGAGGGGGGACGGCTGAAGACAAATGAAGCAGAACTACTCAGGTGGAACGGAACGCTATGGTGAGTACACAACTTCTTTTTCTGAAGTAGTATACTTCATTTGATTTTCAACCTGTGGGACAGAGTCCCCAGCTACTAAATACATGGGTGGCCCTCATGGAAGGATATTCCGGAGCACTGCGGAACCAAAGGATGCTCTCCTTTGAGAAATAAAATCCAATTTATAGTGAGAAACAAAGATATGAGATGAGGACCAAGTAGCTGCAGAACAAATGTCGTCTAATGATACTCTTGACCAAAAGGCCGCGGAAGTAGCCATGGACGTAGTCGAGTGAGCCTTAACCTGACCCAGAGGAGACAAAACTTTATCCTTGTAGAGCTGAAGAATAGATAGGGAGAGCCATGCTATCAATGGTAACCTTAAAGATAGGTTTACCCAAAACAGGTTTGGAAAAGGACACAAACAACTGGTCAGATTTACAAAAGATTTTGGTCCTGTGTAACTAGAACCGTAACTGTCTATGAACATCCAACAAATGCAACTTGTACTCTATTTTGTTTGTAAAATTTGGAAAGAAAACAGGCAAATTGATAGTTTGACTGATATTAACCTCAGAAAAAAAAAAAACAGGAAAGGACCACCACGAGCTGAAACATAAACTAAGTTTATTCCAAGGACATAAAATAAGTGCTTTCACGTGCTATCAGGGCACGCTTCATCAGATTTCAACAAACTGGTTAAACTCCAAGATATATATATATATATATATATATATATATATATATATATATATATATATATATATATATATATTCACTCCATCTGATTCAATTAGCACACATCATATCAATCAATCAAATAAAATTAACTCATTGTTATACTTCAGTCACTAGTTTTCATGGCTGCATTATACAATATATTAAAACCTTATTCACAAATGTACAGCTTTCCCAACACCCGTAAATCAATATAGGGATATCATATAACAAATTCATTCTAATCAGGGTAAAAAAAGGAATAAATAAAAAATATACATATATGTGCATATGCAGAATAAATAAGCATATAAGTAAACATATAGTAAAATCAAATATAACCATAATATATATTATAATATTGAATAAAATATCACCATAGATAAAATTAAAATTGAAGTTAATCTATAATAATACAATAGATAAATATTACTACTATATATACAACAGCAATTCACATACATTAAGTATTCCTGTTTAACTATCTGCTATGTGCAGCAAGAAAGTACAGTTTTGTACCTACCATAAATGTAGATGTCCGAACTGGATAGCATCTGCAGTCATAACAAATGGGTTGTCCTGTCGTCAGGCAGCCCTTCGGTCGGCCGGATTCCAAAGTCCGGGTCCGGCTTCGGCTGATGTCGCGCTTCACCCGACGTCATCTCTGCTGGTCTTCGGGTATAAAGGCATCAGCCGACGCCATTTTCCTCAGTGTTTCTTGCCCCAGATGCCAATTGCCCTCTTGGAAAGCTAAATTTTGGATAAATGCCAATGTTTCCAAAATAGTAGAAGGCAAACACAAAAAATAAACATGTATGTACATATATACAAACAAATACACCATAAGAGACTCCCCCCCCAGCTAGCTATTAGGAGGGTAAATACCCTAGGAATACCTCAGAGGGGAAGGAGGGAGGGTAATCCTGACTGCAGATGCTATCCAGTTCGGACATCTACATTTATGGTAGGTACAAAACTGTACTATGTCCTTCATGGATGCATCTGCAGTCATAACAAATGGGTAGAATACCATAGCCAAACTAGGGGAGGAGGAATAATAATTATGGAGTAGTCAGGATCCCTTGCAGTACAGCAGTGGCAAACCCTGCTCGGGATCTAGAATATAGAGGTAAATTATAATGCTTGGCAAATGTATGCACGGAGGTCCAAGTAGCCGCCTCAATAATGTCCTTGGTTGCCACTCCTCTTAAGAAAGCTGTGGTAGTGGCTGTAGCCCTTGTAGAATGAGGTCTTATGTTCTGTGGAATTGGTTTTCCATGGTAGGAGTAACAGAATCTTATGCAATTTCCTATCCATTTGGAGATTGTCTGTTTGGAAATTGCTTTTCCTTCCCTTCCTGTTGCATAGGCTACAAAGAGCTGGTCAGTTTTTCTGTTACCTTTGGTTCTGTCCAGGTAGTAGCGTAACTATGTACATCCAAGGTATGCATTATTCTTTCACCTCTGTTTTGTGGATTGGGAAAGAAGGTAGGTAGGTGGATTGCCTGGTTTAAAGACACTCTGGATACCACCTTAGGCATAAATGTAGGATTAGTTCTCATGGATACCCTATCTTGATGGAAGATTAGGAAGGGTTGCACTGCCATTAAGGCCTGTAGTTCCGAAACCCTCCTTGCTGAAGTAATAGCCAGCAGGAAAGCAGTTTTCCATGACAGGTTTTGTAGATCTGCTGTTGCTGCTGGTTCAAATGGAGGTAGTGTCAACTTTTCTAGTACAAAATTCAAGTCCCATGCTGGTAATGGTGGTTTCCTAGGAGGTTTTACATTCTTGATCCCTCTGAGAAACTGCCTGAGTAGAGGATGTGAAAAGACAGGAGGATCAAAGCTGTATTCTGCTGAGATAGCTGATGCATGTATCTTGATGGAGGAATAGGACAGGCCTGTATGTAGAAGCTCTGCCAAGTACTCCAGAATGTTAGCAATATCTATGTTCGACACATCTTTTCCTCTTTCAGTACTCCAAATGACGAACCTTTTCCATTTTCCTGCATAGTTCCTTCTTGTTGAAGGTCTGCGGGCTTCAAGGATAATGTCTTTAGCCCTTTGTGAAAGGTCTGGGTTAGTTACTGCTATGTGATGTTCCAGGCAGTCAGTTGCAAGGTTTTTAGGTTTGGATGTATGATGTTGTAGTTGTTCTGAGTTAACATCAGAGGCATCAGGGGTATTGACCACATTTTCTCCCGAGACATGCTTCTCAGCAATGGGTACCAGTGTTGTCTTGGCCAGTTCGGAGCTATCAGGATTATCCTTGGACGTTCCTCTTTGATTTTCAGTAGTACCTTGTGCATCAAGGGAAGAGGTGGGAATGCATATGCTGTCAGGCCTTTCCAGCTGAAGGATAGAGAGTCCACCTTCCATGCAAGTGGGTGGAATGTCCTTGTGCAGAATTTTTTGAGCTGGTGATTTTGTGGGGAAGCGAATAGATCTATCTGTTACATTCCCCATTTCTTTGTGATGGCCTTGAAGATGTCCGGGTGTAGCATCCATTCGTGAGCATCCGAGGTTGTTCTGCTTAAAATGTCTGCTAGGGTGTTCTCTTTTCCCGGTACAAATATTGCCTGTAACTGGATGTTGTAGCTGAGAGCCAGATTCCAAAGGTCCAAAGTCATTCTGCATAGGGGGTAAGAATGAGTGCCTCCCTGTTTGTTGATGTACCACATGACTGTGGTGTTGTCTGTCCTTATCATCAAATGGCCTTCTTTGAGGAATGGTCTGAATTTTTGGATTGCCAGCTTTACTGCCAGCATTTCTTTTTGGTTTATGTGCAGGTGCAGCTGGTCCTGAGTCCACAGTCCTTGTACGCATTTGTCCAGCATGTGTGCCCCCATCCTAGGTCTGAGGCATCCGTTGTGATGGTTTGGTTTGCTCGAAAGTTGTGGAAGGGTAAGCCTGGGTTTGACTGGCATGCCCGAGCCCACCAGAGGAACTCCTGTTTTAAGCATGGGATTAGTGGTATTTCTGTTTCTAAGCTGTGCCTGTGTTGAGACCATAAATTCTTTAGGTACCACTGTAACTTTCTCATATGCAGTCTGGCATGTGGGACCAAGATTATGCATGATGCCATGAAGCCCAAGGCCTGCAGAACTTTTCTTGCTGTTAGTTTGTTCTGTTCTGTTTTGTTAATGCTAAGAAGTAAAGAGGGAGTTCTTTTTGTTTTTCTGCAGTTAGGAATGCCATCTGTTTTACTGTGTCCAATTCCGCGCCCAAGAATGTTCTTGTCTGGGATGGGATCAGCCTTGACTTTTGAAAATTGACTGTGTATCCCAGGGCTTGTAGCAAGTAAATGACCCTTTGTAAATCTGTTGTCAGCTTGCTTTTGTTGTCCGCTTGTAACAGGCAGTCGTCCAGGTATGGATAAATTTGAATTCCCTGTACTCTGCAGTGAGCGATTACTGATGCCAGGCATTTTGTGAATACTCTGGGCAGTAGATAAGCCAAAGGGCAATGCTGAGAATTGATAATGCTCTGATCCTGCAAGAAATCTGAGGTATCTTCTGCAATTTGGTCGAATGGGGACGTGCAGGTATGCCTCCTTGAGATCTAGAGTTACCAGCCAACACTCCTTGCCCAGCATGGGAAGAAGTTGCTGTAGGGTCAGCATTTTGAATTTTGGGACAATGATGTATGTGTTTAAGATGGACAGGTCGAGAATAGGTCTCCAGTTTTTTCTTTTCTTGGTACTAGGAATAGTCTGGAGTAGAATCCTTTGCCCTGTTCTGTTATTGGCACCCTTTCCACAGCTCTCATGTTTATTAATTCCGCTATCTGGTGCAGGGCTTCTATTTTTGATTTGGGGGCAGGTTTGGCATTCCTCTATTTACTGGTAAAGTGTGGAAGTGGAACCGGTAGCCTTGGTCTATGGTTTGCAAAATCCACTTGTCTTTTGTAATATAGTGCCAATTTTTCGAGAATAAGGCTAACTTTCCGCCTAATGGTGCTGCTATTTGCTCCCTGGTAGGCGGAGATAGAGCCAAGTCACTGAGATTGTCCTGTTGTAGTGGCAGTGGTTGTGTCTGTGCCTCGGTTATTGCCTTGCCACTGTCGTCCTCTGTAGGCACCTCCTCTGGATTGATTTCTGCCCCTAGAGCGTCTGTTCCTGCCCCTTTGGGATCTTGTGGAGTCAGGAAAGGACCAATTTTGGCAGGCCAGTTCCTGCTAAACCTTGGGGGCTGAACCTGTAGGAAATCTTTAACTGTTTGTACAGATTTTGCCTTCTCTCCCATTTTCTTCATTACCTGCTGGGCAGGTTCCCCAAATAGACTGGCCTTATCCATAGGAGCATCCAATAGCTTAGCTTTAACATGATCCGGCAAGACCTGTTCTTTCAACCATGCATGCCTTCTTATCACTGTGCCAGTCATGGCTGATCTAAATGAAGCCTCCAGTGCATCATAGCCACATTTTAAAGAATGGTTACTAACCTGTTGGATGTTATTCACCATTTCTAATACATATTTCTTATCTAAAGATTCATCAGTGGACAGCTTTTTAATTAACTGATCAAGCATAAACTCTTGGTATTGGATCATGTGAAACTGACAGTTTAAAGCTCTAGCTGAGAGAGTAGCAGAGGTGTAGACTTTTTCCCCATCTCTCTAAGGACCTGGATTCCCTTTCAGAGGAATAGGGTTTTACTGTGGTCGAGGCTACTGCCTTAGGCCCCTGGGATATAGTTTGGGGTCTGCAAGTGGGGCCTTGTATAGGTGGTGATGAGTGTCTGGCACCCTGTAAAATCTATCTGGTTTGGCAGGGGCTGGAGGTAAAGAATCAGGTGCAGTGCAGACATCATTAAATGCATCGTCCACAACAGGTAGGACAGGAGGTATAGCTAAGGGCCTATGTTGTGGTAAGTGCAGAAAAGTCCTAAGCCTTTTTCTTGAATCTGAGAAATCTTGTCCCTGCCATTGGAATTGTTCTCTCATGGCATGTAAGGTTTCCCCAAAGGAGAATTCCTCTGGTGGAGAGGCAGCTGGAATGGATTCTTCAGCATCTGAATCTTCATAATTGGAAAAGGGAGCCTCTGGCTGGTCTGTAATGTCTGAGTCATCTGCAGAATCATCAGAGGACACAGGCTCGGGGGGCTCTGCTCTAGGTCTCTTTTCTGGTGGCTGAGAGGCCCTGTCTGGGTGAGATTGGGATCCCCTAATTAAGGATATTAAATCTTCTGCCAGAGTAAGCATTTGTGAACTAGAAGTGGGCCTGAGTGAGGGTGGTTTAACAGGCATTGATTTAGCTGATTTGGCTGCTTTAGCCCTGGCAAAGGCCTTAATAGACATGGCTGCAGGAGGCCTAGCAGCACCACGTGCTGGGGTAGAGATATCCAAGGGGATGGTGTCTGATAGATCAGTAGGAACCACAGTTGTAGGCAAAATTTCTGAGGCTGATTCAGGAAAGGTAGCAGGAGCCTCAGTAGTAGTCATGGATTCGGCTGAAGATTGACCAGTTTTCTCGGTTTCGGCCGAAACCGAGACACTCGCGGCTTGCTTAACCGTGGTTTCGGCCGAAACCGCGGACCGCGAGTGTCGGTCTTTTTCTTTGCGTTTTTTAACAATTTGGGTAGTCGGAGGATCCGACGGCATAATGTACGCAAAATCTGAGCCGAAAAACTGTTCAGAAAACTCCGACTGACGCCTAAGCGTTCGTCGGTTGAAGGAAGCACACGCCGAGCAGGCTGCTACGTCGTGGTCTGGGCCTAAGCAAGGCAAACAGTAAGAGTGGAAATCTTTATGAGGTATTTGTTTCCCACAAGTTAAACAGTTATTGACTTTTTCTGACATCGGCTGAGGCAAGAAAGAGTCCCCAACGGGGTACTTAGCTTTTCAGAAGTCTTCGAAGTAGTATTCGGTAGTAGTAATCTCTGGATCTGACCGACCGGCACTTGCGAACAGCTTCTGCTTCTGGCGCCACGTGGCAAGAAAGACTGGGGAAAATGGCGTCGGCTGATGCCTTTATACCCGAAGACCAGCAGAGATGACGTCGGGTGAAGCGCGACATCAGCCGAGACCGGACCCGGACTTTGGAATCCGGCCGACCAAAGGGCTGCCTGACGACAGGACAACCCATTTGTTATGACTGCAGATGCATCCATGAAGGACATCAGGTTTAATACAAACAAATTGATTAAGACCCGGTTCCACATGCGCTCTCAACTTAAAAATCCAACATAACTCTACTGACTCTAAATGATTCATATTATCACCACCCCTCTTATTATTAGTAACTAACTGTAAAACTCTAAACTTGAAACTATGGTCCATATGGACAACAATGTGTTTGGCTAGTGCATTAAGTTGATTCTTTTTCCTGATGTCATATATGTGATTATACATCCTGTCTTTTAATTTCCTTGATGTCATCCCTCCATAGAATGCTGTACATCCACTACAGGTAGCTAAATAAATAAGGTTCGTACTAGTACATGTCACATGAAATTTTGGTGTAAACGCATAATCTAATGTAGGGTGAACAAAAGATTGTTCATCAGCAATAAAGCTACATAAACTGCATTTATTGCATGGGAAGGTACCCGCCCGTAACCATTCCCTATGTGTCTCTTCCTGCTCTGTATACGTATGTTCTATACAGAGTAACCTTTTAAGATTCTTACTGTTCTTATATCTAAACATAGGTGTCTCTCCTATTATTTTAATAATGGGGGGGGGGGTCTACAGTCAGTACATTCCAATTCCTATTGATAATATCTACTATCCTTTTATTATCATTAGTATATCTAGTTGTAAATGCAACTTTGGAACTGTCAAAAACTTTTCTAGGGCCATTAAAGACTTTTTTAAAACCAATAGATGTTAACATATGGCCTAGCCCCATCCTGATTTGGTGTATTTATAACTAGCCTCTTCATTGCTCTTACCATGGTGCCAGTATATCCTCTCTTTATAAACAGTCTTTCCATGGTGTCAAATTGTTCATGCTTATCTGAATCATTCCTACAAATTTTTTTAATTCTTATGTATTGGCTTTTTACTATGTTTGAAAATACAAATCATTTTGTTAGTATTAAACCTATTCTTGCTGCACGTAGATAGGCAGATAGTTAAACAGGAATACTTAATTTATGTGAATTGCTGTTGTATATGTAGTAGTAATATCTATCTATTGCATTATTATAGATTAACTTTAATTTTAATTTTATCTATTATATTTTATTCAATATTATAATATATATTATGGTTATATTTGATTTTACTATATATTTACTTATATGCTTATTTATTCTGCATATGCACATATATGTATATTTTTTATTTATTCCTGTTTTTACCCTGATTAGAATGAATTTGTTACATGATATCCCTATATTGATTTACTGGTATTGGGAAAGCTGTACAGTTGTGAATAAGGTTTTAATATATTGTATAATGCAGCCATGAAAACTAGTGACTGAAGTATAACAATAATTTTATTTGATTGATTGATTGATATGATGTGTGCTAATTGAATCAAATGGAATGAATGAATGTATATATATATATATATATATATATATATATATATATATATATTGGAGTTTAAGCAGTTTGTTGAAATCTGATGAAGTGGGCCCTGGTAGCACGTGAAAGCGCTTATTGTATGTCCTTGGAATAAACCTAGTTTATGTTTCAGCTTGTGGTGGTCCTTTCCTGTTTTCTTCTGATATTTGGTCTCTTATCTCTGGAGTTGGACCTTTGGACGGCAGCGATACCTCCATTTATTATTCCTATCCTTATATTTGGTGAACGCAGCCTTCACAGGATGGATATGCCTCCTGTAGAGCTTGACTACAATCCTGAGGGAATGAATCTCAACCAGAGATGGAACAATATTTTTGAACAACGGAATAACCCTCTGTTGAATCTTGAGCTACATCACTCTTTTTCGCCTTCTCATACAGGTACTGTTGAAAATCTGAATGAATTTAATAATTGCATTAGAGAGCTCGAGAATGATTTAAACAAGCTACAAAGGCTTGTTTGGCTGAGGAGACATATGGAGGCAAGTTTACATTTCCATATTGTTCCTCGAGGCATGCGGATATTCTGCATGCCGACATATGGTAACAGCCATCCGGAGCTCCTGAAGAAATGGCAGCAGTTAAATATAGACTTAAGCAACAGCTATATGAAGCTTTTGATTGAATATTTCCTACCTACTGAGACTGACTTAGCCCAAAAAGTAGAGGCTTTGAATAAAGATCTACGTACACGAATCAGAGGCGCAGTTTTTAAGAGAAAAATTGACAATATGTATGCCCAGGTGGCCATCTACAGTGATAAATTACAACAAATAAAATATCGAAAATTACAGCGTGATTATAGGGATTTTATATCTGGACATGTGTTTGTTTGGCCTAGGAATAATCAGTTTAATGATTCGGGGAATCCATCTACACGTTCCATCCATATTCACCCGAACACTCAAACCAATGAACATTCAGTCACTGATACGGTTTCTTTAAGAGATAATAATAATGAAACTGATGCACCGGCCACGTCACTAAATGGAGGTTTTGAATCGAGCGCCTCCTTAGTGGTAGCCACTCCTCTGCCCAACCAACAAGCTCTAATGGCCAATAATGATTCCAATGTAATGGGGGCCAGACCCAAAGCTTCCAGTGGGAGTTTGGAACATTTTTTGCCTTTTCCCATGCAGTTTTAGGAAACGACAAGAACCAGATCGAGCAGTCGGAGGCGCAGAAAACAAAAGTTTTCAGGAGGAAACACAGAGGAAAGATGACGAACCAGGAATTGAATCAACTTATATTTAATTTTTCAAGGTTTGAACTGAACTCTGCAGACTCTTCTCTACTAAATAAAGGTTCATCCTTTATTCCGTCGCAAGGCAGCAGCCTTAGCGAATTATCAACTGACTTGAGACTGGACGTGCTATTTGATGTTTGGTGATGTTAACAAGTTAGACACACAGCCAATGAATAGTTTTAAGCGTAAAAGCACTTTTATTCCAAATGCACCTGCCAATGTAGAGTGTTTTATAAAAATGTGTGAGAAAGATTTTTATTTTTTGCAGCAAACACATAAATGTTTATATTTTAATTTAAGCAAGGAAGAACAGAAATCTATATATTCTATGTCTAGAAATGCTGAACTTACTATAAAACCCGCCGATAAGGGAGGGGGTGTGGTGTTGTTGAATACTTGTGATTATAATAAGGCCATGTTAGAAATGCTTAAAGATACCAACACTTATATTAAGATTAGTCGTTATACCTTTACTAAAATTGTTAGAAAGGTATATGACGATCTGTATGATTTGTTAATGTGTAGACAGATCACTCAAGAACTTTATAATTATTTTATGATTGATTTCCTGTTAATTCCCTACATTAAAGGCTTACCTAAGGTTCATAAGAATGTTTTAACCCCCCCCCAATGCGACCCATAGTAGCTGGAGAAGGATGGGTGACTGAGAATATTTCACATTATCTAGAGACAGGATTGGGACCCTTGACAAGGAATATTCCCACCATTTTAAAAGATACATATCAGTTGATAGAGCAGCTAGATAATCCAATAACGCAAGAATTGCTTTCTCCTTCTTGTATATTAGTAACTCTTGATGTCAAGAATTTATTTACCTCAATTCCGAATGACTATGGTACTGAGGCTGTTAGAGATATAATGAACTCAATAGAGGGGTTCAGTAAAGAACAGCAGATGCTTATCTGTACTCTACTAGATACAGTATTATCCAACAATGCTTTTATGTTCCAGGATATATTATATGCACAAAAATGGGGTGTCGCTATGGGCACCCCATGTGCAAATTCTTATGTAAATCTTGTGATGCACAGCTTGGAAAAGATATTTTTATTCAACAGCGAATTATATCCACACATCCTTCTTTATAGACGATTCGTGGATGATATACTACTTTTTTTTGGAATGGTAGCATGGATATGTTGAAGGACTTTGTGAGTTACCTTGAGACGACTACTGATTTTTTAAGATTTACAATGGAGTCCTCTTATGTAAAGATTGACTGACTTCTTGGATATAACTATTACCAAGGATCTATTAGGCGGCATCTCCACCTCTCTATACAGGAAGCTGTGTTGGAAGAATGCACTGTTACATTACAGCAGTATGCTTGTTTTGTATTTTCAAACAGAGTAAAAAGCCAATACATAAGAATTAATAAAATTTGTAGGAATGATTCAGATAAGCGTGAACAATTTGACACCATGGAAAGACCGTTTATAGAGAGAGGATATACTGGCACCATGGTAAGACCAATGAAGAGGCTAGTTATAAATACACCAAATCAAGATGGGGCTAGGCCATATGTTAACATCTATTGGTTTTAAAAAAGTCTTTAATGGCCCTAGAAAAGTTTCTGACAGTTCCAAAGTTGCATTTACAACTAGATATACTAATGATAATAAAAGGATAGTAGATATTATCAAAAGGAATTGGAATGTACTGACTGTAGAGTCCTCCGTTATTAAAATAATAGGAGAGACACCTATGTTTAGATATAAGAATATTAAGAATCTTAAAAGGTTACTCTGTATAGAACATACATATACAGAGCAGGAAGAGACACATAGGGAATGGTTACGGGCAGGTACCTTCCCATGCAATAAATGCAGTTTATGTAGCTTTATTACTGATGAACAATCTTTTGTTCATCCTACATTAGATTATGTGTTTACACCAAAATTTCATGTGACATGTACTAGTACGAACCTTATTTATTTAGCTACCTGTACTGGATGTACAGCATTCTATGTAGGGATGACATCAAGGAAATTAAAAGACAGGATGTATAATCACATATATGACATCAGGAAAAAGAATCAACTTAATGCACTAGCCAAACACATTGTTGTCCATATGGACCATAGTTTCAAGTTTAGAGTTTTACAGTTAGTTATTAATAATAAGAGGGGTGGTGATAATATGAATCATTTAGAGTCAGTAGAGTTATGTTGGACTTTTAAGTTGAGAGCGCATGTGGAACCGGGTCTTAATCAATTTGTTTGTATTAAACCTGTTCTTGCTGCACGTAGATAGGCAGATAGTTAAACAGGAATACTTAATGTATGTGAATTGCTGTTGTATATATAGTAGTAATATTTATCTATTGTATTATTATAGATTAACTTCAATTTTAATTTGATCTATGGTGATATTTTATTCATTATTATGTATTATGGTTATATTTGATTTTATTATATATTTACTTATATGCTTATTTATTCTGCATATGTACATATATGTATATTTTTTATTTATTCCTGTTTTTACCCTGATTAGAATTAACTTGTTATATGATATCCCTATACTGATTTACGGGTATTGGGAAAGCTGTACAGTTGTGAATAAGGTTTTAATATATTGTATAATGCTATTTTATTAACATAAAGTTATATAGGAAATTTATCGCTTTCGTCAATGAAAACTTGACTTCATCAGAATCAACCAGAAAGCTACAAAACACATTCTTAAATACCATAAAATACCCAATGATTGACTTTGTTACCTATCACAAGGTTAATAGGATTAACTAAACAATAAAATCTTTAAAGAAAAAGTTTCTCTAAAATGCAACATTTAAAAATGCAATTACAAGTTATTAAAAGCTCCCCATACCCATAAACGAAATTTTAATACCTACATAGAAGAAATTCAAATTCAATTTTAACATCTTGGTACAAGGACGTCATCCTGGCTACCCTCACAGCTTGTCCCTTTATAATACTCTTTTTCTGAGATAGGAGGTGATGACTATTATAATGCAAATAGTTGTTACAAAAGGTTTTTTTATGTAAAAAAGAACTTATGTGGCAGCTTAGGCTGGCTGCAAACCTTTCCCCTGGTTTAAATGGCTATCTGAGTATTTATCCTATTTTAAAAGAAAAAGCAGAAGCTATTTAATAATTTTACTATAAATTACAGTTTGTATTTAAAAATATTTATAGTGGTATTGGCTCCACTTATTGAGAAATAACACACAAATATGTTATTTAGGTATTAAAATTTCGTTTATGGGTATGGGGAGCTTTTAATAACTTGTAATTGCATTTTTAAATGATGTTGCATTTTAGAGAAACTTTTTCTTTAAGATTTTATTGTTTAGTTAATCCTATTAACCTTGTGATAGGTAAAGTCAATCATTGGGTATTTTATGGTATTTAAGAATGTGTTTTACAGCTTTCTGGTTGATTCTGATGAAGTCAAGTTTTCATTGACGAAAGCGCTAAATTTCCTATATAACTTTATGTTAATAAAACAGCATATTGGACTCGCAACTTTAGTGCTATTTTTATTGTTTATTAGTGGTTTTTGAGCACTAAATTACCACCATCTTTTTGGTTTATATTGTATAATGCAGCCATGAAAACTAGTGACTGAAGTATAACAATGAGTTAATTTTATTTGATTGATTGATTGATATGATGTGTGCTAATTGAATCAGATGGAATGAATATATATATATCTTGGAGTTTAACCAGTTTGTTGAAATCTGATGAAGCGTGCCCTGGTAGCACGTGAAAGCGCTTATTTTATGTTCTTGGAATAAACCTAGTTTATGTTTCAGCTTGTGGTGGTCCTTTCCTGCTTTTTTCTGATATTTGGTCTCTTATCTCTGGAGTTGGACCTTTGAACGGTGGCGATACCTCCATTTATTACTATTATTGATATTAACCTCTGATGCTACTTTGGGGAGAAAGGAAGGATTGGTGCGGAGAGCAACCCTGTCTTTCTGGAAAATCATGTATGGAACTTGACAGACAACGCTTGTAGTTCTGAAAGCCTCCTAGCAGAGGTGATAGCCACTAGATATGCTGCCCTCCAAGACAAAAACTTAAGATCTGTGGTTGTTGCAGGTTCAAATGGAGGAGCAACCAACGCTTGAAGTACCATAGTTAGGTCCCACGGGGGAATGGGATCTTTGACCGGAGGATGCAAGAGAAAGGTACCTTTGATAAAAGCTTTGCACAATCTGGAAGAGGCTAAAGAAGCAGAATTCTCGCCCACATGAAAATGAGAAATGGCAGCTAGTTGAAAGTACAGTTTTGTACCTACCATAAATGTAGATGTCCGAACAGGATAGCATCTGCAGTCATAACAAATGGGTTGTCCTGTCGTCAGGCAGCCCTTCGGTCGGCCGGATTCCAAAGTCTGGGTCCGGCTTCGGCTGATGTCGCACTTCACCCGACGTCATCTCTGCTGGTCTTCGGGTATAAAGGCATCAGCCGACGCCATTTTCCTCAGTGTTTCTTGCCCCAGATGCCAGTTGCCCTCTTGGTAAGCTAAATTTTGGATAAATGCCAATGTTTCCAAAAAGTAGAAGGCAAACACAAAAATAACAATGTATGTACATATATACAAACAAATACACCATAAGAGACTCCCCCCCAGCTAGCTATTAGGAGGGTAAATACCCTAGGAGTACCACAGAGGGGAAGGAGGGTGGGTAATCCTGACTGCAGATGCTATCCTGTTCGGACATCTACATTTATGGTAGGTACAAAACTGTACTATGTCCTTCAAGGATGCATCTGCAGTCATAACAAATGGGTAGAATACCATAGCCAAACTAGGGGAGGAGGAAGAATAATTATGGTGTAGTTAGGATCCCTTGCAGTACAGCAGTGGCAAACCCTGCTCGGGATCTAGAGTATAGAGGTAAATTATAATGCTTGGCAAATGTATGCACGGAGGTCCAAGTAGCCGCCTCAATAATGTCCTTGGTTGCCACTCCTCGTAAGAAAGCTGTGGTAGTGGCTGTAGCCCTTGTAGAATGAGGTCTTATGTTCTGTGGAATTGGTTTTCCGTGGTAGGAGTAACAGAATCTTATGCAATTTCCTATCCATTTGGAGATTGTCTGTTTGGAAATTGCTTTTCCTTCCCTTCCTGTTGCATAGGCTACTAAAACCTGGTCAGTTTTTCTGTCACCTTTGGTTCTGTCCAGGTAGTAGCGTAACTGTCTATGTACATCCAAGGTTTGCAGCAGTCTTTCCCCCCTGTTCTGTGGATTGGGAAAGAAGGTAGGTAGGTGGATTGCCTGGTTTAAAGACACTCTGGATACCACCTTAGGCATAAATGTAGGATTAGTTCTCATGGACACCCTATCTTGATGGAAGATTAGGAAGGGTTGTACTGCCATTAAGGCCTGTAGTTCCGAAACCCTCCTTGCTGAAGTAATTGCCAGTAGGAAAGCAGTTTTCCATGATAGGTGTTGAAGATCTGCTGTTGCTGCTGGTTCAAATGGAGGGAGTGTCAATTTTTCTAGCACAAAGTTCAAGTCCCATGCTGGTAATGGTGGTTTCCTAGGAGGTTTTACATTCTTGATCCCTCTGAGGAACTGCCTGAGTAGAGGATCTTGAAAAGACAGGTGGATCGAAGCTGTATTCTGCTGAAATAGCTGATGCATGTATCTTGATGGAGGAATAGGACAGGCCTGTATGTAGAAGCTCTGCCAAGTACTCCAGGATGTTAGCAATATCTATGTTACACATCTTTTCCTCTCTCAGTACTCCAAATGACAAATCTTTTCCATTTTCCTGCATAGTTCCTTCTTGTTGAAGGTCTGCGGGCTTCAAGGATAATGTCTTTAACCCTTTGGGATAGGTCTGGGTTAGTTGCTGCTATGTGATGTTCCAGGCAGTCAGTTGCAAGGTTTTAGGTTTGGGTCCATGATGTTGTAGTTGTTCTGAGTTAACATCAAAGGCATCAGGGTATTGACCACATTCTCCCCTGAGACATGCTCCTCAGCAATGGATACCAGTGTTGTCTTGGCCAATTCGGAGCTATCAGGATTATCCTTGGGCGTTCCTCTTTGATTTTCAGTAGTACCTTGTGCATCAAAGGAAGAGGTGGAAATGCATATGCTGTCAGGCCTTTCCAACTGAAGGATAGAGAGTCCACCTTCCATGCAAGTGGGTGGTATGTCCTTGTGCAGAATTTTTTGAGCTGGTGATTGAGTGGGGATGCGAATAGGTCTATTTGTGGCATTCCCCATTTCTTTGTGATGGCCTTGGCCATAGGAGCATCTAACAGCTTTGCTTTAACATGATCCGGCAAGACCTGTTCTTTCAACCATGCATGCCTTCTTATCACTGTGCCAGTCATGGCTGATCTAAATGAAGCCTCCAGTGCATCATAGCTACATTTTAAAGAATGGTTACTAACCTGCTGAATGTTATTCACCATTTCTAAAACATATTTCTTATCTAAGGAGTCATCAGTGGACAGCTTCTTAGTTAACTGATCAAGCATAAACTCTTGGTATTGGATCATATGAAACTGACAGTTTAAAGCTCTAGCTGAGAGAGTAGCAGAGGTGTAAACTTTTTTCCCCCATCTCTCTAAGGACCTGGATTCCCTTTCAGAAGGAATAGGGTTTTGCTGAGGTCGAGGCTACTGCCTTAGGCCCCTGGGATATAGTCTCAGGATCTGCAAGTGGGGCCTTGTATAGGTGGTGATGAGTGTCTGGCACCCTGTAAAATCTATCTGGTTTGGCAGGGGCTGGAGGTAAAGTATCAGGAGCAGTGCAAACATCATTAAATGCATCATCCACAACAGGCAGTACTGGAGGTATAGCTAAGGGCCTATGTTGTGGTAAGTGCAGAAATGTCCTAAGCCTTTTTCTTGAATCTGAGAAATCTTGTCCCTGCCATTGGAATTGTTCTCTCATGGCATGTAAGGTTTCCCCAAAGGAAAATTCCTCTGGTGGAGAGGCAGATGGAATGGATTCTTCAGCATCGGAATCTTCATAAGTAGAAAAAGGAGCCTCTGGCTGGTCTGTAATGTCTGAGTCATCCGAAGAATCAGAGGACACTGGCTCGGGGGGCTCTGCTCTAGGTCTCTTTTCTGGGGGCTGAGAGGCCCTGTCTGGGTGAGATTGGGATCCCCTAATTAAGGATATTAAATCCTCTGCCAGAGTAAGCATTTGTGAACTAGAAGTGGGCCTGTGTCGGGGGGCTTAACAGGCACTGATTTAACAGTTTTGGCTGCTTTAGCCCTGGCAAAGGCCTTAATAGACATGGCTGCAGGAGGCCTAGCAGCACCACGTGCTGGGGTAGAGACATCCAAAGGAATGGTGTCTGATAAATCACTAGGAACCACAGTAGTAGGCAACACTTCTGAGGCCGATTCAACTAAGGTAGCAGGAGCCTCAGTAGTAGTCATGGATTGGCTGAAGATTGACGGATTTCGGTTTGGCGAAACTGAGACACTCATGGCTTGCTTAACCGTGGTTTCGGCGAAACCGCGGACCGCGAGTGTCGGTCTTATTCTTTCGTTTTTAACAATTTGGGTAGTCGGAGGATCCAGCGGCATAATGTACGCAAAATCTGAGCGAAAAACTGTTCAGCAAACTCCGACCCGGCCTAAGCGTTCGTCTGTTGAAGGAAGCACAGGCCGAACAGGCTGCTACGTCGTGGTCTGGGCCTAAGCAAGGCAGGCAGTAAGAGTGGAAATCTTTATGAGGTATTTGTTTCCCACAAGTTAAACAGTTATTGACTTTTTCTGACATCGGCTGAGGCAAGAAAGGGTCCCCAACGGGGTACTTAGCTTTTTAGAAGTCTTCGAAGTAGTATTCGGTAGTAGTAATCTCTGGATCTGACCGACCGGCACTTGCGAACAGCTTCTGCTTGGTGCCAGCGGCAAGAAAGACTGAGGAAAATGGCGTCGGCTGATGCCTTTATACCCGAAGACCAGCAGAGATGACGTCGGGTGAAGTGCGACATCAGCCGAAGCCAGACCCAGACTTTGGAATCCGGCCGACCGAAGGGCTGCCTGACGGCAGGACAACCCATTTGTTATGACTGCAGATGCATCCTTGAAGGACATCCTTGACCGTAGACGAGCTAGCCCCTTGTTGAAAAATATTTGCCAAAAAATCAAGAATATCCAGAACGGGAGCAGTGAACGGATCTAAACTCCTTTGAGAAGCCCAAAAGGAAAAATGCTTCCATTTGCTGCAATAAATCTTCCTGGTGGATGACTTACGTGCTGCCACCCGAACAGACCTGACAGAAGAAGACAACCTGGGAGTCCTAGCAATTAAGGGAACTGCAGCAGCCAAGCTGTGAGCTTCAGATTGTCCAGATTTGGATGAGGGACCCTCGAGGGGTGAGAAATGAGATCCTGAATGGGATCCAAGATCCAAGGCGGAGCTACAAGGTGAGACCAAAGGAAGGAAAACCATACCTGGCGAGGCCAAAATGGGGCAATGAGGATCACTTTGCTCCCCAGTCGACAAGCTTTCTGTAGAAACTTCGGAATAAGGGGTACAGGAGGACAAGCATAAAGACGACTGGGAGGCCAAGCATGAACTAGAGCATCTCTGGGGGATTCCCCCAGTGGGGGGTTCAGAGCGAAGAACGCGCAGCACTTCACATTGGAAAGAGATGCGAAGAGATCACAGCAAGGCCGCCCCCACTCTAGAAAGATCTCCTCTGCTACTGAAGGATTCAGAGACCACTCGTAAGGCACCAGAATAGTCCGGCTTAGTTTGTCCACTGGAATGTTGGACCATCCCGGAATATGCGTTGCTACCAGAAAATGACCAGTGGAGATTGCCAATTCCCAAACTCTCTTGTCTTTGTGACAAAGGGGGTAAGATCTGGTTCCTCTCTGTTTGTTGCCATACCAGACCACTGACATGTTGTCTGACTGGATTGCAATGGTTCTCAGAGGTAGAAAGGCATGAAGGGCCTGCAACGCTAAAAGGACTGCCCTCATCTACAGAAAGTTTATATACAAACTGGTCTCGATCGGGCACCACATGCCTCGGACTGTCCTTCCCGAACAATGCCTCCCCCCACCCTAGTTGGGAGGCGTCTGTGGTCACTGTGGCTTGGGCAGGAGCTGGAACAAAAGGTCGTCCTTCAAAGATTTTCGAAGACTGCATCCACCAAAGAAGGGACGACCTGCAGACTCAGCTGAGGTGTATTGGGTGCAACAACGGAAGATCTAACAAGGACCATTTGCACCGCTAGAGTCCACTGCAGTACTCGCATATGTAATCGAGCACATGGAAGGAGTGTTATTGTCGCTGTCATAGAACCTAGGGTCCTTAAGACCGACTCTGCTGAGGGATGGTGAGATTGGTAAAAGAAGGTGACATGCATCCTTAGGTTTCAAACTCTCTCCGTGGTTAGGAAAACTTTTGTCTGTAGCATGTCTATCTGTGTCCCTATGTATTCTATCACCTAGACAGGATTCAGAAGAGATTTGGCTGTGTTGATTGTAATCCCTAGATAGTGTGCAAGCTTTAGGAAATAATCTCTAGTCCAAGAAAGTAAATGCTTGGTGGGAGCAGTAAGGAGCCAATCGTCCAGGTAAGGGTAGACTTGAATACCCTGAAGCCTCAGGTGAGCCGCTACTACTGCCATCACTTTGGTGAACACCCTGGGGGCTGTGGTGAGACCAAAGGGTAGGGTGTGAAACTGATAATTATTGGCTCCTAGCCGGAAGTGGAGAAACCTCCTGGAGCTTCTGTGCATCTTTATGTGATAATAAGCATCCTGGAGGTCGAACGAGCACATCCAGTCGCTCTACTGCAGGTACGGCATGATGGAATGTAAAGTGACCATCCGGAACTTCTCTTTGGCAATTGTTCAGAGTAGATAGGTCCAGAATGGGCCTCAAGTCCCCCATCTTTTTTGGCACCAAAAAGAACCTGGAGTAGATCCCCGATCCAGACTGATCTGGGGGGAAGGGTTCAATAGCTCGTTTCTCTAGCAGCTTGGAAACTTCTAGCATTGTTGCCTCCGTTTGCATGGGTGGTACGTCTGGGAGGTGTTTGTTTGTAAGGTGTAGGAGGAACCACAAACGGGACTGAATAGCCTCTGGAAATTATCTGAAGCACCCACTGGTCTGATGACACAGACTCCCATGCCGCCAGGTGAATGACAGGTGACCCCCGACTGCCTGCAGAGCAGTCTGGCAACCCCTCAGGGCTGCTGCCCGGGCCTGTCCGAGAACGGTTCTCAAGACAGTACAGTTGAGTCCACTTACCATAAATGTAGATGCTCGAGTGTATTCACTGTTGCAGTCATTACATTTGGGTTATCTGCTTGCATTAGCCCTCAGTCGGCCTTATTAACAAAGTCTTGGGTCCTGCATCGGTTGCTGTCCCTTCTTCCATGACGTTAGGGGTATAAAACATTCAGCCGATGCCATTACATCAGTTTTTCTTGCCCCAGATGTCAGGTGCTCTCATAATGGGAAGCAATTAAATCTATAAATACAAGGATACACCTCCAACAAAAAAGCAAATACACCAAAAAGCTTTTAGAGCATAGTAAGTGAGAGTAGAGGTATAGCCAAAAGAAGAAAGGGGGCTGCAGGGAGGGTAACCAGGACTGCAACAGTGAATACACTCGAACATCTACATTTTATGGTAAGTGTACACAACTGTATTACGTTCTTCGTGTTTCACTGTTGCAGTCATTACATTTGGGTAGATTCCCAAAGCTAAGGTTGGGAGGAGGAATTTAGATAGCATTAGGAACAGCTATAGGGCCCTGCAAGACTGCAGTGGCAAAGCCAGTTCTGGATTTTGAGAAAAATGGCAAATGGTAATTCTTGGTGAAAGTATGTACAGAACTCCAGGTAGGCTGTAGAGGTAGATGCAGCCCAGGTTGAATGGGGTCTGATGCCCTGTGGGATATGTTTTCCATGGTGCTTATAGCAGAAATGTATGCATTGGCCTATCCATTTTGAAATGGTTTGTTTTGAAATAGCTTTCCCCTCTGTCCCTGCAGCAAATGCCACCAGCAGTTGTTCAGATTTCCTTTGAGGTTTAGTCCTGTCCAAATAGAATCTAAGCTGTCTGTGCACATCTAAAGAGTGCAGTATCCGTTAAGAGTGCAGTATCCGTTCCCCTTTGTTCTATGGGTTAGGAAAGAAGGTAGGCAAATGAATGGACTGATTAAGAGCCACACTGGATACCACCTTGGGCATGAAGGAGGGATTGGTTTTGAGGAACACCCTGTCCGCATGAAAGATGATGAAAGGATCCACTGCCATAAGGGCCTGTAATTCAGATACCCTTCTTGCAGAAGTGATTGCTAAAAGGAAAGCTGTTTTCCAGGAAAGAAATTTTAAATCTGCAGTAGCAGCTGGCTCAAAAGAAGGAAGAGTGAGTTTCGCCAAGACAAAGTTAAGATCCCATGCTGGAGTTGGAGCTCTCCTGGATGGCCTTATATTTTTGGCCCCTCTGAGGAACTGCTTGAGCAGTGGGTGAGAGAAGAGGGGAGTCTCTGTGTTATAATGAGCTGAAATGGCTGAGGCATGAATTTTGATGGAGGAAAAAGACAAGCCCTTATGAAGCATCTGAGTCAAGTATTGTAGAATCAGAGGTAAATTGGGCACTGCTGCGTTCATTCCTTGAGACTGGTTCCAGGCACAGAATCATTTCCATTTTGCAGCATAAGATTTTCTAGTACTAGACCTCCTTGCCTCTAAAATGATATCCATCACTGATTTACTGAGGGATGGTGAAGGAGAGATTAGGTAATTAGCCAGGCTGCTAGGTTCAAGGTTTGCAGCCGAGTGTGCAGAATCTGGTTCTCCTGCTGAGACAACAGGGAAGGAATCTGAGGCAGGTGCCATGGAGCCAAGCGTGACGCACTGCGCAAGAGTGGGTACCAGTGCTGACGAGGCCAGTCTGGTGAAATTAAAATAGTCCTTGGCTTGTCCTTTTTGATCTTTAGTAGTACTTTGGAGAGCAGAGGCAGAGGAGGAAAGGCATAAACTGACAGGTTTTTCCAGATGAAGGATAGAGCATCCACTTTCCAAGCTAGCTTGTGGGGAATCCTTGTGCAAAATGTGTCCAGTTGATGGTTCTGGGGGGAGGCAAACGGGTCTATATCTGGGCTCCCCCATTTGCTTGTCAACATGTTGAAAATCCTTGGTTCCAGTTTCCACTCGTGTGGGTCCATGAGGTTTCTGCTTAATCCTTCTACCACTGTATTAAGTTTTCCTGGCAGGAACTGAGCTTGTGGATTCACTTGGTAGCTCAAGGCTGTGTTCCACAATGCCATGGCTAGTCTGCAGAGGGGGTAAGAATGTGCACGCCCCTGCTAGTTTATGCACCACATGACAGTGGTGTTGTCCGTCTTTACCATTAGTTGTCCTGGAAGAATGTGGTCCTTGAAGGCTGTCGGAGCATTCTGTACAGCTAACATTTCCTTTTGATTTATGTGCAGGTGCATTTAACTTGGATTCCATTTGCCCTGAATGCACTTCCTTGCCAGGTGAGCCCCCCATTCATAGTCTGATGAGTCTGTGGTTAAGATTTGGGTGGCAGGGGGTAATGTGAATGGTAGTCCCGTTTTGGTGGCAGGCCTCTGCCCACCAATGGAACTCTAGGCGTAGGCAAGGTATGATAGGAATCCTTGCTTCTAGATCCTGTGAATGTGGACACCATAGGCTTTTGAGATACCATTGTAGTTTCCTCATATGCATCCTTGCATACAGAATTAGAAGAACGCAGCAAGCCATGAACCCCAAGACTTGCAATATTTGTATTGCAAATAGCTGGGATTTTGTGGCCACTTGTTTGAAGTAAGTTGTCAAATGAATCCGTTTCCCTGACGTGAGGAAAGCCATCTGGGAAAATGTATTCAAGCTTGCTCCCAGGAATATAATTTGTTGGCAAGGTACCAGGTGGGACTTCTTTTCGTTCATGGTGAATCCCATACAAGTCAGTACTCTTTGAACAAAGGCCAGATGATTCAAAAGAATGTCCTTGCTTTATGCCTGAATTAGACAATCGTCCAGGTATGGGTATTTCTGAATATTTCTTTGCCTGCAAAATGCAATGACTGGAGCTAGGCACTTTGTGAATACCCTGGGCGCAGTAGATAAGCCAAAAGACACTGCAGAGAACTGATAGTGCATGTAGCCTGCTTTGAAGCGTAGGTATCTTCTGCAAGACTCCCTGATAGGGATGTGCAGGTATGCTTCTTTTAAGTCTAGTGTTGCCAACCATGCATCCTTGCCTAGCATAGGAAGCAGATGGTGAAGAGTCAGCATTTTGAATTTTGGAATCACCCGAAAGGTGTTTAGAATAGAAAGGTCCAGGATAGGACCCCATGCATTGCCTTTTCTGGGTAGCAGGAAAAGTCTCGAATAGAAACCTTGTCCCTTTTCCTCTTCTGGTACCAACTGAATAGCCCCCATGTTTAAGAGAGAGAGTACTTGATTTTGGGCCTCTGCCCCGGCATTTGGGGGTAGATCTGGTAACCCCGCTTGCTGTTGGTAACGTGTGGAAATTAAATCTGTATCCTTGGGACACTATATTTAAAACCCATTTGTCCTGGGTAATGAGTTCCCAGTTTTTGGCCTGCAGACCAATCTTTCCGCCTAAAGGAACTTTCAGTTGGGAGGTGCTTGGAAGTTTTAAAAACAAGTCATTGAAACAGTTTTCCATACGGGGGAGTGTTACTACTCCCAGGTTTGGGTGCAGAAACCCCCCACTGCCTAGTCTTGTGTGTCCCTTGGGCCTGAAACCTGGGGTTTCTGCTGTGTCTTGAGTTTTGCTTGAGAAGACCTGGAAGGGGCTGGAAAGGACCAATTTTTAGAGGGCCAGTGCTGACTAAATCTAGGAGGCTGAAGTTGTAAGAAATCTTTAACAGTTTGCATACATTTAGCTTTATCTTCCACCTTTTTAAGAACTTCCTCAGCATTGTTGCCAAACAGGCGGTTCTGATTTAAGGGAGCATCCAACAATTTAGTTTTAACATGATCAGGCAAACCTTGCTCCTTAAGCCAAGCATGCCTTCTGAGCACAGAACCAGTAACAGCAGTCTTGCAAGAGGCCTCTAATGAATCAAATCCAAATTGAAAAGTATGTTTTCCTACCTGTTCAGCAGAATGCAATAAATCCTGCAATTCTTTATTTTCAGCACAGTCAGGAATTAACATAATTTTCTGTTTAAGCAATCCAATAACATGTTGTTGATACTTTAACATATGAAACTGGCAGTTTAAAGTCCTAATGGCAAGGTTGCAGAAGTGTAAACTTTCTTACCCCATCTATCCAGAGCCCTGGAGTCTCTTATCAGAGGGGGTAGGATTTTTAGCAGTAGAAGCCTTAATGCCCTTGGGTCCCTGTGAAATAATCTCTGGATCCGCAATAGGATTTTTAAAAAGGAACTTGTGAGAATCAGGAACCCTGTAATATCTGTCAGATTTTCTGGGAGCAGGAGGCAAATAATCAGGGGCTAAACTAGATTCTGAAAAGACATCATCAACAATGTCTAGTACAGGAGGTATAGCTAAAGGCTTATGCTGAGGCAGGAGTAAGAAATCCCTAAGCCTCTTTTTTGAATCAGAAAAATCCTGGCTTTCCCAGTGGAAATGCTCCCTTAGAGTATGTAAGGTCTCACCAAAAGAAAAATCCTCTGGAGGGGAAGAAGAGGAAATAGAGTACTCTGCGTCAGAATCCTCATAAGCAGATAAGGGCATATCCAAATCATCAGAAGAATCAGAAAAATCAGAATCCTCTTCATAAGATTCATAAACAACTTCAGTCCTAGGTCTCTTAGAAGGGGGAGGTTGGCTTCCCCTGATTAGAGTTATAAGATCTTCAGCCATTCTTATCATTTGTTTTTCAGGCATAGAGGCCGGAAGATGTGGCCTGGGCATCTGTTTCTTAGGCATGGTTTGAGATTTTGGCCTAAATGAAGAAGGAGGCATTGGGTTAATATGCAAGTCCGTAGGCCTGAAAGCCGGAGCCTGCAAAGCGGCTCCGGACCCATCCAAGGTAGAGACGTCCGCAGGTTCCACAATTTAAGCATCTCGCGGCATACAGGTCTTCGAATGGGTCTCAGTAGAGGCCTGCGAGTCAGAAGTAGCGGGTACCAGGGGCTGCAAAAGTGCCTCACTGAGTACCGGCGAAATGGCGACTGGCTTAGGAGAAGCGTCGTCGGCAGCTTTGGACCTCGGCAGCCTGTCTCGTGTCTTTATCTTTGCATTTTTTCGGAATCCCAGTAGACGGATGGCTAACCGACGACATTTCTGGATAATTAAACAGAGAACCGAAATATTTAGAAGCGAAAATATACAGACGACAGATCGTGCGCTGATTAAATAAAGCACAAAACCAACAGCAAGGTACATCGTGGTCAGGGCCTAGGCAAGGAATACAGTGCGAATGAAAATCTTTGTGAGGTATTTGCTTTCCACAAGTAATGCAATTAACTTTTACTGACATCGGTAAGGAGCAAGAAAAAGTTTCCCCAATGGGGTGCTTAGCTTTAGTTGAAGACTTTGGTTCTGAAACTCAAACGAACATTTCAGGAGTCGGCCGACCGGCACTTGCAAAAGTACAGTTGTGTACACTTACCATAAATGCAGATGTTTGAGTGCATTCTCTGTTGCAGTCATTACATATGGGTAATCTGCTGGCAGGTTGCCCTTAGTCAGCCTGAATTCCAAAGTCTTGGGTCCTGCATCGGTTGCGGTCTTCTCTTCCATGACGTCAGGTCGTCAGGGGTATAAAAAATGCAGCCGACGCCATTTTCTTTAGATTTTCTTGCCCCCGATGTCAGGTGCCCCCAAAAAGGTAGCAATATTCTAAATATATATATATATATATATATATATATATATATATATATATATATATACACACACACACACACACACACACACACACACACACACACACATGCATGCATCAATATAAACTTTACCTTCATCTACAAGCAAATGCACCACATAGGTTGTAGAAGATAGAGAAGGAAAGATAAACTGTAGAATGACAGGGGGATGGTGGGAGGGTAACCTGGACTGCAACAGTGAATACACTCGTTCATCAACATTTATCGTTAAGTGTACACAACTGTACTATGTTCTTTGTGTTTCACTGTTGCAGTCATTACATTTGGGTAGAATCCCAAAGCTATGGTTGGGAGGCTGGAGCTAAACAGCATTAGGTGAGGCTATAAGGCCCTGCAGCACTGCAGTGGCAAACCTGCCCTGGACTTAGAGTAGAGAGGCAAATGGTAATGCTTTGTAAAGGTGTGAACAGAACTCCAAGAAGCAGCCTCTAGAATGTCCTTGGTTGGTACTCCTCTGAGAAAGGCTGCTGAATTAGCTGCAGCCCTGGTGGAGTGAGACCTAATGCCCTTGGGCACAGGTTTGCCATGGTGTAAGTAGCAGAAATGGATGCAATGGCTTATCCACTTTGAAATTGTCTGCTTTGAAATAGCCTTTCCTTCTGATCCTGCAGCATATGACACTAATAATTGCTCAGTATTTCTTAGAGCTTTAGTCCTGCTCAAGTAGAATCTTAGCTGTCTGTGTACGTCCAAGGAATGCAGAATTCTATCCCCTTTGTTCTGTGGATTTGGATAAAAAAGTTGGCAGATGAATTGTTTGGTTAAGAGCCACACTGGAAACGACCTTAGGCATAAAAGTAGGATTCGTCCTCAAAGACACCCTGCCTGGGTAAAATATGATAAAAGGCTCTACAGCCATGAGGGCCTGTAGCTCTGAAACTCTTCGTGCTGAAGTAATTGCTAGTAGCAGAGCTGTCTTCCATGATAAGAACTTTATATCAGTGGTAGCAGCTGGTTCAAATGGAGGCAGGGTAAGATTTTCCAACACATAATTGAGGTCCCATGCAGGTAATGGTGTTCTTCTAGGAGGCATTACATTTTTGGCTCCTCTAAGATACTGCTTTAGTAAAGGATGAGAAAAGATTGGTGGCTCTGTATTGTAATGAGCTGAAATGGCAGAGGCAAGGATTTTGATTGATGAAAAAGATAGGCCTTTGTCAAGCATCTCAGTTAAGTATTGTAATATCTGAGGAATATGCGGTTGTGCTGTATCACTTCCTTGTGCTTGATTCCAAGCACAGAATCTCTTCCATTTGTCAGCATAATATTTTCTAGTACTAGGCCTTCTGGCTTCCAAAATGACATCCATCACAGCTTTACTGAGAGGTGTTGTTTGTATGATTACAGGATTAGCCATGCTGCCAGGTTCAGAGTCTGTAGTTGATTGTGCAGGATCTGATTGTTTTGCTGGGACAGTAGTTGTGGTTTTTGAGGCAAGGTCCAAGCTGGGTATTGAGACAAGTTCCTTAGGATTGTGCACCAGTATTGGCAGGGCCAGTCTGGATCAATTAATATCATCTTTGGTTTCTCCTGTCTGACTTTTAGGAGAACCTTGGGTAGAAGAGGCAGAGGAGGAAAGGCGTAAACTGATAGGTTTTTCCAAATGATGAATAGGGCGTCCACTTTCCATGCTTGTCTGTGATAAGTCCTTGTGCAGAATCTTTTCAGTTGATAATTTTGAGGAGAGGCAAATAGGTCTATGTCTGGGCTCCCCCATTTCTCTGCTATCATGCTGAAGACTTGTGGATTTAGTTTCCACTCATGAGGATCCATAAGGTTTCTGCTTAAATCATCTGCCAGAGCGTTTTGTTTTCCTGGCAGGAATTGAGCTTGAAGATTTATTTGGTAGGTCAAAGCTGTGTCCCACAGTGCCATGGCTAATCTGCAAAGGGGGTATGAGTGTGTGCCCCCTTGCTTGTTTATATACCACATGACTGTGGTGTTGTCCGTCTTTATCAGTAGTTGTCCTGGATGAAGTAAGTCCTGGAAGGCTGTTAGGGCAATTTGAACAGCTAGCATCTCTTTCTGGTTGATAATGTAGATGCATTTGATCTGGTGCCCATATGCCCTGAATGCATCTTCTTGCCATGTGGGCCCCCCAGGCATAATCTGATGCGCCTGTTAAGGTTTGGCTGGCAGGGGGTAGATTGAAGGGCCGTCCCATGTTTTGGTGACAGGCCTTTGCCCACCATAGAAACTCCTGTTGCAGGCAGGAGATGAGAGGAATCATCATTTCCAGACTGTGTGAATGTTGACTCCATAAACTTTTTAGGTACCATTGAAGTTTCCTCATATGCAGTCTTGCATATGGAATTAGTAGGATGCAGGAGGCCAGAGCCTGCAGAATTTGTCTTGCAGAAGACTGGGATTTTGTTGCCATCAATTTGAAGTAAGTAGTCAGTTGCCTTTGTTTGTCTGGCATGAGGTAAGCCCATCTGGGCAGTTGTATTCAAGCTTGCACCCACAAATGTTATCTTTTGAGAGGGTACCAGTTGTGATTTATTTTCGTTTATTGTGTAGCCTAGGCATGTTAAAAGCCTTTCCACAAACGCCAGGTGTCGTAGAAGTGTGTCCTTGTTCTCTACTTGAATGAGACAGTCGTCCAAGTAATGATATATTTGAATACTTCTTTGTCTGAAAAATGCAATTACTGGTGCCAAGCACTTAGTAAAGACCCTGGGCGCAGTAGATAAGCCAAAGGGCAGTGCAGAGAATTGGTAATGCATTAAGTCAGCCTTGAATCGGAGGTATCTTCTGCGCGATTGTTTTATTGGGACATGCAGGTATGCCTCTTTAAGGTCTAAAGTCAACAGCCAAGCATTCTTGCCCAGCATGGGCAGAAGCTGTTGTAAAGTGAGCATTCTGAATTTTGGAATGTTCAGGTATGTGTTCAAAATCGATAAATCCAGTACTGGCCACCAGGCCTTGTCCTTTCTGGGTACCAAACAGTTTTGAGTAAAAACCTTGTCCTTTTTCCTGTTCTGGAACTGTCTGAATGGCCCCCATATCCATGAGGGACGTAACCTGTTTCTGTGCTTCTGCCCATTGTTTTTTTGGCAGATCTGGCCACCCATTTGACATTGGCAGAGTGTGGAAATGGAATCTGTATCCCTGTGATACGATGTTTAGTACCCACTTGTCCTGGGTTATTAACTGTCAATTTTGGGCAAAAAGTGCTAATTTTTCCCCTATTGGTGCTGCCAAAAGATAAGTGCTTGGTGTAGGCAGAGGGAGGTCATTGGGATTGCTTTCTGTAGGTTTGCACTTTATCTCCTCCAGATTTGGAGATGGATGTGCCCCATTCCTTTGACCTGTATGAGTCTTGAGCCTGGTACCTTAGGGCATCTGGATTTGTCCCTTTGAGCTCTGTCTGACACAGGAAAGCACCAGTTTTTTGGAGGCCAGTGTCTACTGAATCTAGGTGGCTGCACTTGTAAGAAATCTTTAACAGTTTGCATAGACTTAGCTTTGTTTTCCATTTTCTTTAAAACCACTTCTGCCTTAATACCAAACAGAGAATCATGCTGTAAAGGTGCATCTAGCAATTTAGCTTTAACATGATCAGGCAAATGTTGTTCCTTTAACCAGGCATGCCTCCTAATCACAGATCCAGTAACTGCGGCCCTGAAGGAGGCCTCTAAAGAATCAAAACCACATTGCAAATTATGCTTTCCAACCTGTTCAGCTGCATGCAATAATTCCTGTAATTCCTTATTTTCTGCACATTCTGAAATCAACATTGTTTTCTGTTTCAGCAATCCCTAACATGTTGTTGGGTACTTAAGCATATGAAATTGACAGTTTAAGGCCCTGATTGCCAAGGTTGCAGATGTATAAACCTTTTTTTCCCCCATCTGTCCAGTGCCCTTGAATCTCTGTCGGAGGGGGTAGGGTTTTTTGCTGTTGAGGCCTTAACTCCCTTTGGACCCTGTGAAATAGTTTCAGGATCAACAGCAGGGTTTCTAAATAAAAATTTGGTTTCTAAATAAAAATTTATGAGTCAGGGACCCTGTAATACCTGTCAGGCTTACTGGAAGCCGGAGGTAAAGAGTCAGGGGTCAGGCTTGACTCCGAAAACACATTATCCACAATGTCTAAAACGAGGAATGACTAAAGGCTTGTGCTGAGGGAGAAGAAGGAAATCCCTGAGCCTCTTTTTTGATTCTGAGAAGTCTTGACTCTCCCAGTGGAAATGCTCCCTCAAAGTATGCAAGGTTTTTCCAAATGAATAATCCTCAGGAGGAGATGCAGATGGAACAGACTCCTCAGCATCAGAATCCTCATAGGGAGGTAAAGATAATTCCTGATCAGAAGAAGAATCAGAAGAAATAGAAACCTGATCTGAAGATTCATAGTCAGTGTCTTGCCTAGGCCTCTTATCTGGTGGGGGATGGGTACCCCTGATCAAGGTAATAAGGTCTTCAGCCATTCTGATCATCAACATAGAGGCCTGTGCACATGGCTCAGGCATCAGTTTTTTAGTTTTAGAAGGTGTCTTTGCCTTTGGTTTTGCAGCTTTCGTCGGTTTGATATAAAAATGTTGAGGTCTGAATACACCCTCAGAAGCCGGTGCCTACTCAGCGGCTCCGGAACCATCTGAGGGAGATACATCTGTCGGTCCAATACCTTGAGTATCTTGTGGCATGCCGGACTCCACATGGGTGTCGGTAGAGGCCTGTGACTCGAAGGTAGCGGGTATCAGGGGCTGCGAAAGCGCCTCACTGAGTACCAGTGAACCGGCGACTGGCTTAGAGGCTTTGTCGTCAGTTTTGGGTCTCGACTGCCTTTCTCTGTCCTTTTCTTTGCATTTTTTATGTACTCCGGTAGTCGGATTGCTATCTGACACATTTCTGGGTAGTTAACTCCATTTCCAAAATACTTAGATGCAAAAATATACAGACGCTTAATAGTGCGTTGGTTAAATCTAGCACAAAACCAACAGCCAGGCACGTTGTGATCAGGGCCCAAGCAAGGAATACAGTATAAACGGAAATCCTTATGAGGTATTTGCTTCCCACAAGTAATACAATTATTAACTTTTTCTGACATCAGTAAAAAGCAAGAAAAAAGTTTCCCCAATGGGGTACTTAGCTTTAGTGAAGACTTCGGTTCTGAAACTCAAACTCAAATATTTCAGTAGTCAGCCGACCGGCACTTGCGAAATGCTTCTGCTTCGGGCACCATGCGGCAAGAAAGACTAAAGAAAATATCATTGGCTGCATGTTTTATACCCCTGACAACCTGACGTCATGGAAGAGAAGGCAGCAACCGACGCAGGACCCAAGACTTTGGAATTCAGGCTGAATGAAGGCAACCTGCCAGCAGATTACCCAAATGTAATGACTGCAACAGTGAAACACGAAGAACATCTGCATCTGCTTCAGGCACCGTACGGCAAGAAAGACTGGGGTAATGGCGCTGGCAGCATGTTTTATACCCCTGATGACCTGACGTCATGGAAGAAGGGACAGCAACCAACACAGGACCAAAGATTGAGGGCTACTGCAAACAGATAACCCAAATGTAATGACTGCAACAGTGAAACACGAAGAACATCCAAAATTCTTCGGACCCCCCCCCCCTCTGTCTCTCGGCCGACATCAATCCTGTCCCCCTCTGCCTCTAGGGGAAGAAGAGCCTTGAATGTCCTGGGAATACTGAGACTTCCGGAACCACATCTTCTTTTGCCTTCACTGATTTTGGGAAAAGGATCTTTGAGGGTTCGTGAAGTGGATTCTGACGGCAAACAGTGTCTTCCCATCTTTCTCACTGTGGACCAAGGTCCCTCGGATGGTCTTACCAAAGAGGAAAGAGCCGTCATACAGGGCATTTGCAAAAGATGCCTTGAAGGGTTCCTTGAACTAACATAATCTGAGTCAGGCGTTACGGCTCATGGACACGCCGGACCCAGCCGCCCTAGAGGCTCCTTCAGTCGCGTGTGAGAGGAGTCACATAGACGTGTTTGAAACTGCTGTCAAGGTATCCATCCTTGTGGAGAACGTAGCTCTGTCCTCCTGCGACATGGACTTTGGGGGAGACTCAGCCAGTTCCTTAACCAGGTCACCCTGTAGTCTAGTAACATGGGCCAGATAGTTCAGCTCCCTGATAGAAATGGTCGCTGACGCATAAACCTGCTTTCCTAGGCAGTCCATCATCCTAGACTCACAGTCAGGATGGTCTGAGGAACTCTCCTAGGCTAGTTCCTTTATGCTGGTGGCTGCTACCACCATAGCGTCTACAGGGGACCCTTTATTCCAAGCCGGTCTGTCTGTAGGGGGGCTCAATATTTTTTCCCGGTGTTTAGGTATTGGTTCCACGGTGTCCGGCTCCTTCCAAGTCCACAAGGTGACCAAGTCCACTAAAGGATCCGGGGAGGAAACACTCAGAAACAGACTGGGCCTGTACTGAAAGCCTCCAGGAACACGGATTCATCCGAGGAAGGTTTTGGGGCGGACCAACCTCCCCGCTGGTGCAAGATTTCCATGATGTCTCTAAAAAAGACATCCTCAGGAGGTGATCTGGGGGAACCTTCCCCATCATCCAAATCTGTGTCCTCGGTGAGGGACTCAGGGGAGGAGTCCAAGTGCCTCCTCTTGCATGTATGCTTGCGAGGATCCCCTCCTGTGGGGCTTTCCGGAGGGAACTCTGGGGGTCCTCGAGCATGGGCTGTCCCTGTGGTAAAATAATGGGATTCACACACAAAGCAGGAGGAGTCGGGGTGGAGTCCGAAGATACAGTCAGGGGCCTCGATCCATTGGAGAGAACACTTCCCACAACGTCGAACGCCGAAGGAGAGTGAGCTTCTGGGACACCATTAAGGGAACTGCTCTCCCCAGGTCCGACATGAGAATTGGAGCCGGGCCCGAAGTAGATGGCACTCCGAGGAAAAGGGCTGTGACCAAAGAAGGAGGCGATGGAAAGAGCTCCACCCCCTCGGATCTGACACCCAGGCTCCGGCTCCGACAGCCACTTGGATCCGAACTAGTCAAATCAGACACGCTCCAGGTAGCTGCCGGTGTTGAGGAGACAGGTACCGTCAGCGACGACCCCCTGACTAGGGGCGCTCTCGGATCCATGTACCCCAAAACCGAGGGTCAGATCGGAGAAGGAGATATAGGTGTAAAGAAGGGAAACAAGCTCCCTCTCCAGAGGGAGTGGGGGCTGGCAAGACTCCCATCTGAATTTCTGTGCGAAAAGATCTCCGCATCATTTTATCCATGTCGACTTCAGAAATACTGTGGGTGGACCACGACGAAGCCATGGACTCCGACCTGGTGGGTCGAGGAACCAAGACTCTAGAGGGTTGGTCTCAGCTCTTCTGACTCCGGAGAAAATTTAGGAGATCGAAGCCAAGGGGAGTCACGGTGCCTAGACTGACTTCTGATAGGCGTTCCGGTCGGTGCCAAAAGGACCGGGGACCTCTTTCTCGTCTTCTCTCTGCCTTTTCTACGCTCTGCTTCCACAGGCTTAGAGGCAGGAAGATGAGTCCCAGCCTGGGAGGGAGGAGAAGGAAGGACAGAAGTAGAAGGAGAGGCAGTCATAGCAACAGCTGTGACCGAAGCAGAAGAGGAGGCAGCCACCTCCGTAGAAGGGAGCAGGCCCTTCATAACTAATTTGGCCCGCCAATCCTTAAGGGTGCGCAGGCTGAAACCAGAGCAAATAGAGCAATCAGTGGCTAAATGGGCCGCACCCAAAGCACACAAAGAGTATGGCCATCAGCAGGTGACAATTTGTGGCCACACACAGTGCATCTCTTGAAGACTTGTTAAGGGAGATCCGACATATCCCACTAAACAACAAGAACAAACTTTAAAAAACACACTCCACTCACCACACTCTCCGACAAGCACACAGAAAGCTGAGGGGGGGGGGGGGACAAACTACTACAAACTACCTAACTACCTAAAAACTAAGAAAAGTACAGTTGTGTACACTTACCATAAATGTAGATGTTCGAGTGTATTCACTGTTGCAGTCACCACATTTGGGTTATCTGCTTGCAGTAGCCCTTAGTCGACCTGATTAACAAGGTCTTGGGTCCTGCGTCGGCTGCTGTCTCATCTTCCATGATGTCAGGTAGTCAGGGGCATAAAGCATGCAGCAGACGCCATTTTATTAGTTTTTCTTGCCCCAGATGTCAGGTGCCCCCATAATGGGAAGATATTATATACAAGGTTACACAAACAGCAAATACACCAGAAAGCTTTAACCATAGTAAACAAGAAAAGAGGTATAGACAATAGAAGTCAAGGGGCTGGAGAGAGGGTAACCAGGACTACAACAGTGAATACACTCGAACATCTACTTTTATGGTAAGTGTACACAACTGTACTATGTTCTTTGTGTTTCACTGTTGCAGTCATCACATTTGGGTAGATTCCAAAAGCGAAGGATGGGAGGAGTCAATTAGATAGCATTAGGACCAGCTATAAGGCCCTGCAAGACTGCAGTGGCAAAGCCAGCTCTGGATTTAGAAGAAACTGGCAAGTGGTAATGCTTGCTGAAGATATGTACAGAACTCCAGGTAGTAGCTTCTAGGATGTCTCTGGTAGGGACACCTCTGAGAAAGGCTGTAGAGGTAGATGCAGCCCTGGTTGAATGTGGTCTTATCCCGTGTGGGGTAGATTTTCCATGATGCTTATAGCAGAAATGAATACAATGGCCAATCCACTTATAAATGGTTTGCTTTGAAATAGCTTTCCCCTGTGCCCCTGCAGCAAATGCAACCAGCAGCTGTTCAGATTTTCTGAGAAGTTTAGTCCTGTCCAAGTAAAATCTAAGTTGTCTGTGCACATCCAAGGGGTGCAGTATTCGTTCCCCTTTGTTTTGTGCATTAGAAAAGAAAGTTGTCAAATGAATGGACTGATTAAGGGACCACACTGGATACCACCTTGGGCATGAATGAGGGATTGGTCCTGAGGGACATCCTGTCCGCATGAAAGATGATGAAAGGCTCCACAGCCATGAGGGCCTGTAATTCAGACACCCTTCTTGCTGAAGTGATGGCTAGAAGGAAAGCCATTTTCCAAGAAAGGAATTTCAACTCTGCACTTGCAGCTGGGTCGAAGGGAGGTAGAGTGAGCTTTTCCAATACAAAGTTAAGGTCCCAGGCTGGGGTAGGGGCTCTCCTGGGTGATCGTTTTTGGCCCCTCGGAGGAACTGCTTCAGCAGTGGATGAGAGAAAAGGGGTGGTTCAGTATTGTAATGAGCTGAAATGGCCGAGGCATGAATTGTATCCGTTCCCCTTTGTTCTGTGGATTAGGAAAGAAGGTTGGCAAATGAATGGATTGATTGACAGCCACACTGGATACCCCACTGGGCATGAAGGAGGGATTGGTTCTAAAGGACACCTTGTCCACAAGAAAGATGATGAAAGGCTCCACTGCCATAAGGGCCTGTAATTCAGATACCCTTCTTGCTGAAGTGATTGCTAAAAGGAAGGCTGTTTTCCAAGAAAGGAATTTTAAATCTGCACTAGCAGCTGGCTAGAAAGAAGGAAGAGTGAGTTTCTCCAATACAAAGTTAAGGTCCCAGGCTGGAGTTGGTGCTCTCCTGGGTGGTCTTAAATGTTTGGCCCTTCTGAAGAACTGCCTGAGCAGTGGATGAGAGAAGAGGGGAGGTTCTGTGTTATAATGAGCTGAAATGGCTGAGGTGTGAATTTCGATGGAGGAAAAAGAAAGGCCCTTGTGAAGCATCTCAGTTAAGTATTGTAAAATCTAAGGTAAGTTGGGCGCTGCTGTGATCATCCCTTGAGATTGGTTCCAGGCACAGAATCTTTTCCATTTTTCAGCATAAGATTTTCTAGTACTCGGCCTCTTTGCCTCTAAAATGTTATCCATCACTGGTTTTCTGAGGGATGGTAAAGGAGAGATTAGGTAATTAGCCAAGCTGCTAGGTTCAAGGTTTGAAGCTGAGGGTGCAGAATCTGGTTCTCCTGCTGAGACAACAGGTTAGGGGTCAGAGGCAGGTGCCATAGGGCTAACAGTGACACACTGCGCAAGAGGGGGTTGCAGTGTTGGCGTTGCCAGTCTGGTGCAATCAAAATCGCCCTTGGTTTGTCCTGTTTGATCTTTAGCAGTACTTTGGAGAGGACAGGCAGAGGAGGAAAGGCATAAACTGATAGGTTTTTCCAGCTGAAGGACAGAGCATCTAGTTTCCAAGCTTGTTTGTGGGGAGTCCTTGTGCAAAATTTGTCCAACTGGTAGTTTTGGGGGGAGGCAAACAGGTCTATATCTGGGTTCTCCCATTTGTTTGTCAACATGTTGAAAATCTTCGGGTCCAGTTTCCACTTGTGTGGGTCCATGAGGTTTCTGTTTAGTCCGTCTGCCAGTGTATTTCCTCCTACCCTCTCCTCCTTTTTTCTATCACAATACTCTTTTCCACTCTACACTTTTGCCTCTTTCTCTCTTCTGCCTTTGTATTTCTTCTGTAACTCCTTTCTGAGTCTCCCATTCTACTTTTTTCTCTCCAACGGATTATCAAATATATGTTGCTAATCGTAATTGTTTTGCAATGTTTTACTGAATAATAATATTTTGAGTGTGTTCCTTAGAAATTTAGTTTTTTTTTTTTTGTGTTACTAAACGTATATTCTTTTTGTACTGAATTTATTTTATAATTTGTCTCCTTGTAATTTAGTATCTGTGGAGCTTTTCTCCCCGGGCCTCTACTGAAAATGGACATATATCCAGCTAGACTAGCCCGGTTAACAAATGTAAAATAAATAAATAAATAAAACAAATTTAGTTTTCCTGGCATGAATTGAGCTTGCAGATGCACTTGGTAGCTCAAGGCTGTGTTCCACAATGCCATGGCTAGTCTGCAGAGGGGGTAAGAATGGGTACCCCCTGCTTGTTTATGTACCACATAACAGTGATGTTGTCCGTCTTTACCATTAATTGTCCTGGAAGAAAGTGGTCCTTGAAGGCTGTCAGAGCACTCTGTACAGCTAACATTTCTTTTTGATTGATATGCAGGTGCATTTGACTTGGGTTTCATTTGCCCTGAATGCACGTCCCTGCCAGGTGAGCACCCCATGCATAGTCTGATGCATCTGTTGTTAGGGTTTGGGCGGCAGGGGGTGGTGTGAAAGGCAGCCCCTTGTTTTGGTGGCAGGCCTCTGCCCACCAAAGGAACTCTAGGCGTAGGCAAGGTATCATAGGAATCATTGTTTCTAGGCTGTGAGAATGCTGACTCCATATGCTTTTTAGATACCACTGTAGTTTCCTCATATGCAGTCTTGCATATGGAATAAGAAGAATGCAGGAGGCCATGAACCCCAAGGCTTGCAGTATTTGTCTTGCAGATAGCAGGGTTTTTGTGGCCACTTGTTTGAAGAAGGTTGTCAAATTAATTTGCTTTTCTGGCGTGAGGTATGCCATCTGGGAAGTTGTATTCAAGCTTTCTTGCAGGAATGTAACTTGTTGACAGGGTACCAGTTGTGATTTCATTTTGTTTATGGTGTACCCCAGACAAGTTAGAACCCTTTTTACAACGGCCAGATGATTTAAAAGTATGTCCTGGCTTTCTGCCTGAATTAGACAATCGTTCAGGTATGGGTATACTTGAATACTTCTTTGCCTGTAAAATGCAATAACTGAAGCTAGGCACTTTGTGAATACCCTGGGCGCAGTAGATAAGCCAAAGGGCAGTGCAGAGAACTGATAGCGTGTGTAGCCTGCTTTGAAGTGTAGGTATCATCTGCAAGATTCCCTGATTGGGATGTGCAGGTATGCTTCTTTTAAATCTAGTGTTGCCAACCAGGCGTCTTTGCCTAGCATAGGAAGTAATTGGTGAAGAGTCAGCATCTTGAATTTTGGAAACTCCAGAAAGGTGTTTAGAGTAGACAGGTCCAGGATAGGATGTCATGATTTGTCTTTTCTGGGTACCAGGAAAGTCTCGAGTAGAAACCTTGTCCCTTTTCCTCGTCTGGTCACAGTTGAATAACCCCCATGCTTAAGAGAGAAAGTACTTGTTTTTGAGCCTCTGCCCACTGATTTGGGGATAGGCCTGGCCACCCATTTGGCATTGGCAACGTGTGGAAGTGAAATCTGTATCCCTGGGATACTATATTTAAAACCCATTTGTCCTGGGTAATGAGCTCCCAGTTTTTTGCATGAAGAGCAATCTTTACCCCCAAAGGGGCAGTCAGAAGATAAGTGCTTGGAAATTTTAAAAGGAAGTCATTGAGGCAGTGTACCATGGGGGGGGGGGGGGGAGAGTCTTGTTATTCCCAGGCTTTGAAGTGGATGCCCCCCACTGCTTAGTTCAGAGAATCCCCTGGGACTGAAAAGTACAGTTGTGTATCTACCATAAATGTAGATGTTCTTGTGTATTCACTGTTGCAGTCATTACACTTGGGTTATATCCTGCTGGCAGGCGACCCGCAGTCGGCCCGAGTTCCAAAGTCTTGGTCCGGTGTTGGCTGCTGTCGCCTCTTCCCTGACATCAGTGTGCCAGGGGTATAAAAGTTGCAACCGACGCCATTTTCTTCAGTATTTCTTGCCCCAGATGTCAGGTGCCCCCATATAGGAAGGCTGGAAAGATAAAAATATGCCAAAAAACATGTATATATTACTACAAACATTTTCTTCATCTACAAGCAAATACACCACATAGGTTGTATAGAGTTGAGAAGTACAGAAAAGTCCCAGCAATAAAAAGGGGGATGGTGGGTGGGTAACCTGGACTGCAACAGTGAATACACTCGAACATCTACATTTATGGTAGGTACACAACTGTACTATGTTCATCGTGTTTCACTGTTGCAGTCATTACACTTGGGTAGAATCCCAAAGCTGAGGTTGGGTGGCTGGGTCTCAATTGGATGTGGAGAGGCTACCAGGCCCTGCAGAACTGCAGTGGCAAAGCCTGCTCTGGATTTAGAGTAGAGAGGTAAGTGGTAGTGCTTGGTGAAAGTGTGCACTGAGCACCAGGTTGCAGCTTCTAAAATGTCTTTGGTTGGTACTCCTCTAAGAAAAGCTGTTGAAGTGGCTGCTGCTCTGGTAGAATGAGGCCTAATGCCCTTAGGCACTGACTTGCCATACTGTGCATAACAGAAGCGGATGCAGTGGCCTATCCATTTTGAAATTGTCTGCTTTGTAATAGGCTTTCCTTGTGATCCTGCAGCATAAGCTACAAACAGTTGCTCTGTTTTTTAGAAAGCTTTTGTTTTGTCCAGGTAAAATCGTAGCTGTCTGTCTATATCCAAAGAGGGCAAAAGTTTCTCCCCTTTATTTTGTGGATTTGGGTTGAAAGGAGGCAAATGAATGGTTTGGTTCAAGGCCTCATTGGAGACCACTTTTGGCATGAATGTTGGGTTTGTCCTAAGTGAGACCCTGTCCTGATGAAAAATGATGAAAGGTTCCACAGCCATTAATGCCTGTAACTCTGAGACTCTTCTTGCTGAAGTTATTGCTAGGATCAGAGCAGTTTTCCATGATAAGAATTTTAGATCAGCTGTGCTGGCCGGCTCAAATGGAGGCAGTGTGAGTTTTTCTAAAACAAAATTGAGATCCCAAGTTGGTACTGCTGCTCTCCTTGGGGGTCTTATATTTTTTGCCCCTCTGGGGTACTGTCGTAGTAGAGGATGTGAAAAAATGGGAGGTTCCGTATTGCAATGAGCTGAAATGGCAGAGGCACTGATTTTAATTGATGAGAAAGATAGGCCTTTGTCCAGCATCTCAGTTAGGTATTGTAAAATCTGAGGTATATTAGGGACCAGTGGTTCGAGCCCTTGTGCCTGGTTCCAAGCACAGAATCTCTTCCATTTTTCTGCATAAGATTTCCTAGTGCTGGGCCTTCTGGCTTCTAAAATAACATCCATACCAACTTTAGAGAGAGGTAGTGGCTGCATTATCTGCCATGCTGCCAGATTTAAGATTCTGAATTGACTGTGCAGAATGTGATTGTTTTGTTGTGCCAGAAGATGAGGAATTTGAGGTAGAGGCCAAGCTGGGCCTTGAGACAAGCTCCTTAGGAGTGGGTAACCAAGTGCTGGCGTGGCCAGTCTGGGGCAATCAGGATCATTTTTGGCCTTTCTTGTCTGACTTTTAGGAGTACCTTGGTAAGGAGAGGCATCGGAGGGAAGGCATAGACTGCCAGGCCTTTCCAACTGAATGATAGAGCATCCACTTTCCATGCTTGAGAGTGATAAGTTCTTGTGCAGAATTTCTGTATTTGGTAATTGTGAGAGGAGGCAAAATGATCTATGTCTGGGTGTCCCCATTTCCTCGTTATCAAACTGAACACCTGTGGATTTCGTTTCCATTTGTGAGGATTTTGGAGATTTCTGCTTAGTTCGTCTGCCAGTGTATTTTTTGTTCTTGGCAGGAATTGTGCCTGCAGATGTACTTGATAAGTCAGTGCAGTGTTCCACAAAGTCATGGCTTGCCTGCATAGCGGGTAGGAATGTGTGCCCCCTTGCTTGTTTATGTATCGCATAACTGTGGTACTGTCCGTCTTTATTAATGGTTGTCCTGGATGTAGTAGGTCCTTGAAAGCTGTCAGGGCATTCTGTACAGCTAGCATCTCTTTTTGATTGATGTGAAGATGCATTTGTTCCTTGGGCCACGTGCCCTGAATGCATTTTCCTTCCATATGTGCCCCCCAGGCATAATCCGATGCATCCGTTGTTATTGTCTGCCCGGCTGTGGGTAAAGTGAAAGGCTATCCCTTGTTGTGGTGACAAGCCTGGGCCCACCATCGAAACTCCTGTTGTAAGCAGGGAATTAAGGTAATGATTGTCTCCAGGCTGTGACAATGCTGAGTCCAAACACTTTTGAGATACCACTGTAGTTTCCTCATATGCAGTTTTGCATATGAAATTAGTAGAATGCAGGATGCCATGAAGCCCAGGGCCTGCAGAATTTTTCTTGCAGGGAGCTGGGTTTTTGTTGCCATCATTTGAAAGTAATGAGTCAGTTGCGTTTGTTTGTCTGGCATGAGATAAGCCATCTGGGCAGTTGTATTTAAGCTTGCACCCAGGAATATTATCTCTTGTGAGGGCACTAGTTTTGATTTCTTTTTGTTTACTGTGTACCCTAGGCAAATTAGCAATCTTTTTACAAACGCCTGATTCTTTAGAAGAATGTCCTTGCTCTCTGCTTGAATAAGGCAGTCGTCCAAGTAAGGATATATTTGAATTCCTTTTTGTCTGCAAAATGCAATTACTGGTGCCAGGCATTTTGTGAAGACCCTGGGCGCAGTAGATAAGCCAAAGGGCAGTGCAGAGAATTGGTAATGCATTGAGCTTGCTATGAATCTGAGGTATCTTCTGCAAGATTGTCTGATTGGAACATGCAGGTATGCTTCCTTGAGGTCCAAAGTAACTAGCCAAGCCTTCTTGCCCAGCATGGTCAGAAGTTGATGAAGTGTTAACATTTTGAATTTTGGAACATCCAGGAAAGTGTTTAGGATTTACAGGTCCAGTATTGGTCTCCAGGCTTTGTCCTTTCTGGGTACTAAGAAAAGTCTTGAATAAAATCCTTGTCCCTGTTCTTGCTGTGGAACTTTTTGAATAGCTCCCATGTCCATAAGAGCAGCAATCTGTTTTTGTGCCTCTGCCCATTGGTTTTGTGGCAGGTCTGGCATACCTTTTGGTTTTGGAAGTGTGTGGAAGTGGAAGCTGTAACCCTGAGAAACAAAATTCAGCACCCATTGGTCCCGGGTGATCATGTGCCAATTTTTTGAGAAAAGAGCTGGCTTTCCCCCTAGGGGAGCTGTCAAAAGGTCAGTGCTTGGCATTTGCAGAGGGAAGTCATTGGAACTGTTTCCTATAAGGTTGTGATTTGTCTTCCCCTCCTTTTGGGGCTGAAACACCCCATTGTTTAGGTCGGTAGGAGCCTTGGGGCTGAGATCTGCCTCTTGGGCGTCTGTATCTGCCTCTTTGTGGCCTGATTGACACTGGAAAGGACCAATTTTTTGAAGGCCAGTTTCTGCTAAATCTAGGTGGTTGAACCTGTAAGAAATCTTTCACTGTCTGCATTGACTTTGCTTTATCCTCCATTTTCTTTAACACCTCTTCTGCCTTAACACCACCAAAGTATCATGCTGTAATGGAGCATCCAATAATTTTACTTTAACATGGTCAGGTAAACTTTGTTCTTTCAACCAAGCATGCCTATGAATAACAGAGCCTGTCACTGCAGCTCTACAAGAAGCCTCTAATGAATCAAAACCACATTGCAGAGTGTGCTTTCCCACTTGTTCAACTGCATGCAATAAATCCTGCATTTCTTTACTGTCAGGACCTTCTGTATTTGAAACCATTTTCTGTTTTAACAATGACATGAGGTACTGTTGGTATTTAAGCATGCAAAACTGACAGTTTAAAGCTCTTACAGCTAAAGTTGCAGAAGTGTAAACCTTTTCCCCCCATCTGTCCAGAGCTCTGGAATCCCTATCCGAGGGGACAGGATTTTTAGCAGTGGAAGCCTTAACCCCTTTTGGACCCTGAGAAATTGTTTCTGGGTCTGCAGCAGGGTTTTTGTAAAGAAATTTATGAGAGTCAGGGACTCTGTAGTACCCGTCTGACTGGTGCAGAGGGTAAAGAATCAGGAAACAGACTGGATTCAGAAAAAACATCATCAACAATATCAAGCACAGGGGGGATAGCCAGGGGCCTGTGCTGGGGCATTAACAGGAAGTCTCTGAGCCTTTTCTTGGATTCTGAATAATCCTGACTCTCCCAATGGAAATGCTCCCTCATGGTGTGCAGGGTTTCCCCAAAAGAATAATCCTCAGGCGGAGATCAGAGTCCTCATAGGGAGGGAGAGAATATTCCTGATCAGAAGTGGAGTCAGAGGAAATAGAAACCTGGTCAGAGGAATCATAATCAGTGTCTTGCCTAGGCCTTTTGTCAGGAGGGGGATGGGAACCCCTGATTAAAGTAATTAGGTCTTTGGCCATTTTAGGCATCTGTTTCTTTAGCATGGATGACTGTTCTGGAGAATACTGTACTTGTTTCCTTGTCTTTAATGGTGTTTTTGATTTTGCCTTTGCTGCTGAAGAGGGCTTAATTGTAAGCTGTGAAGGTCTGAAAACACCCTCAGAAGCCGATGGCTGCAGCTCCGGACCCAGCTGAGGGAATAGTTTCCGTAGGCCCAATACCTTGAGTTTCCACAGGCCTCGGTGTCTCCACGTGGCTGTCGGTTGCGGCCTGTGGCTCTGAGGTAGCGGGTGTCAGGGGCTGTGAAAGCGCCTCACTGAGAACCGGCGACTGGCCTAGAAGAGGCTTCGTCGTCGGTTTTGGACCTCGGATGCCTGTCCTTTTCTTTGTCTTTGCGTTTTTTATAGATTCCGGTCGTCGGTTGTTCCAACGGCATTATGTAATTAAATCTTCGGCCAAAATAATGTAAAGCAAAATCAAACCGACGTCTAATAGTGCGTTTATTGAATCTAGCACAAAACCGACAACTAGTGACGTCATGGTCAGGGCTCAGGCAAGGAATACAGAAACAGTGACCGACAACTAGTGATGTCGTGGTCAGGGCCTAGGCAAGGAATACAGTAAGAGTGAAAGTCCTTATGAGGTATTTGCTTCCCACAAGAAATACAATTATTAACTTTTACTGACATCGGTATGGAGCAAGAAAAAGTTTCCCCAATGGGGTAATTAGCTTTATAGAAGACTTCGGTTCTGAAACTCAATTTTGAAAATCTCAAGAGTCGGCCGACCGGCACTTGCGAACTGCTTTTGCTTCGGGCACCGCGCGGCAACAAAGACTGAAGAAAATGGTGTCGGTTGCAACTTTTATACCCCTGGCGCACTGACATCAGGGAGGAGGCGACAGCAACCGACGCTGGACCAAGACTTTGGAACTCGGGCCGACTGCAGCTCGCCTGCCAGCAGGACAACCCAAGTGTAATGACTGCAACAGTGAAACACGATGAACATCCTGGGGTTTTTGCTGTGTCTGGGTTTGGCTTGAGAAGACCTGGAAGGGACTGGAAATGACCAATTCTTAGAGGGCCAGTGCCTACTAAATCTAGGAGGCTGAACTTGTAAAAAATCTTTAACAGTTTGCATAGATTTAGCTTTATCTTCCATCTTTTTAAGAACTTCTACAGCCTTGTTGCCAAAAAGGCGGTCCTGATTTAAAGGAGCAGCCAACAATTTAGCTTTAACATGATCAGGCAAAGACTGCTCCTTAAGCCAAGCATGCCTTCTAAGCACAGACCCAGTAACAGCAGCCCTGCAAGACGCCTCTAAAGAATCAAAACCACATTGCAAAGTATGTTTTCCAACTTGTTCAGCAGAATGCATTAAATCCTGTAAGTCTTTATTTTCCACACAGTCAGGAATCAACATAATTTTCTGTTTAAGCAGTCCAATAAAATGTTGCTGATATTTTAACATATGAAATTGGCAGTTTAAAGCTCTAATGGCCACGGTTGCTGAAGTGTAAACCTTTTTACCCTATCTATCCAGCGCCCTGGAGTCACTATCAGAAGGGGTAGGATTTTTAGCAGTAGAAGCCTTAATGCCCTTGGGTCCCTGTTAAATAGTCTCTGGATCTGCAGTAGGATTTTTGAAAGGAACTTTTGGGAATCAGGGACCCTGTAGTATCTGTCAGTTTTACTGGGAGCAGGAGGCATGGAATCAGGGGCCAAACTGGATTCCGAGAAAGCATCATCAACAATGTCTAGTACAGGAGGAATAGCCAAAGGCCTATTCTGAGGTAGGAGAAGGAAATCCTTAAGCTTCTTTTTTAAATCAGAAAATTCCTGGCTTTCCCAGTGAAAATGCTCCCTTAGAGTATGTAAGGTTTCCCCAAAAGAAAATGCATCAGAATCCTCATAAGTAGGTAAGGACAAATCCAGGTCATCAGAAGAGTCAGAAAAAACAGAATCCTGATCAGAAGATTCATAGTCAAGCTCAGCCCTAGGCCTCTTAGAAGGTGGGGGTTGGCTACCCCTGATTAGAGTTATTAGATCTTCAGCCATTTTTATAATTTGTTTTTTAGGCATAGAGGCCTAGGCATCGGTTTTTTAGACATGGATCGAGATTTAGGCCTTAGTAATGAAGGAGGCATTGATTTAATATGCAAGTCCATAGGCCTGAATACACCGTCAGAAGCCGGTGCCTGCAAAGCGGCTCCGGACCCATCCAAGGTAGAGACATCCATGGGTTCCATAGTTGAAGTATCTCGTGGCATACCGGACTCCGAATGGGTCTCAGTAGAGGCCTGAGAATCAGACGTAGTGAGTATCAGGGGCTGCGAAAGCGCCTCACTGAGTACCAGCGAACTGGCAACTGGCTTAGGAGAAGCGTCGGCAGTTTTGGACCTCGGCAGCCTGTGTCTGTCTTTATCTTTGCGTTTTTTTCAGAATCCCGGTAGTCGGATGCCTAACCGACGACATTTCTGGATAATTAAACCAAGAACCGAAATATTTAGAGGCAAAAATATACCGATGACTAACAGTGCGCTGATTAAATAAAGCAAAAAACCGACTGCAAGGTACGTTGTGGTCAGGGCCTAGGCAAGGAATACAGTACGAATGAAAATCTTTATGAGGCATTTGCTTTCCACAAGTACTGCAATTATTAACTTTTACTGACATTAGTAAGGAGTAAGAAAAAGTTTCCCCAACAGGGTACTTAGCTTTTAGTTGAAGACTTCTGAAACTCGAAAACTAAAATTTCAGGAGTTGGCCGACCGGCACTTGCGAACTGCTTCTGCTTCGGGCACCGCACGGCAAGAAAGACTGATGTAATTTATTTATTTATTTATTTATTTCCAGTTTGATTACCGGGGAAGTCCACTGGGCCAGAACGTACCCATTTTCAGTGGAGGCCCGGGGAGAAAAGCTCCAAAAGCAAAGCAAATACAATCCAAGTTACATTGTGTAAAAGATAGTAATAAAATATATACATTTGGAATAACATTACATTGAATACAGTTAGTAAAAAAGCAAATACACGCAGTATACTTCAAAAAACATCATTCAGGAAGGTAGATACAATAGATTTAGTAGTTTCCTTCAAGTAGCAGGTTTGACTGTATGAGAAGAAGGTCTAAGGTTAGTAAAGTTAGTAAAAAAGCAAATACACGCAGTATACTTCAAAAAAACATCATTCATGAAGGTAGATACAATAGATTTAGTGGTTTCCTTCAAGTAGCAGGTTTGACTGTATGAGAAGAAGGTCTAAGGTTACATGCTATTTACAATATTTACATATGAGGAGTAGAGAGAGAGACAGTACATAAACTGAGAGTAGAATATAGTTTGATCAAGCAGTGATCGAGAGAGAAAAGAGAAGAAAAGAAGATAGTATTAGGGTAGAGTAAAGAGAAAGGATGTAGAGGGTTCAATGTAATGGCGTCGGCTCCATGTTTTATACCCCTGACGACCTGACATCATGGAAGAAGGGACAGCAACTGAAGCAGGACCCAAGGCTTTGTTAATCAGGCCGACTGAGGGCAACCTCCAAGCAGATTACCCAAATGTAATGACTGCAACAATGAAACATGAAGAACATAAGAAAACATAACAAAAGAGGGTAGATTTCTGAAAAAAAAATTATGAACATATTTAGCAATGGAAGATGTGACTTCCATAGTAGGAACTCCAAAATAATTTACATATTATTGCCAAAGGTACAATAACTGGGCTACACATAAATTATATTTTACAAAAAAAAATGTGAATTTGATTGAAAGCTTTGACACACATCCAATGACTATTTCAGATTATGCACCAATAAAAACAAGATAAAAATGCAAGGAAAATCTCCACTGCCACTGTTCGGCTGACACACCCCACTTGTATTACAACAGTATAGTTCTGCTCAAGTTGCTCACCAGAATACTGGACATCCAAGATATGTGCATTGCTACCAGAAAGTGGTTTGAAGACATTGTCCACTGCCAAACTCTCATGGCTTCCCATCAAAGAGGGTACAAGCATGTTTCGCCTTGTTTGTTGATACACTACGGCACTGACATGTTGTCAGAGTGTATGACAGTCACATCTTTGGGCAGGAGGGCCTGAAATGCCTGCAATGTAAGGAGGACTGATTACAACTCCAAGACACTGACGTGAAGTTTAACTTCAACTGATGAGGACATTCCTTGAACTGTCTTGCCTTAGAAATGCCCCCCCAATCCTCCACCCAAGAAGGTAAGTGTCCATGGTGACTGTGTCTTTGAGAGCAGGGGGACAGAAAGGGATGCCCTGAACAACTGTGTTGGACGAACACCGCCAATAAATATGGTCTCTGGAGATCTGGGTCAGGCAAATCATGCTCTGAAGAGGATGTAGCTTTTGTCACCACTGTACAGCTATTGCCCACTGTAGAACTTTCATGTGGTATCTGGCTGAAGGAACCAGATTTAGACAGAAAGCAAGTAGTCCTAAAAGTTGCAGAATGAGTTGAGCTTAGGGCCGAGGATGTTCCATCACTTGGAGGACTACAGACTAAGGATTTCACTCATGTCAGGTCAAGTCTTGCAATCTAATGTACTGTGGCTATGTGGCAGCCTATGAATTCTATGGCCTGAGAAAAGGATAACTTGATTTTGTTGAAATTTACTGAGATACCCAAACGAGTTTCTAGATATAGAAGGAATGACGGATGCTGCAATAGTAGTTTCCTGGAAGTAGCAGTTAGAAGCCAATCATCTAAATACAGGAAGATCTGGATCCCTTGTAGCCTGAGGTAGGCTGTCATGGCTACCATTACCTTGGTGAACACCCAAGGGGCTGTGGTGAGACCAAATGACAGTGCTCTGAACTGATACAGACTAGCTTCCAGTCACACACAGAGGAATCTCCTGGAATGATGTTGGATCTCTTTTTTTAAACACCTTTATTGAATTATCACTTGTGACACAGGTAAATTTACATTTATACAAAAAGTATCAAACTGCATTAATAAATTCATGTTTACAACATTACACTTCACATATACTGCTATATATCATATAACCCATGCAACATTATATAAATTATTCAATTCCTGTCCCCCCTTTTTTAAAACAAGAACCATCTTTATTAGACCATCACTTACGACACAATTGTACATTTAAATCAATGAGAACAAACCACACCAACACAATTCTAGTTGCAAGCATTTTACATCACAAACTATACTGACACTCCCAGTTGCAAACATTATACATTACTTACAATCTACCCAATCACTTCCAGTCAAACATTACATAACTCATTTAAGTCCTGCCTTCTTTTACACCTCATTCCTCCCCTGTATGTATTGTTTCCACAATTCCCATTTTTTCCTATACAGTTTGCTCCTACTCTTCACTAAAGACCTCAATTCCAGTTGTTTTATCTCTGTTACTATATTCACTACTTCTAGTCTAGTTGGTTTAGGTTTAGATTTTGATTTCCATTTTCTAGTAATTCCTTTTTAGGCAGCCACCATAACTAGACACAGCAAGGCCTTACCATGTCTAGGCAATTCCAATTCTAAATCATAGCTCAGAAAAATCACTCCCTTGGTCAGGTCACACCAACCTGCCCACCCCGCATTTCTGACAGCATATCTTGCAGAGAATCCTTAAAAGTCTGCCAACTCACCACACTCCCAGAAAATATGTTCCCAATTACCACTTTTTTCCTGTCTCACCTCCAATATTTGCTGTCTTCCTAAGGAAAATTTCTCTGAAATCTAATTGGGGTATAAAAATACCTATGTAAACATTTCAGAGCAAAAATCCTAAATTTTCTAGACTTTGTTGCATATTTGGGAGACATACATATGTCCTCCCATTGTTTCTTTCTGAATTGCTTATCCAATCTCTTTTCTCAACCCTTCCTAACCTACTCTGACTGATTCTTATAGTTATCATGAAATAATTTATATCTTCTACAAATTATTCTTTTTTTAATGGCAGCTTCTGTTCTAGATCCTACTAAAAACTCTAAGTGCTGGTCTTTCATTTTGGACATCCCTATTTCTTTCTCTTTGGCTATACTCTGATATCAATCCTTGATAGGGAAGGCAATCTCTAACCTGCACGCCAAATAAATTCTGGCATCTTCCCATTCTAGCATCTTTCCTTCTCTAATTATTTGCTTCCAATACCTTGGCTCCTTTTCCAGTTTTCTCCAATAAATTCCAGATCCCTCTTGCCTATTGTCTATATCCCTAATTGCTGTCATCCATATTGGCAGAATCTCCTTTCTCCATTCCAGTGTTGGCTTAGTTCTTAGGAACCTTTCTGCTAGTTTACAGATATAATATTCTGGATGATTACTGTTCTCCTAACAGGCCTGCATCAAAAATCCCAGCCCCTCCTTGCTTCTTAAGCTTCCCCCATTTCATCATCATCCCTTTCCACTTTGAATGATAGTTTTCTGCTTCTGCTATGTTTAGGAGTCTTAACAGTGCATCTCTGAAATACCCCTTCAAACTGGGTAATCCCAATCTGCCACTTTCTACTGGAAGAATCAGCTTGTCCAACTTGACTCTTGCCATCTTTCCCTCCCAGATAAAGTCCTTCACCTCTATTAATTGCTATCCACAACTTCTCCTCTTGTTGACAAAAATACGTCTGACCTATGTATAAGACTAATAGGACTAAAACATTTTAACTCTCTGTATCTTATTATCCATATCCATAAAACAAAGTTTCCACTTTCTCAGTTTTTGTATTATCTGTTAAAGTCTCTTCCCACATATCCTTAGCTGTCACACCAGAATCATTTTTAATCCATACTCCTAAATACTTCATTTTATCATGTCCCCATAAATATGGATATTGCTGAACCAATTCACATGTGGGTACATAATTTACCACTATTGCCTTTGTTTTAGCTTCATTAATTTGTGGATCTGAAAGTGTCTCAAAATGTTCCACAACACTTTAATGTCTCTTTCTGGTTTTGTCAGGTATAAAATAATATCTGCAAATAGAGCTAGCATTTCTTGACTACAACACCAATCATATCCTTGAATTTCTGAGTCTCTTATTTTCTTTGCCAATGGTTCTAAACACAATGCAAATAACAAAAGGGAAAGAAGGCACTCCCCTACCTGGTTCAGAAATTAGCAGAGTGGACCCCACCCCACTTTAATTTTTGCCTCCAATCCCTCATAAAACCTCCTAACCGACCTTATAATTTTTTCAGGAAATGCAAATGCTTCCACTGCCAGCTTACTCTGTCAATTACATTCTCTGCACCCCCCAACAACAATGGTATTTTCTCGCATTCTGCTTCCCTATGGATCATCAATGTTCTGTTAATGTTTCAAATGTCTACTTCCCCTCCACAAAACCACACTGATCAATAATTTTGGCATCACTTTTATTTGTTTAGCCATTACAGACATAAATACTTTATAATCACGGTTTAGCATTGAAATGGGCCTGCATGAAGCTGATCTGATGGATCTTTACCCTTGTTAAGTATTACAGCTACCACCACTTTCTTCCAGGATGTTGGTACTTCTCCTCCTCTTAAAATACTGTTAAACAAAACCTTCCCGATCCTTATCAGCTTTTTTCCTCTTAGCGTCCAAACATCCACAGGAATGCCATCTATTCATGGGGACTTTCCTGTACATTGGTTATATACCACAATTTTTATCTCATCTCCTCCTATCCTAACAGTTAGTAATTCAGCCTAATCTGTCTCTAACCTTGGCATATTTAAATTTTTCATAAACATTTCCATTTGCATATTTTCTTGATTTCCATATTTCTCTGCTTTATACAAACTTTCATAGAATTTCCAAAATATTTCTAATATCTCTACAGGATCACTTGCTACCTCCCTTGTTATAGGCTCCCTAAGCTTGGTGACAGCCCTTTCGACTTTGTTGCCTGAGCATTGTGCTAAAAGCTTTTGTGTTCTAGTGTTAATATAAAAAAACAGCTGCTTATCAGCAATCTTCCTAAACTCATGTATATTATTGAAGTAATCCCTTATTTTCTGCTTAGCATCCTGCAGTTCATCCTCTTCTTATTCTGTGAGATTCCCCCTATTCCACAATACTTTAACATTTGTCAGTCCCTCTAAATAATTCTTGTTAATTCTTAACCATAGCTCCCTTTCTTTTATTTTCACCTTATATTTTTTTAACTCCACCTTAATTTTATCCCACTCCCTAGCTGTATTTTCAGACACAATTTCTATCCTCTATAGCTCCTGAATAATCTCCAAACAAGGAAAAGCCACCAGCAGCGAAAGAACCAAATAACCAAACCAGGCTGCTGAGAACGCCAATAACTAGTCCACCGTAGGTAAATAAAAAGTTTATTCAATCCACAAAGATAAGCGCTTTCGTCATACAGACTTCAACAGATCTGTTGAAGTCTGTATGACGAAAGCGCTTATCTTTGTGGATTGAATAAACTTTTTATTTACCTACGGTGGACTAGTTATTGGCGTTCTCAGCAGCCTGGTTTGGTTATCCTGAATAATCTCCCCTACTCATTCCTTAAATTCCTCTCTTTTCAACAGACAGGTGAGGAAGTGCGAGTTTCTCATTTTTATTTCATTACCCTGAGATTTTATTTTGGTTATTGGTGCACGATCTGAAAAAGTTATTGGGTATATATCAAAGAACTTCAATTAAATACACGTTCCTGTAAAATGTAAATTCTGTCTAGCCTTGCCAAGTTTTTATTATCTTAGGGAATAAGTAAATTCACTCCAAACTCCTATTACTGAATTCATATCTTCCATGCCAAACATTTTCATACATTTCTTCAAAACCCTACCCTCCTTTGTTATACTTTCCCTTCTGGGTCCCCCAGACGCAGCTTCACTGCTGCAAATCAAATTCCAATCCCCACCTATTAGTAATATTCCTTGCTGAAAACTGATTATTTCTCCCAGAATACTGATAATGCATTTTGACATTATAGTAGGCATCTTGAAGATCGACAGAGCACATCCAATTGTCCTTCCTCAGCAGAGGTAGAATGGACCACACTGTGACCATCTAAAACTTTCTCTGTTTTACAACCTGTTTCAGACTGCTGACATCCAATGGTCTGAGGTTCCTTGCCTTTCCTAGAACTATATAAAAAAAAAAAAAAAAAAAAAAAACTCAGACTCTAGATCCTTGTGGTCTTGGGGGACTGTTTGTATGGCACATGGCCAGCAATCTTGAAACATCTGTTGCTGAAGATTCCAATTGATATAATGGAGTATCGGGAATCTTTTGTTTTGTCTTTAGGGATTCTAAAAAGGGTATTGTATCACCTCTGGAAATTATCCTTAGCACCCAAGAATTGGAAGTTATATTTTGCCAGGCTTGAGAGTACAAGTAGAAGCATCCTATGACTGCCTCCAATGTACAGCAGTCCGGCAAGTGTTCAAGGATACTGATAAGATTCCTCAGTGAAAGGTCCTTGGAAACCTTGGTTCTGCAGACCTCTGACCATGGATGACGTCCCATGGAATTGCCCTGCCTCTTGGAGAAAGTACAGTTGTGTACACTTAGCATAAATGTAGGCCTGCAATTCAGACAGTCTTCTTGCTGAAGTGAAGGCTGTTTTCCAAGAGAGGAATTTTAACTTTGCTGTAGCAGCAGTTTCAAAGGGAGGAAGCGTGATCTTCTCCAGTACAAAGTTAAGGTCCCAGGCTGGAGTGGGAGCTCTCCTGGGGGGGGGGTCTTAAATTTTTGGCTCCTCTCAAGAACTGTTTGACCGGGGGGTGAGAGAAGAGGGGTGGGTCAATACTGTAATGAGCTGAGATGGTAGAGGCATGGATCTTAATTGAAGAGAAGGATAGGCCTTTGTGGAGCTGTTTTGTTAGGTAATCTAGGATTTGAGGTAAGTTGGGCATGGTTGTGTCCATTCCCTGAGAATGTCTCCAAGAACAGTATCTTTTCCACTTTTCTGAATAGGATTTCCTAGTACTAGGCCTACTTGCCTCAAGGATGACATCCAGCACTTGTTTACTGAGGGTTGCTGGTGATGTGCTCAGGGGATGAGCCAGGCTGCTAGGTTCAGGGTTTACAGCTGAGGATGCAAAATCTGGCCCTCCTTATGGGACAGCAGGGAAGGGGTCTAAGGCAGGTGCCATGGTGGCACTACTGTCAGACTGCGTAAAAGTGGGTACCAGTGCTGGCATGGCCATTCTGGTACAATCAGGATTGTCCTTGGCTTGTCCTGTTTGATCTTTAGTAGAACTTTTGAGAGGAGGAACAGAGGGGGAAAGGCATAGATTGAGAGGTTTTCCCCATGTAAAGGACAGAGCACCTACTTTCCTTGCTTGGCTGTGGGGAGTTCTGGTGAAAAATTTGCTCAATTGACAGTTCTGCGGGGAAGCAAAGAGGTTCACCTCTGGTGACCCAACCTGTGGATCAGAAGCTTGAATGATTTGGGTTCCAGTTTCCACTCGTGGGTCAATAAGATTTCTGCTTAAGTAGTCTGCCAGTGAATTTAGTTTGCCTGGCAGGAATTGAGCTTGCAGGTGCACTTGATTGCGCAAGGCTGTGTTCCACATAGTCATGGCTAACCTGCAGAGAAGGTATGAATGGGTTCTCCCCTGCATATATACTACATAACTGTGGTGTTGTCTGCTTTATCAGTAGTTGCCCCGGAAGAATAAGGTATTTGAGCCCCCCATGCATAGTATGATGAGTCTGTTGTTAGGGCATGGGCAGCAGGGGCTTGAGTGAAAGGGAGTCCCTTATTGTGGTAGCAGACCTCTGCCCACCAAAGGAACTATGTCCTTAGGCAAGGAATGATAGGAATCATTGTTTCCAGGTCCTGAGAATGTTGACACCAGAGACTTTTCAAGTACCACTGAAGTTTCCTCATATGCAGTCTTGCATATGGATTTAGTAGAATGCAAGAGGCCATGAACCCTAGGGCTTCTAGTATTTTCCTTGCAGATAGCTGGGTTTGGGTGGTGAGTAGATTGAAGTAGTTTGTCAAATAAATCTGTTTTTCTGGAGTAAGGAATGCCATCTGGGAAGTTGTGTTAAGCTTGCTCCCATGAATACAATCTTTTGGCTGGGTACCAGATGTGATTTCTTTTCGTTGATGGTATACCCCAGTGAAGTTAGAAGTCTCTTTACAAATGTCAGGTGCTGAAGTAGCAATTCCTGACTGTCCACCTGAATCAGGCAATCGTCCAAGTATGGGTAAATTTGAATTTTTCTCTGCCTGCAATATGCAAAGGCTGGAGCTAAGCATTTTGTGAATACCCTGGGTGCAGTAGGTAAGCCAAAGGGAAGTGCAGAGAACCGATAGTGCATAGAGCCTGCTCTGAAAAATAGATATTTCCTGCAAGATTCCCTTACGGGGATGTGCAGATAAGGATCTTTTAAGTCTGGGGTGGCTAGCCAGAAGTCCTTGGCTAACATAGGAAGCAGCTGTTGGAGAGTAAGCATTTTGAATCTTGGAACCACCAGGAATGTGTTGAGAACAGACAGATCCAGGATAGGATGCCAAGAGTTTTCTTTTCTGGGTCCCAGAAACAGTCTGGAGTAAAAACCTTGTCCCCTTTGCTCTGCTGGGACAGGTTGAATAGCCTTGATACTGAGAAGCAAAAGTACTTGTTTTTGGGCCTCTGTCCACTGGTTTGGGGGGAGGTCTGGCCATCCGCTTGGGGTTGGCAGTGAGTGTTAGTAGAATCTGTATCCCTGGGATACAAGACCCATCTGTCCTGGGTAATGTACTCCCAGTTTTTTGCATGCAGGGCGAGGTTTCCTCCTAAGGGTGCCAGTACTTGGGCAAGGCTTGGAGGGATGAAGGACAAGTCATTGTGAACCTTTTCCATAGGACAGTGGCTTACTACTCCCTGTTTTTGAGGTGGGGGCACTCCATTGTTTAGATCTGTGCATACCCTGAGACTGTAGTCTTGGTGGTCTGCTGCCCCTGGGTTTGGACTGAGAAGGTCTGGGAGGGACTGGAAACACCAGTTTTAGAAGGCCAATGCCTACTGAATCTAGGTGGCTGTACCTGTATGAAATCTTTAACAGTTTGCACAGATTTAGCTTTTTTCCTCCATCTTTTTGAGGAGGACTTCTGCTTTAGTGCCAAACAAACGTTCTTGGTTTAATGGAGCATCTAGTAATTTTGTTTTGACATGGTCTGGCAAGATATGTTCCTTAAGCCAAGCATACATTCTAAGAACAGACCCAGTGACAGCAGCCCTGCAAGACGCTTCTAAGGCATCAAAACCACATTGCAAAGTATGTTTTCCAACTTGGTTAGCAGAATGCATTAACTCCTGTAAATCTTTATGTTCTGCACAATCAGGAATCAACATAATTTTTTGTTTAATTAATTCCATAATATGTTGATGATACTTTAACATGCAAAATTGGCAATTTAAAGCCCTGATGGCAAGAGTAGCAGAGGTGTATACCTTCTTACCCAATCTGTCTAAAGCCCTAGAATCCCTGTCCGAAGGGGTAGCGTTTTTGGCTGTAGTAGCATTAATGCCTTTAGGTCCCTGGGAAATGGTCTTTGGATCTGCAGTAGGATTCTTAAATAGGAATTTGAGAGAGTCAGGTACTCTGTAGTACCTGTCAGGTTTCCTGGGAGCTGGTGGCAAAGTATCAGGGGTAAGAATGGATTCCATGAAGACTTCAACAATTTCCAAAACAGGAGGGATAGCCAGAGGCCTGTGCTGAGACAAGTTTAAAAATTCCCTGAGTCTCTTTTTGGACTGTGGGTATTCCTGGCACTCCCAGCGTAAGTGCTCTCTGAGGGTATGTAGGGATTAAGAAAAATCCTCTGGTGGGGAAGCAGAGGGAATGGAATCCTCTGCATCAGAATCCACATAGGTAGATAAAGGTATGTCCTGGTAATCAGAAGGGTCAGAGTCATCAGACTCATGATATGAAGAATCAGAAGGAAAATCAGTTCTTGGTCTTTTGGAGGGGGAAGGCTGGCTTCCCCTAATTAAAGTAATAAGGTCTTCAGCCATTCTAAGCATTTGTTTCTGTGGCATGGGGGCCTGAGAATGGGCTTTGGTTGTCGGTTTCCTAGGCATAGTGCGAACTCTGGGCAAAAAATTGGTATTTTTGGTTTGAAATGAAGTAGTCGGTTTAATATGAACATTGGAAGGCCTGAATACATCCTCAGAAGCTGTTGCCTGCACAGCGGCTCCGGACCCAGCCAAGGTAGAGACATCACAGGTTCCATAGTCGAAGAAGCATCTTGTGGCATACCGGACTCCGAATGGGTCTCAGTAGAGGCCTACGAATCTGTAGAAGCAGGTATCAGGGGCTGCGAAAGTGCCTCACTGAGTACCGGCGCACTGGCAACTATCTTAACAGAAGCGTCGTCGGCAGTTTTGAACCTATGCGGTCTATGTCTTTTATCCTTACATTTTTTCGGAAGATTGGTAGTCGGATGGCTTATCGAAGCCATTTCGGAATACAGAGAACAAGAGCGAAAAAATTTAACGACAAAAATAGCCAGACGATGAATAGTTCGGGTGTTGAACAGGGCATAAAACCAACAGCGAGGAAAGTCGTGGTCTGGGCCTAAACAGGTGATGAAGTAAGAATGAAAATCTCTGTGAGGTATTTGCTTTCCACAGGCAAGGCAATTATTAATTTTCTGACATTGGTTAGAGCACGAAAAAAGGATCCCCAACAGAGTACTTATCTTTTAGAAGACTTCAGGTCTGAAACTCGAAAAACGAAACTTTCAGGAGGCGGCCGACCGGCACTTACGAACTGCTTCTGCTTTGGGCTCCGCTCGGCAAGAAAAGCTGATGTAATGGCGTCGGCTGCATGTTTCACACCCCTGATGACCTGACGTCATGGAAAAAGTGACAGCATCCGACGCAGAAATCCCAAGACTCTGGTATTCAGTTCGACTGAGAGCTACCTGCAGGCAGATAACCCAAATGTGATGACTGCAACAGTGAAACACGAAGAATGTGTGCCCTGGTGAAAACCTTTTGATTTCTTGAACCACATTTTTCCCTCCTCTGATTCCTGGGAAATGAACATTGAGGAGCTGAAAAATGGATTCCTACGGCAGACAAGATCTTACCAACTTGTTCACCCCTGGTAAGAATTTCCTTTACTTCTGGTCCAAATAAGGTGGAACTGTCATAGGAGGCATTTATGAAGGATGTCTTAAAGCTTTCTGTGAAATCGTACAGCTGCATTTAGACATGACTTTGCATGGTAATACCTGTGCTGGCTGTGGGTCCACTTTCAAGTCTTGTATCACCACATAACCGAACGTCAGAAAATCAAAGCCACAACATTGAAAGTTCTACTTCCTGAAACTCCAAAAGCTCGAGTTTCAAAATATCGAAAAAAAGTAAGCATACGTTAGGTTCCTACCCCCCACCAAAACAAAATGCACTAAAAACTGAGAACAACAAGCAGTTTCCAACTTTTTTACATTTAAGGAGGGGGGCAAGCCACCCTGCACCACCACACACCATAATTAAATATAGCAACTCCAAGATCGCAACAGTGAAGAAAACGGTAAAGATACTGTTCCACGCTGGATAGCGATCTTCATGTAAAAAGAACACATATGAAATACTGTAACACATATTTTACAAATCAAAAAATCAATTTACAAAAAAGAAGTTATGTACTCACCATAACATTCTATCTTTGTCAATTTTAATTTCTCCTCACATATGGGTTCTGATCCGAATCGGCCATTACAACAGCTCGTGGCAACCAAAAAGCTCTTGGGCACCTCCCCTTACCCATAATTCATCCCTCCCTGTTACCTTAGATCTTGTTTGCTAAGGCTATCTCAGAAGAAGTATATAAAGAGAAATTCACACAAAAATGACCACAGAAAGACCATTTCTGGAGTATGGAAAAATATATCCAATCTACCAATATTGAGCTTCCTGCTCTACCAGGAGCAAGGTCCAGGGCTTGGGGGGAGGGTATCTGAAGACAAATGAAAATTGACAACACAGATGGAACATTATGGTGAGTACATAACTTGTTTACCTGATATTGTCAACTTTCACTGTGTCCTCACATATGGGATAGAGTTCCCAGTTACCTTTACCTTGGGTGGACTCATGGAATAATGTTCCTCAGAACCACTGAACTAAACGAGGCCCTTCCCCTGGAGACCAAATCCCAATTTGTGACGAGTGATAAAGGTATGATGACTAGCCCATGTGGCTGCTGTACAAATATCGTCCATGGATGTTTTAGCCTGGAAAGATGAGGCAGCAGCCATGGCACTGGTTGAATGAGCCCATACAGGTCTGTGAAGACGTTTGCCTAGTTTGAGTAGACAAAGGATGCAGTCACAGAGCCATTTTGCTAGAGCAACTTTGGATACTGGAAGGCCTTTCCTAGTACCTACGAAGGAAAAAAGTCTTTTGTTCTATGGAGATAAAAATGTAATTGCCTACGGACATCCAACAAACTTAGCACATATTCCCCTTTGTTACTGAAATTTGGAAAGAAAATGGCAAGTTAATGGTTTGATTGATATTGGTGTCAGAAATTACTTTGGATAAAAAGGAGGGGTTGGTACGCAAGGTGACTATCTTTATGGAAAATCAAGTATGGCAGTTGGGAAGATAAGGCCTGTATCGCTGAAATCTTTCTTGTTGACATAATGGTCATTAGGAAGATGGTTTTCCAACACAAGAATTTAATATCACAAGTCACTGCAGGTTCAAAGGGAGGCTGCACGATAAAACACAGCATTAAATTTAGGTCTCATGGAGGTGAGGGGCCCTTATAGGGTGGTCTTAGGAAAAGAATCCCATTCAAGAAGGCTTTGCAAAGTTTGTGGGAGATCAGTGATAAGTTACCTTTATCAATGTGAAAATCAGAGATTGCTGCTAATTGCACTTTAATTGTAGAGGCAGATGCTCCATTATCAAAAAGTTGAGTTAAAAATTCAAGAGTGGATTGAATTGGTGTACTGAAAGGATCTACATCATGCTGTTGAGCCCAGATAAGAAATCTTTTCCATTTGCTCCAATAAATTTTTTGGGTGGAAGGCTTATGGGAAGACAGTAAACTATGACGGACTGGGGAGGAGAGCATAGGCTGTCTGGCTATTGATGAAATTGGAGAAACCAAGCCATCAGCTTGAGTTGGAAAGACTGAGATGAATCATTCCTGTCAGATATGACAGTAAGTCTGGAGTGGGATCCAGAGTCCAAGATTTTCTCTGTAAATTAAGTCCAAAGTAAGGGAAACCAGACTTGTCAAGGCCAAAATGGGGCAATGAGGATTATCATTCTCTTCAACCTGTTTGCTTATTGAAGAAATCTGTGGCTCAAGGAAGTTGTGGTAAACGCATACAGTAGACCAAGAGGCCAATAGTGTATCACAGCATCCCTCAGTGGCTCCCCCATTGGGGGAATTAGGGCAAAGTAGCTGCTGCATTTGTTGTTCAGGGGGGATGCAAAGAGGTTGCAACATGGCTGGCCCCATCTGTGGAAAATTTCTTCCTCCACATTCTGGTTGAGGGACCACTCGTGAGGCATGGGAATGGATCTGCTCAGCCTGTCCGCTATCACGCTGGACTTTCCTGGAATGTGAGTGAGTTGCTACAAGAAAGCGGTTTGAACAGATCACCCACTGCCACACCCGGAGTGCATCTAGACTCAGTGGGTATGATCTGGTTCCTCCCTGTTTATATATCAGACCACAGACATGCCGTCTGACTGAAGTGCCACAGAAAGAGCATTCTGAAAGGCCTGCAACACTAGCAGCACTACTTGCATCTTCAGGACATTTATGTGTAAACTGGCCTCATTGGCAGACCAGGTGCAGTAGACTGTCTTCCCTAGATAATGTCCCCCACCTTATCTGGGAAATATCAGTTGTCACCATGGGTTGTGTAGAGGGAGGGGCCAGCCCTCTGTCAGTTGTGGGGAATGTATCTACCAGGAGAGACCCCTTTTGCAGGTGTCCATAATAAGAATCTAGTAGGACACAGGTTGGTGGAGAATTGACCACTGTGCATCTAGAAGCCATTGAAGTATTTGAATATGAAACCTCGTTAGTTGAACCAAGACAATAGCTGCCGCCATTGATCCTAGAACCTGTAGGATGTAATGGGTGGCTATCATGCTGTTTCGAAGCAGCTTGTAAGCTTGACGTCTGAATGTCTGTACTCTGGAGGATGCAAGTTTTGTGATCATCTGAGTAGTATCTAGGACGGTTCCTACAAATTCTAGTGTTTGAGAAGGCTCCAACTGAGATTTTTCATAAAATACAGTTATGCCTAGCTCTGTACAGGTGTGGATAACAGAGTCCCTTGCTTGGGCAAGTAGATGCCTGGGGTCAACGGGGAAATGAGCCAGTTGTCTAAACAGGGCAGTGCTCCGAACTGATAAAGACTGGCTGCCAGCCAGAAGCATAAGTGCCTTCTGGATTGTCTGTCCATCTTTATATGGTAGTACGCATCCTGAAGGTCTACACAGCACATCCAGTCTCCCTGTTCCAAAAAAGGAAGTATGGACTGTACTGTGACCATTTGGAATGTTTGGTGTCAAACTGACTTGTTTAGTTTGCTGAGATCCAGTATTGGTCTCCAGTCCCCTGCTTTCTTTGGAACTAAAAAGAACTGTGAGTAAGTTCAAAATCCTCTCTGGTCTGGCGGGACCTCCTGGATGACTCTTTTGTCTAGTAGTTTTTGTATCTGCCTGGCTGTGTGATCCCTTTGACTATATGGAACTTCCAGGATTTTCTTGTTTGGGGGAGGCAGATGGAGAAAAAGGATTAGGTAACCTCTGCATGTTATCCTCTGGACCCATACAGTGGTGGTTATGTTTAGTCAGGCTCTCCAGTGCAAGGATAGTTGACACTCAATTGCCTCCAGAGGCAGGCAATCGGGCCTCCTTTCAGGAGTGTTGGAATGGTTTCCAAAAGAAAGGTTCTCTTGACCCTTGGTTCTGTGGGCCTCCTCTGCCACAAGGGCAGCTCCTTCCAGAATTGTTCCCCCTTCTCTGCCTCTGGAGGAACCTCTGTCCACGTGTGTCATGGTAAAACCCTTGTGATTTCTTGAACCACATTTTGCCACCACCTCTCTGACTCTTTGGGTATGGTCTCTGAAAGTTGGAAAAATGTATGCCCGTGTCAGAAAGGGTCTTTTCACATCTGGATAGCTTATCTTTGACCTTGGGACCAAAAAAAGATGCACCTGTCAAATGGAGCACTGACAAACAAAAGGTTCTGCAAAGTCGCAAAGGTGCATCCAGGCATGCCTCCTCATAGATACGCCTGAACCCGCTGCTCTGCTCATTCCCTCAGCTGCATGCAAGATGAGCCTCATAGAAGAGTTAGCTATACAACATAGGGTTGCCAGCTGGGAAGTAACTTTTTCTCAGGCCCCTTCAGCTACAGCTTCCTCAAGGGTATCTGTGAGCTCCTCAGGTGAAGGATTACTGGTCTGCCAGTCACCTCTCTGGAGGTGACCAGGATCCATCCCCCTCATCGAGGTTGGTGTCTTCAGTGGCTGACATCTTTGTAGAGTCCTAATGTTTCCACTTACAAGTCCTCTTCCAAGGGACCTCCTCAATGGGATACTCTGGGAGATATCAGAAGTGGCGGGGGTACCCTTACAAGTATCCTGGGGCCTAAAGACCAACTGCCCCTGTGGAAAGTCACAGTCAAAATGGGTGTGCAAGGGCTGCAGATGGGAAGACTGTGGATCCGGGAAGGGGGGGTGTCGTCTCAGCTGCAGAGACAGCTATGGCTCTCTCCAGAGCCCCAAAGGTGGACTGCTCCTGAGTAGAGAAGGACCCCAAATCAGACAGGCCACACCTATAGATCGGAGACCTCTCAAGCTCCAAAGACAGCTGGCCTGGGGTCGAATTAGCCCAATGTTTTCTATCTTTGGGGGCAACTAAAATCGTATCTGTTTTTTATGATGATCTCTGCCACATCAAGTTCCTTCCAAGCCTTCTGGGTGATGAGGTCAACTAATGCATCAGGAGGTAGGAACACTCAGGATGTTGAAAGGCCGGACCCAAAAGCTTCAAGAAACACCAACTCATGAGAAGTGGTTTCAATGGACCATCCCCATCAGTTTCACTAATTTTTAAGATGTCTCCAAAGGAGATGTTCTGGGGGGGGGGCATTGGGAAGCTTTCTCCCTCATCTAAGTCTGTCTTCAGTGACAGACTCAAGACAGAAGTCAATATGTTTCTTGATTGCAAGTCTTCTTCTAGGGGATGTGCCTTAGGTCTTCTGCAGAAGGCACTTCAAAGTGTGGTTTGGATCTTGAATGTTGAGTGATCTTGAAGCTAACTGGATCAACCAGAATAAGGAGGAGGAGCAGTGGGAGTCGGGATGGAACCAAACTCTGCATGTACCAGTCATCTTTTTTCCAGACAAGGCCCTCTCCACAGCCATGAAAGCCAACTCAGCCAACAGAGCCAAAAAAACCACCATCCAAAACTGCAGAATCTGTAGTCCTCTTGACTCCAAGGGTGGACGACCTCTGAACTGAGCTATCGATGGCCAAAGCCCCAGGCAGTAGGGACAGCTCCAAAAATTTCAGAGTTGACTCCACCATCAGTGCTGCAACCCCAATGCTCTGTCTCTGAGACTCTACTTGACCTTAGTGTATCAGTGTCAAGAAAGTGATTGAAGAAGCAGAAGCTGAAGTCTCCAGGACTATCAGCTCCCAAGCTGGTACAGCTGGGAGGTTAGATCCCATGTGCATCGGCTCCAAAAGGTGGAAATAGCACTGGAAGTAGTATGGTTGGGATCAAAGGCTGGTGTTTACCTTAAAGACACAAGGTGCAGGGTTTGATTCTCACATGGGGTAACTGGCTAGGCTTCAAATGGCCCAAAAGGACAGTTAGCCTAGTACTAATCTATGAACCTATGATTCTAGTCCTTTCCTTAGGTATGGAGCCGGGAGAATGCCCAGCTGAATCTGGGTCTCCAGAAACTTTCTCATCATTAGGTAGTTGTCTAAGTCAGTAAGACTCCTAGTGGATCGACCAGATCTCTAAGATAAAGCTATCAAAGCAGGGTTTGATGGGATTACAAAGACATGCATCTGGAGCCTTTCTCCCCGGGCCTCCGCTGAAAATTGGCTTTGTTCCAAGTCGGACTTTCCCGGTTAACAAATGTTAAATAAAAATAAAATAAATCTTCCGAAGGATGTGAAGATGAAGGCTCATAGCATAAGAGGTTTTCAGGGAGGGAGTTCAGAACCTGAAGACAGTAGGATCAGACTGCCTCGATACCTTAGCTGTTGGACCCGCATCAGCTATGGGATCTGGTGACCTTTTTTTGGTTCGTCCAAACAGTCTTCTGGTCTCTTTTCTGGCTGTTTGTCCTTCAGTTTATCCTTTGGTCGTTCTCTCTTTTTCCCCTTTTCTATCAGAGGAAGGAGTGGTTGAGGGTGCCTTAGGATCCAAAGACATTTTGGGCCCTGTCGGGGGGGAGGGAGCCCTTTTAAAATATGCTTCTCTTTCCTTCCTTGGAGGGCCCTGGTGCCTAAAGCAGGACAAACAGTACAAAAGTCTTCCAAGTGTGAAGGCCTCCGACAATATATACACTGCGAATACTGGTCTTGAGGTGGAATTGCATACCCACAAGAGGAACATTTCTTGAAGCCTGTAGACTTTTCTAACATTAGAAATAGAATTTCAAGTATCTATCAATATAAAATGCTAGCTTAAACTATTTCTATAGAAACTTAACTACCTAAAGATTAAATCCTAAACGTTAAGAACACAAACTAAACGCAGCAAAAATACTAGGAAAAAAACACACTAAGTCTATAACTACACTATACATCTATCAGAAACCCTAACATTATAAAATCATACTAACAAGCCTAAATATCTTAATAGTGAGGGACTATCATGAAACAGGATGGAGCTCTCAGTTAACATGTCTCATTAGGCAGGCGGTACACGAGATCTGAGGTAATTCAGGCAGGAGAGGGGAATTGTGGCTAAGGGGGAGGAGTCATAGCTCTTGGATCCAATACTTGGATATGAAGCACCAAGGTCGGATCTGACCAATCTGACAACCCACATGTTGAATCTAGACGGAAACAGACAACACTGGATCAAAGGCTATACACATAAAGTATGTAACTACACATGAACTGGTTCAGCAATACCCATATTTACGGAGCTATAAGATGAAGTATTTAGGAGAACAGATTAAAAAGGCTTCTGTTATGGCAGTTAAGGATATGTGGGAAGAGAAACTAGAAGATCACCTTTCCTGTAACTAGTGTTCCAGATACAGATTTGCTGTATCCAGGACTGTTTGTAAGCTTCGGAGCCCCCCAAGCCTTTCTGTGTTGGAGGGAAGCCTTCTAGCTTATCAGTGGGAGTGGTAAGCATTAGGTAACCTTATAAACCACATAAGGAGTGGTTCTGGCCCAGAATTTGTAGTTATTGGCCATTTGGGCAATCTTCCATCTCTCTCAACTTTCTGATTTGAAAGCCTGCATTTGCACTTGTTTCTGTCCTGTAACTCATCTAGTGCAGATACAGATTCTTAGTTTTAGCACTTAAATTTGCTTATTCATGCTCAGCACTTGTTCAGAACTTGTAAGCACTAAATAAGCTACTAATTACTATAGCACTCAATCTTCCTCATTACCTAGAGGAAAACAGTTTTTGTACTTACTTTTCTCACTGGCGTTGAGAACAGCAGCTCTTGCAATCACTTTCCTCACTTATCTAGAGGAAAATAGTTTTTATTCAGGCATGTCCAAGGGTCAGCTCCCAGTGTTTTCCCCTGTCTATCTGATGAATCTGGGCATCTTGAGGCAATGTAGAAATTGCCTCATGTACACAGACAACCCTCTCCTCCTACCACCCAACGCTACAAGCTGTGAGAGATGCACTTATCTAGCCAAACTGGAGGTAAAGCTCTCTCCAACCAAGACTGAAACTGACAGTCATGAGGAGAAGGTAAACATTTGCACCAAACCACACTCATCACATATAGTCTCACTACGTCTACACCACCAAAATCCACACATAGAAACTCAAAAACATTTGCGGAGGCTCTCAATAATAATCTGCCTAAGCAATAGAGACCTCCAAAGCAGAAACACAAGCAACCTCCATCTCCCAACACAACCCAAATGACACACAGCCCACAGACTCAGTGTGCCACTCAAACACAGCCAATAAGGCAAAACAACATACCCAACACACTAGTCATAGGTGACTCTATAGTCAGGCACACTGATGTCCCACTCACCAGGCTAATCAAGGAGAAGGTTACTGTCAGCTGCCTGTCGGGTGCCAGGATCCGCCACATAACCAACGCACTCAGGTCACTCCACAAGTATAAATATGACTCTGTCATTGTCCATGTTGGTGTGAATGACCTGAGACGTATCTCCCTGGACAACATGAAAAGAGACATGGAAGAGCTCTCCGATCTTGTAGCCCAGGCAGGTATGGCCCTAGCCCTGAGTAGCATTCTGCCATCACCCAGAATGATACCGCAGTACAAGGACAAAATGATTGACTTCAACAATTGGCTAAGCTTCTGGTGTCATTCTAAGGGGATCCAGTATCTGTCTGCTTGGGATGACATGGTCAATAGACCACGATGCTTCACCACAGATGGCCTGCACCTGTCGCCCCTGGGATTCCGGATACTGGCTAAGGGTCTTGCTGCCCCTATAGTGCCTTTTTTAGGCAGGGTTCAAGTAACAAATTCACCACCATAACAGAAACAAGCAAGCAAAAACTGAGGGTAATGCTACTCAATGCTAGAAGTCTAAATTTCAAAATGCACTCACTCGAGGCACTCCTTAAAATGGAGAACATCGATATCTGTGCAGTGACTGAGACCTGGTTCAAGGCTAAAGAGAGCACCCCTGCACTACCAGGCTATAACTCATACCACACTTTTCGGCCATATAACCTGGACCGAAACACCAAAGGTGGGGGTGTGTCCATATTCATTAAGGATATCTACACCTCCAGGCTAGTTGCTCAGCATAATGCATCCGAGGTTATCCAAGTGCAACTAACTCTTGGCAAAACTGCAATCCAAATTGTAGCTTGCTACAGATCCCCCACCATGCCCCAGGATTCCCACTCCTCTTTTCTTGATGTACTAGAAAATATTAGGGTTCTACCAAACACTCTAATAATGGGAGACTTCAACTACCCCACCATTAACTGGGAAAACTACTCATATACCAACTCCTTAGCGCAACGCTTTCTGGAATTCATAAACACCAATGCCCTAGATCAACTTATCCACACCCCCACCAGGGGCAACAATATCCTAGACCTAGTCATTACCAACATCAGTGACCGGTGTTCCACACCTGAAGTCAACTCCTTGTTGGTCCGATCTGACCATAAGCTAATCACCCTTGATATCCATATCCCACCCCCACCCCCCATTAAGGAAACCACAGTAAAAAATTTCTCCAAAGCCAACTTCATGCTTCTTAAGACAGAAGTAGTGTACTTCATGACACCCATACAAATGGACAATACAGTTACAACTGCTGAATCCTACACAAATGCACTCTATAAGCACTTACATGAGTGCATGGATCGTGCTATCCCAAACAGAACCAAGACGCTATCCTCCAAAAAAAGGAAGCCAATCTGGTGGCTCCCTGCCATAAACAAACTGTACAAAAGAAGGAAGAAACTGTTGCAAAAGAGAGTAAAATCCCATGAGTGGAGGAGCTCCATGGTCAGCCTCAATAAGAAGCTGAGATCCCTTATAAGATTCTCCAAAGCTAGCTACGAAAATAAAATCGCCACTAATTCCAAGGACAACCACAAAGCATTCTATAGCTATGTCAAGAATCTCAATGGCAACACCCAGATCTGCTCTGAGTTGCAGCACAAAGGCACAAAAATTACAGAACCAACTGATATTGCCAACATCCTGGCAGATAGGTTCAGTGCTAACTTTACCCCTCCTCACCCCCTAAAGGGCCCATATCTATACAGGACGGATGCAGAGTCCCTGTAATCACAACTACGCAGGTGAAAGCTGCACTCTCTAAAGCCAAAAATACAGCATCCATGGGACCGAACAACATCCCAGGCTGCGTTTTACACGAACTTCAGAATGAACTGGCTCCTCACTTAAGCACCATGTTCAATAATAGCCTCGCATCAGGCTTTGTGCATATTGAATGGCTCACAGCAACAGTTATCCCACTCCACAAAGGGGGAGCCACCACTGATCCCGGGAACTATAGACCTATTAGCCTGACAAGCCTGGTCTGCAAGGCCATGGAACGTATTATCATGGAACTCATAAACAAAGACATTGGTAACCTCCAAACTGTGGATCCCACCCAGTTCGGGTTTCTGAAAGGCAGATCATGCCTCCTGAACCTGATCGACTTCTGTGAGGCAGTCACCAAAGCCGTAGATGAGGGTAAGGTGGTTCACACAGCCCATCTTGACCTCACCAAGGCTTTCGACACCATCCCCCATTCTGGAATTATAGCTAAACTCAATAAACTAGGCATAAATCCCTACATCACAAGATGGGTTGCCAACTGGCTCACTGACAGAACCCACACTGTAAAAGTTGCAGACTCCAAATCTGACCTCAAACCAGTGACAAGTGGAGTACCACAGGGTTCCATCCTGGGACCGCTCCTGTTTGGTATCTACTTCTCTGAAGTACAGGCTAACACAGAAGGCCTCTGGCTAATGAAGTTCGCAGATGACTGCAAACTAGGAGCCATAGTTGAGTCCCCAAATGATGTGAACATCCTACAGAAGGGCCTCTCTGAGACAGATGCCTGGTGTCAGAGCCATGGCCTCAAGCTCAATGCCAAAAAGTGCAGTGTCATCCCCTTTGGTAAAAACTCTGTACCCATGAACTACCACATAGGCAGCAATCTACTTAACACCGAATGCGTGATAAGAGACCTTGGGACCCAGGTGGGACAGTAGTCTCTCCTTTGATAGTCACATCGCCACAGTAGTCAGGAAGTCCTTCTACGTGGCACACCTCATCATAAAAGGGTTCTCATCCAGGAAAAAAGAGGTCATCGTTCCTCTCTACTTGACACTCATTAGACCCATTATAGAGTACAATGCCCCTTTTGGAATGTACCTCACAAGACATCTGCAGCAGCTGGAAAGGCCACAGAAGTACCTCACAAAGAGGATTACTGGACTTAAACAAATGCCCTACACTGACCATCTCAAAAAACTCCAGCTTTACTCAGTAGCATATCGCCTACTCCGAGGTGATCTCTGCCTAACATATAAAGCTGTGTCAAACCCAGAGCTGTTGGACATGCTACACCTAAAGAAATCCCAATCCCTCCGAGCTACACGCTCTAGGGTTCTAAACCTTGTCACCACAATAAACAGGACATGCTGAAGGGATAGATTCCTATCCCAGAGACTTCCCATACTCTGGAGCAGGCTACCCATCTATGTCAAGCAAAGTTCTTCATTAGAGGTCCAAGAAAAATCTTGATGAGTGGATGGGAAATAGGAAAAACACCCCGGGGATCACTTCTGTCTCTCTGCACGACAGTGGCACAGGAAAATAACTTTCTTGGGTGGCATAAGCCAGGGAACCTTGTTGGCTAGGCTTACGTAGGCCCTTGGGCCGATAGCCTAATACCTACCTATGAACCTATGAACATGGATAGTAAGATACAAGCAGACAAAATGTTTTCAGTCTCTTTAATTCTGTATATGGTTCAGGCATATTTTTATCAACCAGAGGAGAAGTTGTGGACAATAATTAATAAACAATTGAAGGATTTAACTGGGAGGGGAGTAGGGCAAATGTTACGTGGGGTAAGTTGATCCTTCCAACACAACGAGATGGTTTAAGATTAACTGATTTAAAGGGATATTTTACAACTACTCATTTAATGTTCATATACATAACAAAAGCAGTCCGCGGTGGTGGTGCTGCAGTAGCGTTGTTGCCTCACAGTAAGATGCTGTTCAGTTCGATTCCCAGCTAGAGCGTCTTCTGCGTGGAGACAGGCGTGAATGGGTGTACCTTCGTTGAAGGTTGTGCGTCAGGGCTGGTAACTCAACATGTAAAAATCAACTACCAATCATTAGTGGACCGGAGTTCCACTGTGGCGGCCCTTAACTGGGAAAAGCCGAAAGACACAAACAAATACATAACAAAAGCAGAGGGTTATAATTCAAAATGGAAGGGGACAATGATGAAGTGTGTGTGTGTGTGGGGGGGGTTCAATAAATAGAGTATGGGATTTTAGATGCAGATCCTTAAGGAGAATAACAACCATGCAGAATATTATATTCATAAAGTAGCAGGAAGTATTCTAAGAACTAAACCATCATAAGAATGGGGAAAGGAAATGTTGCCAACAAGGATTATTGCAAGTAGGGATACAGAAAACAGGCAAGACAGGTTTGGAATTTAGTGGAGAAAATTGGCAAAAGAACCAAGGCATTGGGAGCAAATAATCAGAGAGGGAAAGGTAACAGAGTGGGATGAGGCTAAGACAACATTTGGCCGGCAGGCTAGAGACTGTCTTCCCTATCAGTGACTGATATCACAGTATAGACAAATAGAAAGGCATAGGGGAATCTTAAGTGAAATACCTGCTCTGGTAGGGTTTTTAGATGACTCTAGAATGGAAGATGCTGTTAAAAAGGGATGATTAGTAAGGCATATAAAATAATGCCTGATAACTATAAAAATCAATTGCAGGAGGTTAAGAAAGATTGGAGAGAGACACCGGAAAAGCAATTTAGAACAGAATGACAGGAGAGTATATGCATGGCTCCCAAAGAGTAGAGTAGCTAGGGCGGGGCAAGAGGGGCAGCTGCACCGGGTGCAAAGTGTTGACTGGGGGGGCCCACAATCAGCTGATCCCACTCTCTAATGCAATACTGGCTTTTAAAAGCTGTTACAGCATTTGTGGCCCAGCCTGAGAAGTGAAGTGCTCCCTGTGTGGTCAAAACTGTAGCAAATGACCGATACATTGCATCTAGCACTTTGCAAATTATTTTTTTAACTAAAACCTGAGAGCCTAGTACTCAATGCAGGCAGGGTATAAACTTTTCTACATTTGTAGTAAACAATTTGCTACAGCTTATAACAGGAGGAATTTATTTCTTTTTTAAATAAAATAGAGGAGGGTCAGGGTGTAATAAGCCAATCAGATTAATACAGTAACTATTTATTTTTGCTGCTCTTCACTTGAAGAGCTAAGGGTGTAGGGCACTGGTTCATGGTACCTGCACTGAACACTGGATCAGCCAGCTACGCTTCTGTCAACAAAGTCCAGAAGGTTTAAGATCTTTGGTTGGTAGTATCTGGATCCTAGTACCTACCTATGAACCTATAACAGAGCTCCTCATTAGCACTCTTCAAGAAATATCTTGATGATTGGATTGGAAATGGGAAATTCACCCCGGGGATCACTTCTGTGGCTTTGCTCGACAGGGGCACAGGAAAATAATTTTCTTGGGTGGCGAAAGCCAGGGTACATTTTTTGACTAGGCTTGTATGGGCCCTAGGGCCGATAGCCTAGTACCTACCTATGAACTTATATATAATTTCTATACCCCAAGGAGACTTCAAAAAAGTTTCCTCAGGTAGAAGCAAATGTTGGAGGTGTGACAGAGAAGAAAGAGGTAAATGGGAACATATGTTCTGAAACTGTAATGAGTTGCAGATTTTAAAAATTACCTAGAGTACTCTGCCATAAATACTATTTGAGCAAATGGTTGTAACTAAGGAAATTATTCTTTTGAGCTAGAACACAGGATCTGAAATGCTTAGACATAGTATGATCTTAAATTTAATTCTGTTGGCTGCCAAAAAAGCAATTACTAGAAAATTGAAATTAAAGTCTAAACCAAATGTATCTGAAGTACTGAATCTTATAAAAAGAGATAAAATAACTGGAAGAGGGATGTTTAGAAAAAGGAAGGAGCAAATTACCTAGAAATAAATGGAAATTGTGGGAACAATACTTGCAGAAAATGTTCAGCAGGAGGAGTGAGGTTTAAGTGAAGGCAGAGTTCATCCATTTATGTAATGCTGGACTGATGACAGTTACACAGAAAGAAAATTATGCGATGAATAACATATGTTAATGGAAAATATTAATATATTTTTTCTGTAAAATGTATGCTTCCCTATGTCTCAAGTGATAATTTAATAGAGATGAAAAAATATGATCATGAGTTTGATTAATGACTAAAAGGATGAGACCACAGAAGCAGCAGCAATGAGATTGTTTTGTAAATTACATGGGAACTCAATCAATGACATAGTGAATAGCCCAGCAAACCAGGAGAAACTTGTTTTAAAAACCACTATTTCTAAATGTTGAGAAAAGTCAGCTGAAGTGGTGAGGTACTCTGTGATGACACTTCCATGTGCAGTCTAAGGGGATCCAGGGCAGAGCCTGAACACACTATCAAGACTGTATCTGTCAAATTGCGTGGAAAAGCTTGAGCCCTTCAGATTTATGAGACCATTGTTGTGGATAAATTAGATGTCTGGTGTACCCTGCTCAACTTGCCACAACCAGAGGGCTCAACAAAACTGCTTCTAATGGGAAGTTATGTACAGAAGCAGTTTTGTGAATAATGTGATGTGGATGCAAAACCATAAATGACAGAGTCATAGTTTTTTCAATCATTGAAACAGCACAACTTTTTCTCCTAAACAACGTGCAGTTTAGCTTCTTTACCCTTGGGTACAGTAACATTAAAACAATATTCTTAACTAATTTATGCTGTGCTGGAGCCAAAATGGACTAGAACAGGGTAAGACTTTAAACTACCAGTAACCAAGATCTACTGACACATTTCAGCCCCTTTTTTAAGACACTAAAACCTTCTGGATACCACATAACTTCTACCCGCCTCCCCCCCACCCCTCAAAACCTCAGAAAGTCGATGCAGAGGATAATGTGGAAACAAAGGAAGATGCTGAAAATAAAGACACTGAAATTGCTAAAGACATTTTCCCTCCTCAGATATCTGTGCACTGTAGCGTTTAATACAACACCAAGCTAACATCTTCAGAAGAGGCTAACATTAACATACATCTCTTCGCTCTTTCACTAAAAATCATCCTTGAACTTAACTTCCAAATCAAACGTGTGTGTGTGTGTGTGTGTGTGTGCGTGTGTGTGTGTGTGTGTGTGTAGGGGATCGGTACTGATCCCCGACGGCACTTTCTGCCGAAGCAGAAATCACAGAACATACATAACCGAAAGTGCTGTTCACTGAAGCAGCACTTTCGGTTATGTATGCTGGTTGTGCTGGTCACACTACAGTGTGGTTAAGGGAGAATTCCCTTTTCCCCACTGTAGTGCGACCTCGGAGTGAGAATATAAAAGTGGGGGGGGGGTGTGCAGGGGGCTTGTCCCCCTGCATAAAAGATTATTTTTTTTCCCGAATGCACTTTAACGAAAGTGCTTTTTCAGTGAAAGCGCTTCCGTTAAAAGTGCATTCGGTTATTGTGGATTCGGACTATTGAACTTTTGTTCAATAGTCCTAGATCCGTGTATAGGGGGGGTGCTCTCCTTCTGTTAGCTTGCCAGCTTTAAGAAAGCACGAAGATTAATTCACAAAGATTTTATCAGCATCCAAGGGCCTGTGGCCCCATTCAAATGAAAAGAGTTGCAATTTCAGTCAAGCTGTCATTCAAAATAGCAAGATAACTTGAGTGTCATGATTAAGTAGTATGCTACATATGGATGCAGCACTGCCTGATTCTTCAGCTAAGGAAACACTAAGGATCTTCCCTGGCATCATTTTATATTGTTCATACATAATACATTTATTTTTAAGTAGCAAAGTAAAGCAAAAGGAAGTCAGCAAGAGCAGCAATAAAAAATGACATCATCAGCTGTATAACTAAAGACACGCAAACAGATATATATATATATATATATATAAAAACTTCACAAAGGATATGTCATTTTCATAAAAATACAAAAAAATGTCAGGAATTATCAGAAAATAATCAGAAATGATGTCTTGTGAACAAAAACATTACATTTCAACGCACTTCTCACATCTTGCTGAAAATCTCAATAATCTGTCATGCCATCCCATTTAAAAATATCACAGCTCAAAAAGTTACATGCATTTAAGAACAAATTACTATTCACTGCCAGAGAAATGCTGAAAAATAAGTAATTCTCTACTATAAACACAGCACATGGAAATCCAGATGGAGGTTATGTCTCACTGTTTTGAAAACTTGGCCAAACACATCTCTGCAGCCTGCATGGGTACTCACTCCTCCCAATGACAGTGATGTGCAGCACAGGCAGCAAACAGAAGCTTAGTGGCAGGCATTATGCACAGCTGAAACCAATGTATATTCCTTTGTAGGGCCAATATCCATTAGCAATTAATTTAAACAATCTAATGGTGGAATAACATCTGACAAAATGAAAAGCGAACTAGATTCTTCCAGAAGAAATTATTTAACCTCTGACAACAAATGATTACAAAAGGGAATACTTTCTATTGATGCGGAGAAAAAAAAGTTATGTACTCAACCTAATGTTCCATGTTTGTTGTCCATCTTGCCTTTCATTCTTACAATGATGGGTTCCTCTGCTCAGACTTGGCCGAATACATAGCTGAAAGTCTCAAACCTGGCTCATGGCAAGAAGGTATCGCACAATACAGTGGTGTAATTCCCCAGATCTTGTTTGCTGCTACTACTGAATGATATGTATACTATACACATATATACAAATATATACATATATCCAATTATATACTATACCTACTAAAAGGAGAAACAAACTGAGATAAAGAACTCCTCTTTGGCAGGGGGAAGGAGGGAGGGTTCATAAGAATGAACGGCGAGATAAAAAAACATGGAACATTATGGTGAGTACATAACTTCTTTATGTTGTCCTATCTCGCTTTCATTCTTACAATGAAGGGACAGTGTCCCTAGCACCTTTACACTGAGTGGCTCATGTGAGTACACCTTTAAGCACCGTGGAACCAAAGGAGGCCCTGCCCCTGGAGGCCAAATCCACTTTGTAATGAGTGATAAATGTATGTGGAGTGGTCCACGTAGCTGCTGCACAAATATTATCCATGGGAATTCTAGCTTGATAGGCAGATGACGTAGCCATTGTTCTAGTGGAATGAGCCTTCACTTTGAAAGGTAAATCTCTGTGATTTGAGGTACAGATGAATGTAATACAACTAGAAAGCCAATTGGAAAGAGTAGTTTTAGAAATTGAGCTACCCTTTTTCGCATCAGAGAAGGATACAAATAATTGGTCACATTTTCTGAGGTCTTAGGTCCTATGAAAATATAATCTGAGCTGTCTATGCATGTCTAGTTGATGTAATTTGTATTCTGCCTTGTTGCTATGATTAGGAAAGAACACTGGAAGCTCTATAGATTGATTTATGATGTTTGGAGAAGAGACTTTGGGTAGAAAGGATGGATTAGTTTGCAAGGCTACCCTATCCTTCTGAAAAATCAAATATGGTGGTTTAATAGAAAGAGCTTGCAACTCTGATACTCTTCTAGCAGAAGTAATAGCCACTAAAAACAAGGTCTTCCAGGAAAACGAACTTGAGGTCTGAAGATGACGAGGGCTCAAAAGGTAGTAACGTGAGATGAGACAGAACAAAATTTAAATCCCAAGGAGATATGGGTTCCTTAAAGGGAGGTCTTAATAAGGAGGCACCTTTTGAGAAGGCTCCACACAACCTGTGTGGCATTAAGTTTGAAGTAGAATCACCAATGTGAAAATTAGATATTGTAGCGACTTGAACCCTGATGGTTGCTGCAGCTGAACCTTGTTGGAATAGTTCCACCAAAAATTCCAAAATACAATGGATAGGTGCAGAAAAAGGATCAATGTTCCTGTTTTGAGCCCAAAAGGAAAACCTTTTCCATTTGCTAGAATACAGTTTTCTAGTGGAAGCTTTATGCGAGGACATTAAGACATGTTTAACTGTAGGAGTAAAATGGTGACGCCTGACTAAATTGGGAAGTGGAGCAGCCAAGCTGTCAATTTTAGGGTGTGAACAGAAGGATGAAGCTCCCCTGACATACGAGTCAGCAGATCTGGCACTGGGTCCGGAGTGCAAGGCTTCTCCTGAAGATGAGGCCAAAGGAAGGGGAACCAAACTTGGCGAGGCCAGTAAGGAGCAATGAGAATTATTCTGCTTCCTGAGTACTGAGCTTTCTGAATGACTCTGGGTATGAGAGGAAATGGAAGAAAAGCATATAGAAGTCACGAGGGCCAATTGTGAGCAACTGCGTCTTTCGGTGTCTCCCCTGGGAGAGGTGATTAGGGTAAAGTAGTTGCTGCACTTGGTATTAATGGGAGTGGCAAAGAGAGTGCAGCAAGGCTGACCCCATGTTTGGAAAATCATTTCCGCTACGTTGTGATTGAGAGACCACTCATGAGGCATTAGGATTGCTCTGCTCAGCTTGTCCGCTATCATGTTGGGCTTCCCCGGAATGTGCATTGCTATTAGAAAGCGCTGGGAAGAAACTGCCCATTGCCAAACTCTTAGGGCTTCTCGACAAAGGGGGTAAGATCTGGTTCCCCACTGCTTGTTTACGTAGCAAACCACAGACATTGTCTGAATGTATCGCAATTGTCCCTAGAGGAAGAGAGTCGTGAAGTGCTTGCAACACAAGAAGCACTGCTCTCATCTGTAGGACATTTATATGCAAGTGAGCCTCGTGTTCTTGCCATGTACCTTGGACTGTTCTTCCCAGACAATGCCCCCCCCAACCTGGAAAGCATCTGTGGTCACCGTAGCTATGGGTTGATGTGGAACAAAAGGTTTTCCTATGGCCACATGAGTGGAGTGTATGCACCATCTGAAGTCTTTCTTGCATGATTCCGTTATTCTGATGAGGTGAGACATCGGAAGCGCTTGAAGTAACCACTGGGAGAACAACAGCCATTGAAGGATCCTCATGTGCATTCTTGCAAGAGGGACCAGTGTGATCATGGAAGCCATTGTTCCTAGTAATCTTAGAATTATATTTGCTTTCACTTTGGAAGAAGGTGAAGAATCTGCTGTCTGAGTACCACAACTCTTTCTGTCGGAAGACGTGCTACCATAGAGGTGTCGTCTAGATCTGCGCCTATAAATGTAATATGTTGACAGGGCAACAAGGCAGATTTTTGAAAGTTGACTGTAATACCCAGCTGATTGCAAATGTTCAAAGTTAAATCCCTGGCTTGTTGGAGTAGATGCTTGGTGGTGGCAGATAGGAGCCAGTCGTCTAGATAGGGAAACACTCAGAATCCTAGACACTTTAGGTGAGCCGTGACTACTGCCATGCATTTGGTGAACATCCTGGGGGCTGTAGTGAGACCAAAGGGCAGAGCTCTGAACTGGTAATGACTGGCTCCCAGCTGGATGTGAAAGTACCTTCTTGATGTCCTGTCCATTTTTATATGGTAGTAAGCATCTTGCAGGTCTATCAAGCACAACCAACTGTCTTTCCCTAAGAAGGGAAGTATAGACTGCAGTGTCACCATTCAGAACTTTGAATTCTTGACAGATTTGTTTAATTTGCTTAGGTCTAATATGGGTGTACAGTCCCCTGTTCTTTTTGACACCAAAAAGAATCTTGAGTAAGTTCCGAATCCTAGTTGGTCTGCTGGGACTTCTTGGATGACTGTTTTTTGCAGCAACTTTTGAATCTCTATAATTGCTTGCTCCCTTAGATTGGGTGGAACATCTGGGAGCGTTCTGGTCTGTGGCACAGGATGGGAGAATGGAATGGAGTATCCTCTGGATATTACTTGTAGTACAGGTTTGTCTCTTGTGATAGTTTGCCGGGCTTCTGGGTACATGGATAAACATCCCCCGACTGCCCCCAGAGTAGAGCTGTTAGGCCTCCTTTCAGGAGCTCTGATAAGGGCATCTGCAAAAGGAATCGCGGTCACCCTGGTTCTGCGGGCCCCCTCTGCCTCCAGGGATGTGTCTACCATTGTTACCTCCCTCTCTGCCCCTGGGGAAGGAATCACCCCATGCATCCTGGAAAACTGTCTGGGATCTTTTGAACCACATTTTCCCACTCTTCTGACCTTTGGGATACAGTCTTGAAGGTACAGAAAAACGTACTCCAATGGCAGAGAGAGTTTATCCTTCCTGCTTGCATCGGGTGAGAGTGTCTTTTACTTTGGGTCCAAAGAGTGAGGAACCATCAAAAGGGGCATCAGTAAAAGCAGACTTAAAGGGCTCAGCAAAATTGCACAAGGGTATTCAGGAGTGTCTCCTGAGGGAAACTCCAAAACCCGATGCCCTGCTCGCTCCATCAGCTGCATAGGATATCAGCCTCATGGAGGAGTTGATGGAATTTAAGGTGGACAGCTGGGAGGAGACCTTCTCATTCACCCCCGCAGCTAATGAACCTTGCAGAGCATCTCCTAGCTCTTTCAGGAGATCTCTTTGTAGCCATGTAAAGTGGGACAGGTAGTTCAGCGATCGTAGTGAGAATGTCACTGACGAAAAGACATGCTTCCCGTATCTGTCCATCGTTTGAGAGTCTTTATTCTGAGGATGAACAGATGAGGAAGTCTTTGCAAGTTCCTTCTTGGTGGCTGCTGCCACCACCATAGCATCTATGGGTACCCCCTTGGTTAGGAAATCCTTTCCCGAAGGAGCTGACAAGAATTTGTTTGGCCTCCAAGGGACTGGCTCCATAGTGTCAGGTGACTCCCACGCCTTTCGACTAACCAGGTCCATTAGCTCATCGAAAGGCGGAGACATCCAGGAGGCTGAAGGTTGAGATCCAAAAGCCTTCAGGTACACTGACTCCTCATCAGAAGGGGTGGTGGCCTGCCAGCCGCCTCTCTGTTTCAGGATCTCTAGAATATCTGCAAATGAGATATCATCAGAGGATGAACATGGGGACCCTTCCGACTCTTTGAGGTCAGTGTCTGAAGTGACAGACTCATCTGGGGAGTCCACGTGCTTCCTCATGCAAGTTCTCTTCCCAAGTGGCTCCTCAGAAGGATATTCTGGGGAGGCCTTGGAGGAGAGGGGGTTTGCCCATTGGGGGATCCTGAAGCTCTGTATCGCTGCTGTCCTGTGGAATGGTTGGTGCTGAGACAGTAGCCGGTGCCTTAGGGGGGCGAATACTAGTATCCTTCTGTGGTGCTGAATGGGTAGACAACACACTCATCAGCTCAAAGGCAGATCCTGCCAGCTCCGATGAGGCACAGGAAAGCACCGGAACCAACGAGATCGGACCAAAGGTCAATGTGGGAGCCAAGCTAGCCCGGGCTGACACTCCGAAGGGTAGACTCGGCATCGAAGATCGAGGCCGACAGTACAGTTTTGTATCTACCATAAATGTAGATGTCCGATAGACATGCAACTACAGTCATAACATGTGGGTTGTCCTGCCTCAGGCAGCCCTCTGTCGGACGGATTCCAAAGTCTGGGTCCGACGTCGGCGGATGTCGCATTTCTCTCCGACGTCAGAGCGGCTGGAGTACATAAGCATCAGCCGACGCCATTTTCTTCAGTGTTTCTTGCCCCAGATGCCAGGTGCCCTCCAAGGAAGGCTGTAATCAAATTGGAAGACAAAAACAGGATTCCAAACAAATAAATGAGCAATAAAGCAAATACACCATAACAGATATTCCCAGCTAAGAGTAACAGGGATAGGAGTGGACCCTAGGCATAGAGGGGTATGGAGGGAGGGAAAATCCGACTGCAGTTGCATGTCTATCAGACATCTACATTTATGGTAGGTACAAAACTGTACTATGTCCTTCAAGAATGCAACTGCAGTCATAACATGTGGGTAGAATACCATAGCTTAGCTGGGGAGGAGGTATGCTCTAGGAAAGAGATGATGTGGCAATCAAACCCTGCAGGACTGCCAAAGCAAAGCCTGCTCTGGATCTGGAATATAGAGGGAGATTGTAGTGTTTGGAGAATGTATGCATGGAGCTCCATGTAACAGCTTCTAGAATGTCCTTGGTAGGCACCCCTCTTAAAAATGCTGTAGAGGTGGCTGTAGCTCTGGTGGAATGTGGTCTGACATTGGCTGGAACAGTCTTTCCATGAAAGGAATAACAGAATCTGATGCAATGTCCAATCCATTTAGAAATAGTCTGTTTTGAAATTGCTTTTCCTTGGACTGCAGGGGCGTAAGCTACAAAAAGTTGTTCAGACTTCCTACTGGCCTTGGTTCTGTCCAGGTAGTATCGAAGTTGTCTGTGAATGTCCAAGGTATGCAAAAGATACCACCTTTGGCATAAATGTAGGGTTGGTCCTTAATGAAACCCTGTCTCTGTGGAAAATAATAAAGGGTGGTATTGCCATTAGGGCCTGTAGCTCCGAAACCCTTCTTGCTGAGGTAATTGCCAACAGGAAGGCTGTCTTCCATGAGAGAAACTGCAAGTCAACTGAAGCTGCTGGCTCAAAAGGAGGTAGAGTCAGTTTTTCTAAGACAAAACTGAGGTCCCAGGCTGGCACTGGGGCCTTTCTTGGTGGCTTAATGTTCTTGATTCCCCTGAGGAATTGTCTTAGTAAGGGGTGAGAGAAAACAGGAGGATCAGTGTTGTATCTAGCTGAAATAGCAGATGCATGTATCTTTATGGAAGAATATGAGAGGCCGTTCTTTAACATATCTGCCAAATATTCCAAGATAAGTGGGATGTTCAGCAATGATGCATCGTGTCCCTTGCTGGTATTCCAATTGCTGAATCTTTTCCACTTTGCTAAATAAACCTTTCTGGTGGATGGTCTTCGAGCCTCTGTTAGTATCCGCTGAACTTCCTTGGAGAGAGATAAGCTGAAGTTATATTTATGGGATCTCCCAGGCTGTTAGCTGCAGTGTCTGAAGATTTGGATGCAATGTTTCGAAATTGTGTTGAGTCAAAAGTAGAGGCCACTGAGGGAGGGCCCACCTCCTGGTGTGACATATGCTCCGTAGTAGTGGGTACCAGTGTTGTCTTGGCCAATCCGGAGCTATTATGATTCCCTTGGGCTTCTCTGCTTTGATTTTTAGTAATACTGAGGTCATCAGTGGCAGAGGTGGGAATGCATAGATTGCTAGGGAGTTCCAGTTGAATGAGAGGGCATCTATTTTCCAAGCTTTTGGATGGTATGTCCTTGTGCAAAATTTTGGTAGAAGGTGGTTGAGGTGAGAGGCAAATAGGTCCACTTCTGGCTTGCCCCATGTCGAAGTGAGTTGTCTGAAGGCCTTCGGATGTAACCTCCACTCGTGTGGATCTGTGAAATTCCTGCTTAGGCTGTCCGCCAACACATTGTCTTTTCCTGGAACAAACTGGGATTGTAACTGGATGTTTAGACTCAGTGATTTCTCCCAAAGCTGCATTGTCAGTCTTCAAAGGGGGTAAGAGTGGGTGCCCCCCTGCTTGTTTATGTACCACATCACAGTGGTGTTGTCTGTCCGTATCATTAAATGGCCTTGCTGGAGTTGGTGTTGAAAAGCCTCGATGGCATGCATTACTGCCAGCATTTCCTTTTGGTTTATATGCAGATGTGTTTCCTTTGGAGACCATTGTCCTTGTATACACCTGCCTTCCATGTGCCCCATCCAAGGTCTGAGGCGTCTGTAGTCATGGTCTGTGTTATCTGTGGTTTTTTGAATGACATACCTGTGCTTTCCTGGCTCACCGAGGCCCACCATAGGAATTCCTTTTGTAGGCATGGAATGAGTGGTATGATTGTCTCCAAGTTGTTGCTGTGCTGAGACCAAATGCTTTTAGGTACCATTGAAGCTTTCTCATGTGTAGTTTTGCTAATGGAACCAGTAGAATGCAGGATGCCATGTAACCCAGGGCCTGTAGGAATCTCCTTGCAGTCATCTGGGTGAGTTTTGCTAAACCTTTGAAGTAATGAGTTAACTTCTCTTGCTTGTCTTCTGTCAGGTACACCATCTGAGAGGCTGTGTCTAGTTTGGCTCCTAAGAAGATTATTTGCTGGGATGGCTGCAGTCTTGACTTTTGGAAGTTGACTGTGTATCCCAGAGCTTGAAGTAATCGTATGACATAATCCAGGTTTTTTGTCAAGATCAATTTGTCGTCCGCTTGTATGAGGCAGTCGTCCAGGTATGGGTAAATTTGTATACCCTGGAGCCTGCAATGAGCAATTACTGAAGCCAGGCATTTTGTAAATACTCTGGGCAGTAGATAAGCCAAATGGCAATGCTGAGAATTGATAATGCTCTGGCCCTGCAAGAAATCTGAGGTATCTTCTGCAGCTGTGTCTGACAGGGACATGCAGGTATGCCTCCTTGAGGTCCAGAGTAATCAGCCACGACTCCTTGCCCAGCATGGGAAGGAGTTGCTGTAGAGTCAGCATTTTGAACTTTGGTACTATGAGAAAGGTGTTTAATGCAGACAAGTCCAGTATTGGTCTCCATTGAGATTCTTTTCTTGGAACAAGGAACAGTCTTGAGTAAAACCCTGTTCTTGTTCTTGTTGTGGAACTCTTTCTATTGCTTTCATTCGAGTCAGCAGAGTGATTTGCTTGATAGCCTCTGCCCTTTGATTTTGTGGTAGGTTTGGCATGCCTTGTTTTCTTGGTAAGGTATGAAAATGAAACCTGTACCCTCGGTCTATAATGTCCAAAATCCATTTGTCCTTTGTCAGTCTGTGCCAGTTTTCTGCAAACAGAGATAATTTCCGCCCAAGGGAGCTTCTAGTTGTTCCCTGGTAGGCGGTAGTAGAGGAAAGTCATTGAGTTTGTGGTTGTTGAGCAGGTGAAACCCTGCGTCACTTCTTTGGTTTCCTGGCTGCCATTGTCGTCCCCTGTAAGGGCCTCTGTATTGGCCTCTTCCTCGGCCACGTCAGTTCTTACCCCTTTGAAACTTTTCTGGATTAGGAAAGGACCAGTTTTTTGAAGGCCAATTCCTACTGAATCTGGGGGGGTTGAACCTGGAGGAAATCTTTCACAGTCTGAACTGATTTTGCTTTTTCTTCGATGGTCTTTAACACATCCTTAGCATTTGCACCAAAAAGCTTGTTCTTTTCCAAAGGTGCATCCAGAAGTTTTGCTTTTACATGATCTGGTAGAGGCTGATCTTTTAACCAAGCATGTCTACGAATCACTGCCCCTGTCATAGCTGCCCTACATGAAGCTTCCAGTGCATCATATCCACACTGCAGGAAGTGATTGCTTACTTGCCGAGTGTTATGTACAGCTTCCTGCAAAGTCTTCCTGTCTAAAGGATCAAGAGAAGCTAATGTTTTTTGTAAATCTTCTAAGAGATAATCCTGATATTGTAACATATGAAAAAGGCAATTTAAAGCTCTCATAGATAAGGTAGTGGATGTGTAAACCTTTTGCCCCATCTCTCTAATGACCTAGCTTCCCTGTTGGAGGGCAAAGGATTTTTTGAGGTGGAGGCTGAAACTCCTTTAGGCCCCTGTGAAATAGTTTCCAAATCAGCAGAATGGGCCCTGAATAAATGGGAATGAGTTTCTGGGACCCTGTAATACCTGTCTGGCTTGGCTGGAGCAGGAGGAAGAGAATCAGGGTAGCACTAGAGTCAGAATGCAAATCATCCAGAACATCAAGTACAGGAGGAATAGCTAAGGGCCTGTGCTGAGGCTTCTTAAGGAAAGTCCTAAGGCGTTTCCTAGAATCAGAATATTCCTGACCCTGCCACTTGAAATGTTCCCTCATGGTGTGCAGAACTTCCCCAAAAGAAATATCCTCAGGAGGGAGGCCGAAGGGATGGAATCTTCTGCATCCGAGTCCTCATAGGTCTGGAAGAGCTCTTCCTGGCTATCAGAGTGGACAGAGCCCTCAGAGTCTTCATCTGAAGGAGTAGGGTCAGAGGGTTCAACCCGGGGCCTTTTATCAGGAGGAGGCTGGGATGCTCTCTCAGGATGGGCCTGTGAACCTCTAATCATGGAAATTAAATCAGCAGCCATGGACATAATTTGTGTCTCCGGAGTCGGCTGAGGTAAGGATTTAGGAGTAATATGCTTTGTTTTGCTGGCTGCCTTAGCCCTAGTGGCCTTAATAGACATGGCCATAGGAGGCCTGGCAGCTCCACGTGCATGAGTGACATTGTCTACAGCAATGGTCTCGGGCATTTCCTCGGTTCTATAACTGGCGGAGTAATGTCTGGAATCGGAGTCGTCGGTAATGCGGTGTCTTCGGTTCGGAGCGGTGGAGAGACCGTCTCAGAGGGAACCGGAGCACTCGCGCTAGATTTTGGCGTGGAGTCAGTGGTAGACGCGGGCCGAGGATGTCGGTCCCGGTCTTTTCGCTTTTTGGGAGTTTGCGATGTCGGAAGATCCGACGGCATGGTGTAAGCAAATTTATCGCCGAAAAAATCTTCAGCGAACTCCGCCCGGCACCTGAGAGTGCGCTTGTTGAAGCGAGCACAGGCTACACAGGCCGAGACGTCGTGGTCTGGGCCCAGGCAAGGGAGGCAGTAAGAGTGGAAATCCTTATGAGGTATTTGTTTACCACAAAAAAGACAATTGTTAACTTTTTCAGTAACTTCTGACATCGGCTGAGGCAAGAAAAGGTCCCCAACGGGGTACTTAGCTTTTTTGATGACTTCGGTATCGTAGAATACAGGAGCTGACCGACCGGCACTTGCGAACTGCTTCTGCTTCGGGCACCGCGCGGCAAGAAACACTGAAGAAAATGGCGTCGGCTGATGCTTATGTACTCCAGCCGCTCTGACGTCGGAGAGAAATGCGACATCAGCCGAAGTCGGACCCAGACTTTGGAATCCGGCCGACCGAGGGCTGCCTGAGGCAGGACAACCCACATGTTATGACTGCAGTTGCATTCTTGAAGGACATCAGGGAACCCCGGCTCCCAGACTCCCCGGATGGCACAGAGAAAGTCAGAGCAGATGTCGGCTCAGTGAACACCCAAGGGGGTCCCGGAACTGATGGAGCCACAGTAAGCGGTACCAAGCACTCTGGCTTCAAAGGACCAGCTTGGCTCGGAGAAGGAACAACAGTGGGTATGATTGGTACAGTAGGCTCCGAGACCAAATGGGTGGGAGCTGAGAATAATTTAGTCAACGCTGGCGACTTCAGGAGTCTGCACACCACCCGTTCCACATCATCGTCCGATAAGCTCCTGGTGGACCTGGAAGATATGGATGGAGAGTGAGACCCGTGTAGTATTGGAGATCTCAACGTCGGAGACACCGGTGAAATATCCATGGGCCGGCTCCGAGTAGAGATATCTTGCGGCTCTGAGGATTTTGGAGCTGAAGTACCAGGCTTGTGAAGTAATATGACCTCCGACGGCTCCGAGGACTGTGGAGTTGAGGAGGCAGTGGCCTTGGAAATTTTTGGTAGTTTGACTAGCGGCTCTGACTGAGCCGATGTTGCAGGTGAATGTCTTTTTTGAGATTTTTCCCTTTTTAGAAGAAGAAGAAGAGGAAGAACAACTATGGATAGCTTCCTCAAAAGTTGGCTTTAAGAGCCCTTTCAGAATCAATTTGTTTCTCTGTTCTTGAAGTACTCTTGCACTGAAAGACTGACAAAAAGTGCAGTCTTCTTGTAGGTGAATAGCACCAAGGCAATAAACACATATAACATGTCGATCTGTGAAGGATATTTTTGTGAGCACGTCTGGCATTTTTTAAAGCCCGAAGGCTTATGTTCTCTCTCTTTTTGGTCTTTAGAAATGTTTAAGGTAAGACCGCAAAGGCAACAACAAGAAATATTTAGCTATTAAACTATTGAAAAGCTAAAGCTACACAGAATAGTAACTATGGGAAACACAAGGAAAAAGACAACCAGGGAGAAAAAAATAGGGCCTCTAACTCAAACGGTCCTATTTTCTAGACAAGACAACAGTTATCTACAAGCCCGCTAACTTAAACGGGCAAATAGCTCTCCAATTTAAACGAGCTACTGATAGACTTAACAGACAGAAACAACCACCACTACAAGGGATACCAGTAGGCCTACAAAGCAACGGCAAAAGCCGTGCCAAAGGGGATAAAACTATCACTAACTGTATTGCAATAAATTAGAATATAAGCTAACTATTATCAAATATAACAATTTAGGGGAAAAATAAGAGAAAATTTTTCACAACTTAGCCACGGCCAAGATGAGCACATCCAACCTCGTAAAGCAGCAAATGAGATCTGGGGAATTACACCACTGCACTGTGGGATACCTTCTTGCCAAGAGCCAGGTTTGAGACTTTCAGCTATTTATTTGGCCGAGTTGGAGCTGAGGATCGGCTCCAAACCCATTATTGTAAGAATGAAGGCAAGATAGGACAACATAACATCAACTGTTTATACCCTGACATGCTGTAGTAGGTAAGGTAATAACACCACTGTAACTGCCTGGAATGTACTAGAAATGAAGCTGTAGTGACATTCTGCCAATGAGCACTATAATGGGCACAGCCTAGAAAATCAGTTAAGTGTTTTGTCACTACCAGTATCAGTACTTTCCAAAAAAAAAAAAAAAAAAAAACACGGCTGTCATACCTGCTGCATCTCTTATTTTTTACCTACTCATTAGAGGAAAAAAGGATAAGTAGAAACAAGGCGCACTAGGTCTTAAATTCCTAAAAACGTTCTTAAAACTGGAGATTAAACACAGAGAGTGATTATTTTCTTGGCAGCAGGAAAACCAACTATTCATACACTAGAGTTATGTATGTAAACTTTTCACAGCAGTACATGTTCAAACAGATCCCTGTTGCAGTAACATAAAGCTATGGAAGTACCCTGCCAAAAATCAGACATCTAGTCAATATACAAAAGCTTTTGGGAACTTTCCATGGTCACCATGAATCCAAAGAAGCAGGATGATGTCCTGGTATAAAAGGAGAAATATGGGCACCAAAAATTTGAGCTTTTTTGCCACTCAAAAAAGAAGGCTGTAACATATAACTAGAAGGACCACGGTCCAAATGTGGAAACTAATTTGGCAGGAGAAACAATGGGAACCTCTCTCCTTGGTCAAAGGAAAGGCTAGCAAAACAAAAGAGTAACTGGAAACATGAGCAGGGATAAACAGTAGTCATTTTATAAATTCAAAGTCCACAACTTAATTGAATAATTGCTTTTTTTAAAAGTAATAGTTGTATATTCCAAGAGTTATAAGTGCTTATTCCACAAGTTTAAAATCCACAACGTATTTAAAAAGTTGCTGCTTATTCCACAAGTTTAAAATCCACAGTGTACTTAAAAAGTTGCAAGTGCAGAAGACACTTTCACCCAGATAGGCTTCATCAGGCAAAGAAACTGAGTAACACATTATGCTTAGCTTATATAATCAAGGTGAAGCACATGATCTATTCACATTAAAACTGTAGTCACATGATAAGATAAAAATAAGTAAAATACGCGTAAAACTGTATGTATAAAAATATAGGTTGATAGTAGTCTGTCATTCGACACCCATGTAGCTAAAGTAGTTAGGAAGACCTTCTACATTGCACACCTTATCATGAAGGGATTCTCATCTAGATCAAGGGAGGTCATAGTCTCCCTATACTCATCACTCATCAGACCAATGATTGAGTACAATGCCCCATTCGGAATGTATCTGACCCGACACTTGCAGCAGCTGGAGAGGCCACAAAAGTTCCTCACCAAAAGGATAAAGGGTCTCAAACATCTGTCCTATGCTGCCCGACTGAAAGAACTCCAGCTCTATTCAGTCGCCACGCTGCACAGAGGTGACCTTTGCCTAACATACATGGCCATGTCAAACCCAGATTTGATGAATATGCTTCACCTCAAAAAATCTAGATCCGTCAGAGCCACAAGGCGGGAGACTTAAACCTCGACACGGCTATTAATAGGGCGTGCTGGAGGGATAGATTCATCACCCAAAGACTCCTATGCTGTGGAATAAAATCCCGGTATATGTGAGGCAGAGCACCTCGCTGGCCTTGTTCAAGAGAAATCTTGACCAATGGATGGGAGATCGCAGATATACCCCAGGGATTACCTCAGTGTCACTGCTCAACAGAGGCACAGCAAAATAATGGGTATAGTTCCTCATACTAAAGGGGTGGCGTAAGCCACAAAACTATGGGCTAGGCTTGTAAATGCCCTCGGGCAGATAGCCTAGTATGAACCTATGAACCTATGAACCTATAATATTTATTATTTTATTTTACATTTGTTGACTGGGATAGTCCGACTGGATACATGTCCATTTTCAGCGGAGGCCTGGGGAGCTCCAACATTAAAACATTACATTCAAATTAAACATGAATATTAAAATAATTATAGTTGGTCATAGTTGCCTGTTTGATTCTCAGTTAGAGCGTCTTCTGTGTGGCGACCTGCGTGAATGGGCGTTCCTTCGTTGAAGGTTGTGCGTTAGGCCCGCCAAGCCAGTACGTAAAAATCTACTGCCAGTCATTAGCGGACCGGAGTTCCGCTATGGTGACCCCAAACCGGGAAAAACCGAAAGAAACAAACAAAATAGTCAGTCAGAGTTCAAACGTATATGGTTACAGACAATCAGATAGATGGAGCTAGGTATTCCTTACAATACTGTTTCGTGTACTATAGTATAGGTTCATAGGTTCATATTAGGCTATCTGCCCTAGGGCATTTATAAGCCTAGCCAGAATGTGTTTGGCTTTCGCCACCCATTTTAAATTAATTTTGCTATGCCCTTTTTTGAGGTTAGTATACTGTGCCTCTGTCTAACAGTGACACAGAAGTGATACCCGGGGTAAACCTACGATCTCCCATCCACTCATCAAGATTCCTCTTGAAGAGAGTCAATGAGGGACTCTGCCTAACCTGGACTGGGATTTTATTCCAGAGTGAAGGGAGCCTCTGGGTTATGAATCTGTCCCTCCAGCATGTCCTATTTATTTCAGTGCTGAGGTTCAAGTCTCTCAAGTGTGTAGCTCAATAGGATTTGGAATTTCTGAGGTGCAGCATGTCCATTAATTCCGGGTTGGACATGGCTTTATACGTTAGGCACAGATCGCCTCTGAACAGGCGGTATGCCACTGAGTAGAGCTGGAGTTTCTTTAACCGGGCAGCACACGGCATCTGTTTGAGCCCTTTGATCCACTTGGTGAGGTACTTTTGGCGTCTTTCCAGTTGCTGCAGGTGTCTGGTAAGGTACATCCCAAAAGGGGCATTGTACTCAATTATGGGCCTGATGAGGGATAAGTAAAGAGGCACGATGACCTCCCCTGATCTAGATGTGAATCCCTTCATGATTAGGTGGGCTATATAAAATGTTTTTCTAACCACTTTGGCCACGTGGTTGTCAAATGAGAGATTGCTATCAACTTGGGCCCCCAGGCCCCTAATTACTTCTTCTGTACTTAATGGATTACCACCTATGTGGTAATTTGTGGGCACTTTGTTTTTGCCAAAAGGGATGACTATACACTTTTTAGCATTTAGCTTGAGGCCATGGCTCTGGCACCAGTTGTCTGTTTCTATGAGGCCCTTTTGGAGGATGCTTGTGTCGGCTGGAGAGTCGATTATGGCGCCCAGTTTGCAGTCATCTGCGAACTTGGTCAGCCACAGTCCTTCCGTGTTGGCCTGTACCTCCGAGAAATATATACTGAACAAGAGAGGTCCCAGGACTGAGCCTTGTGGGACACCACTTGTAACTAGTTTGGAGTCTGACATGGCTCCAGCAATTCTAACCATGTGGGTTCTGTCCTTGAGCCAGTTTGCAACCCTTCTGGTGACATAGGGGTTTATATTTAAGCTGGTGAGCTTATCTATAATGCCCGAGTGGGGTATTGTATCGAAGGCTTTTGCGAGGTCCAGGTAGGCTGTGTGGACCACCTTCCCCTCGTCAATGGCCTTGGTGACTGTTTCAAAGAAATCAACAAGGTTTAAGAGGCAGGATCTGCCCTTAACAAAGCCGAACTGGGTAGGATCCAGTGTCTGTAGGTCCCCAATATCTTTATTTATGAGGTCCATGATGATCCTTTCCATAGCTTTGCAGACCAAGCTAGTCAGGCTTATGGGGCGATAGTTTCCAGGATCCGTTGAGGCACCACCTTTGTGGAGAGGGACCACAGTTGCTGTACGCCACTCTTTGGGTACATATCCTGTAGTAAAGGCTGAGATTGAACAGTAGTTTTATGTTTGGGTTTAGCTCTTCTTGGAGTTCATGTAGGACGCAGCCCGGGACACAGTCTGGTCCCACTGATGCTGTGTTTTTTGCTTTGGAGAGGGCGGCTCTTACCTGAGCATCCGAGATGTCAGGGGGGCAGCACTTTGCTGGGATAGATATTTGCCCTTTTGGTGGGGAGGGGGGGAGAAGTTTGCGCTGAACCTGTCAGCTAGGATGTTGGCAATGTCTGTGGGTTCGGTGTATTTTTTATCATTTTGGACTAATTCTGAGCATATCTGGGAATTACCACCCAGGTTCCTAACATAACTAAAGAAAGCCTTGTGATTATCCTTAGTGTCCTGTGAAATTTTTCTCTCGAAGCTGGCCTTAGACGATTTTATGAGTGCCCGTAGTTTTTTGCTAATACTGATCAGAGATGCCTTCCCTTTTTGGAATTTTGCTCTATCATTTAGTAGCTTCCTCCTTCTATTGTATAGTTTGTTTATTGCTGGGGTCCACCAGACAGGACGTCTGCCTTTGGAGGATTGGGTCTTGGTTTTATTTGAGATTGCATGATCCATGCATTCCTGAAGGTGTTCATAGAATGCATTTATAATGGATTCTGCAGTCTGGGCTGTATTTTCCACAGGCCCGGGGGCTTTGAAGGATTTTACCTCGGTTTTGAGGAGTGTGAAATTTGCTTTAGAGAAGTAGCATGGTAGGAGTTGGTCTGGATTGTGACAGGGGCTTAGCCAGTGTGTCATGAAGTAATGTTTGAGATTTTTCTTGAATTGGTTTAATGGTGGTTCTAGAGTTAGATCAGCTGGAAGTGAATTCCAAATTTTGCCAACAGAGATAGAAAACAAGCAGTCATCAGCTGAGTTGTTAGTTTTGAGTGTTTGAATTGGCAGTTTGTTAGAAGATCGAAGTGGCCTCGTGTTCCTGTGGGAATAAATAATATTTTTAAGTGCAGGGGTATTATTGGGTTGGCTGAGAATTTTGTGGGCTACTACAAGCTGAAGGCAATTCCAGCCATCCTAGAGGTTTAAGGTTTTGACAGTGGTGAGTTCTGTAAGTACAGCCAGTGGAAAATCTAGCAATGTGATTATAACAGCTTGAGAGTTTGCAGAGCTCAGATTTGTTCAAGTCAGTGAAAATGGAGGCGGCACAGAAAAGGGTGGAAAGAAGATGAGTGCGGGCAATGACAGTCCTAGCTAGTGGGGTAAGGAAAGGTTTATTTTTATATAGAGAGCCCAGTTTTTATTAATGGTTTGATTGATATGCATGTCAAATTTAAGGTTATTATCAATTGTTACCCCTAAGAATTTAGTATGGTCATCTGGGGAAATAACAGTTCCATTATTACAGGATATCGTAAAGGAAAGTGGTGTAGACCTGTGAGTTGGGGAGAAAAGTCGTGGTTTTTTTAGGGTTCAAGAGCAAACGGGGGCATGAGAGCCAGTTCTCAACTGTGTTAAATGTTTTCTGGGATAGTGTAAGCAGGTCAGACAGGGTGGAGGCTAAGCAAATCAAAGTGGAATCATCTGTGTATTGGATGCATGTAACATCTGGAATGGCAGAGTAAAGGTCATTAATAAAGATTGAAAAGAGAAGAGGTCCTAAAATAGAGCCCTGGGGAACTCCAAGTGTGAGAGGTAGTAGAGTAGATAAATTTCCCTGCCATAGAACCGCATGTTGTCTGCCATTCAGATAGGATTGAAACCATGATTTCAGAGTGGCAATGAGTAGTTGGTGGTTGACCATATCAAAGGCTATAAATAGGTCGTGGAAGAGGGCTGAGGATAGTTTGTTGTTATTACGGTTATGAGTTATGACATTGGAGAAAGGGAGAAGGGCAGAGGAGGTACTATGGTATGGCCTAAAGCCATGTTGAGAGTTAGCCAGCAGATTGTTTTGTATGAGATAGTGCAAGAGTTGCTTATGAATACATTTCTCCATTATTTTGGCCAGTGGCGAAAGTATGGCAATGGGTCTATAATTTGACAGTTCTGTGGACTTGCCACCTTTGTGGAGTGGTATGACATGGGAAGGTTTCCAAATGGAGGAGATGGAGGCTTAAGTTATGGCTCTATTGATCAAGATTGAGACTGGATAAGCTATGACATCTGTGGCTTTTTGTAGGTACTCTGCAGGTAGAAGATCTGCAGATAGGGTGGTCAGTTTTAGTTTTTTAAGCAAGTATTGGATAAGCGAGGTAGAGACTGGTTGGAAACTTAAGGGGAGATGGGTAGTGGGTGAGGTTATGATAGAATTAGTGCTTGTGGGAGTTAGCTGGCTAGCAAGGGTCTGGATAGTCTCAGTGAAAAACTGTTAAAGGTGTTGGGATTCTCTTCTGGAGATTTATAGGTAGAAGTGGAAGGGGTAGGACTGGAGGATTGTCCTGGATGAAGAAGTTTATTTATACCTACCCAAAACTTTTGAGGTTTATTTTGGTGTCTTTGTTGAAGATTATAATAGTAATTTTTTTTTTGTCTAGCAGAATGGATTTTTTTGTGTCATTACGTAGCTGCCGATATCTCAGTTGGTCTAGAAGGGCTTTGGTGTCACGCCATGCGGCCCATATTTTATTTCTAAGTTTGATCTTTGATTTGGTATCCTTTGCAAGCCATAGTTCAGCTTTTTTATTAGTTCTAATGGTACGTGTGGGGGCATGTGAGTCAAGTATGACAAGAAATTTAGTATTAAAGAATACTACAGCTTCATCAAGTGGCAGCCATTTTAGGATTGACCAGTTACATGCTTTTAGTTCATTTTGGAAGTTGGCGGGATTGAAGATCTTTTTGTTTCTGTTTTGTGAATAGGCTGGTGGGGATCATCAGTTTTATGTCTGATGATATAGGTTAGAGAGTGATCACTGAGGTCATCAGACGATAACAGTAAGAAATGTAATAAACAATGAAGGTACATGTAAAATTTTGATTTTTCAATTTTTTTAAAAAACATATAGGGTACAGACAAATACAAAAACTTCAGTGTATTTGAGTATGTAAGTACTTCAAATAAGGCTTAATGGCAACAATTCCCAAAATAAAACCCAGGAAGGAGAAACAGCAGTCCACGACCAAATATTGAAAAACACTTCTTTAATAAATAAAGCACATGAGCTTAAATCACTGCATTTTCATCCTCAATACAAAGGCTTCATCAGATCTGCCTAGTTGGCAGTCTCTCTCTGTTTATGTACCACACAACTATGGTGTTCTGTGTACACCTGCAGTGGGCTAGATTTTCAAAAGTGGGTGAAAATCTGAACAGCTTGCAGAAGAGTCCTCCCTTCTTTCAGAGTGACATGTTCCTTCAGGAACTGGGGTAGCCTTTTCCCCTTTACTCTGAGTAATCTTGTTTGTACCCCCCACACCTTGGTCGAAGTGTCCGTGTAAACCTGTTGAAGAGTAGGAGGAGGTGTGAAAGGTAATCCTGCGATGATGATGACTTGTCCCTTCCACCAATGTGGGTCTCTCTTAAAACAAGAGAGGAGGGGAATCAGGGTGTCCAAGGAAGTGGAAATGCTGGGACTACATAGATTTCGGGTAACAGTAGATTTTTTTCCTCATGTGAAATCTATCCGGGGAAGCATAGGAATGGTGGCTGCCATGAATCCCAAAGTCCTTAGCATTTCCGTTGCTGAGCTATGGGTCATGGAGGAGAGGTTTTGGAACTAACTGGACAGATTGAGAACTTTCTCCCAGGGAGGAAGGCATGCAGTTTCTGTGTCCAGTCTGCATCCTACAAAGACCAGGTCCTGTGCAAGAACCATGCGTCATTTTTTGTAGTTTACACTGAAAGCCAGACCTGTCAGAAAATGGAAGGTGAAGTGAAGATGCTGAAGAACAATTTCTGGAAGACGGCCTAGATCAGAAGGTTGTCTAGGTAGGGGAAAATCTGAATTCCTTGAGTGAGACAAAAAGCTACTACTGGAGCTAGGCATTTCGTGAACACTCTTGGGGCTGTGGAAAGACCAAAAAACAGAGAAGTAAAGTGAAAATGCAAAGAGACAGAGAAAAAAACCTGAGGAATCTCCTGCAAGAAGGGCGAATGGGAATGTGCAAGTAGGCATCCTGCAGATCTAATGACACTAAGAAAGCCTGTGAGAGGACGAAAAGTAAAACAATATGAAAGGAGAGTATTACGAAAGATGGTACTTTCAGGCAAGTGTTCAGGACAGAAAGGGCTAAGATGGGTCTCTACTGCCCTCCTTTTCTTGGGACTTGGAAAATCTTGAAGTAAAACCCTTTTCCCATGAAGTCCTTTGGGGCTTGCTCGACTGTACCCAGATTCAAAAGTTCAGGAAATATTAATACGACCAAAATTAATATTTGGTCTTGAGGAGGTTGTGCCATGCCATTCAGAGGGGGGAATGTTTTCCCAATACATGGTACAACCTTCCTTGATGGTGAAGAGGACCCACTTATCTGTGGTAACAGCTTCCCGCCTGGCCATGGAAAGCAACAGTCTTTGGGAAAGAGGGGTAATGGGGCTGAGAACAGGGGGTGGGATGCTGCAGAGGCAGTCACAGGTTTTTGCTTCCGAAGGGTGACCTCCCAGCTGGAGGTTCCCTTTGGGTTTTTTCAGAGTATCTTTTCCTAGTGATTTTTCTTTGTTTCTGAACTGTCCTAGGAACCCTTCTAACAAAGGAGGCAAATGTATACAGACAGTTCCTATATTTTCTAGGAACTGAGGAGAGTAGGATCTGTCTGCAGTCATTCATGGTCTTACCCTGGTCTTGGGGAGTTTTGAACAATAAGTCTTTGTCCAAGGGTGAGTGTAGAATTTTAGATGTGAAATCTTCAGGTATAGGCTGACTGTGAAGGCATGAATACTTGTGAATGACAGATCCAGTGGCAGCTGCCCTAGAAGAAGCATCCAGAGCATTGTAACTGCACTTAATGCTGTGTCTAGCAATCTGAGTGGTCTGCGAAAATAAGCTTTGCATTTGATGCTTAAACTGTGCTGTAGGAGGATCCATAATAACTTTGTTTAAGGAATTTAGGACACAGATCAACTATTTTGCTATTTGAGTATGGTAACTAATTGCCTAAAAGGCAAGAGCAGCAGAGGAGTAAACCTTCTTTCCACAATCTACCCACAGCCCTACTATATTTGTCAGTAGTGCATTTGCATTGGGCAGAAGCTTAAAAGGCCTATCTGATGACAGAGATCCTAAAAAAGGGTTTGCCAATGGGTTTTTATACAGATATTTAAAGTCTTGAGGGACCTTTTAAAACCTGTCTAATCTCTTAGGAGCTGGGGGTTAAGAATCCCAGGGGGAAAAGAAAAGGGAATGCAAACACAAAATAAAGTGGGGGGGCTTTGCCCCCCCCCAACCACTTAAATATACCAACTCCGAGATCGCTCCACAGTGGAGAAAATGGCAAAGTCCCGAAAACGGGCCAGTGATTTTTTTTCCATGGGAAAAAATAACTGTTCCATGTCTTCGCTCTTTAGTGGTGTCGATGTTTACAGCTCGATAAAAGAGTGTTCGCTCTTTTAAGCTTTCAAGCTTGTAAAATATAGACCCTTAAGAATTAGGTGCCTGGAAAGCCTGAAGGACAGGGGGGACTGGAGAAGGGGCAGGGGTACCCTTCTCCAAGAGTGCATAACACCTCTAATGAACATCAGAGATTGGTAAGAATTGCCATTGAAAGTATTTCATCATGTTCTGTATAGTCTTCCCAAAGGAAGCTTGCTAAACCGGGGAATCAGCTGAGAGGGAGTCCCAATCATCAGAAGAGATTTACCAAGGAGAATGCAGCTGACAGGAATAGTCCAGAGAATAGTCAGGCATAGTCGTGGTCCTCATCAGAAGATGAGGAAACCAGGGCAGGTTTCTGAGGAACAGCCTTGGTTGCAGAGACCCAAAACAGAGATTTCAAAGACATAATAGCTTTGAACAACCCTGTGACAAGTCTATCCACAGTTTCTCCCCAGCTGCTAAAGGAGAGGCCACACGCTTAGTCTTCTGTTTTTTCTTTTGAAGTGTTACATCTGACCTCTATTACACAGTCTGGGATCACTCCCTTAACTAAAATTTGAGGGATGCTGTACGGTCCTTTGGAACTGACGAGATGTGGCTCCTTGGAATTACTGGCAATCTGCAAAGCCTCAGGAGCCATACCAGTCTCTGTAGCAAGCAACTGAGAAGTAGCCTTATGTACCATGGGTTCTGCAACCTCAGTGGGTACAGACTCAGAAACATTTGACTGTGGATCCGTTTGAGACCGCTTATGTTTTTTTCTTTGTGGCAGAGGGATATCAGGGGATGTGGGGCAAGTCATCTTGGACTGGGCCAAGCATTTAATATGCTGAGTCTCGAGAAAGGTGTTGACAGAACAAAGCCTACACCTAAGGGTGTTTTGGAATGAACAATTATCAGATTCAGCAAGACTTCTGACTGTGTTCCAGCCCTAGGCAAAAAAACACACTCAGTATACAAGTCCTTATATGGAATCTACCTACCGCACTCACACTTAATCCTCTTAGTGGACATCTACAACTTTTAACAAAATATCCTAAGATAAAAAGGAAGGCTCCCCAACAGGGCATTTAACTGGTAAATGATCAAGGTAAAGGCATCGATGACCAAACAGTGAACAGCCCAATGGATGCATGACCAGTGTTAGGGCTGGCAGTGAGATAGTCTGAGGATCCACACTCACATGTCCATCTATATACCCCAATGCATACAATCTGAGGTCATGTGTTTGGATGTACAACCTAGGGAATATAAAGCTTTGGTACCCTGCACAGATGTCAACAGTGACAACCCATATGTCAGGAATACCATAATAGTGATTTTAGTGAGGACATATTTATCAACCCAAAAAGATGGAATGAGCTAACTGCCAAAACAGTGAAGACGCAGTCTGACTGAAATCTTCAATGGCAAGAATGTTCCGATTTTTAGCACCCATATATAACAGTACTAGTTTGACTGCGAACTAATACTATTAAATAACCTGTAAATCAAAGACTGCAGATTTTTATGTTGAAAAATCGTTTTACTACTTTAATTATTGTACTACTTTTATATTCTATGCTTTTGTTTATTATTGAAGAGCTGTGCTCCCAGAACCTCCACTGAAAAAAGGCAAGAGCTCAGACTAACCCAGTCAACAAATATCAAATAAATAAATGTCTCTCTCTCTCTTTTTTTTTTTTAGCAGCATACCCTTAAGCTGCCTCAGATAAACAGTGCACATGGAAGACATCCAAAACCTTTTGTATACTGGCCAGATATCTGATCCTTCGCAGGACATACCCCATATCTAATGATGAACATCATTCTACTATGATTTCTGTAGCTGGTTCATTTTGAAAGACAAATTAGGAAAGCAATAACTTACTTGCTGGCAAAGAATGCAACCCATGGGAAGCGCAGATCGTGAGTATCTACAAATACATTCTGTACAAATAGGTTTGGACTGCAGCTGTGCTGTAAAACAAAACATGAACAATCAGAACTTATTCTCAGGAAATACTGCTGTTCAAGAAATCAAATAATATTGCAAAGAATTTCAAACAGTTCCATTACTGATAATACTTGACAAGCCTAAGAAAGCAAGGCCAAGGATGTTCAGCTTAAAACACAGGAAATAAAAAAAATATATATATATAAAAATGCATACTCTTGCTGAAGTTCATTCTAAGGTTAGCAAAGTTGAATACCGCACTCAAATTAACAGTATAGCTCCAAAAGAGAAAGCTTTACCAAAATAATTACTGCATTTACCTTACTTTATGTGGGTCTGCTAGTCTGTGTAAACTTTTTCAGCAGTACCTGCACCATTATACACAAGCCTTTCCGAGAGTAAAGGTGGGAAAATACTTTTGAAATAGGTAGCCAGAGTTTAGGTGGGGTGAGGGCAGGTGCATAAAGGGGAGCTGACAAGGTAGGTTTTTAGTTCTTTTTTGAAGAGGGGCGAAGATTGAAGAAGTCGTAGGTTTGTTGGAAGTTTGTTCCAGGTTTGCGCTATAGAGCATTTGTCAAGTAATTTGCCTATGGTTTTGTTAGGTTTGTAGGTATTAAGTAGTGCTTGACCAGTGTTACGGAGAGATCTTGCAGGGATATAGCGGGATAGGAGGATGGACAGGGTGGGAAAGTTTGCAGGTTTGTAGAGGGGAGCGTGTGCCATTTGTAGTTCAGAAAGTGTGAGTAGTTGTGGGAACTCAAGTCACTGTAGTTTTTTTAAGGCAAGGCAGTGGCGGGATTGGTAGGGAAGGTTGCAGGTAAATCTGGCTACCTGGTAGTAAGTTTGTGTAAGTCTAGTTAAAAGATTTGTTTGGATGTGTGCGAATATTAGGGAAGTGTAAAGAAGGCAGGGAAGGAGATAGGTTTGGGTAAGTGTGATCTTAGAGGTGTTTGATAAGCATTTTTTATGTCTATACAGTAACCCTAACTTTTGATTGGTCTTTAATGGACTGCAAGATATGATGGTCAAATTTTAGTTGGTCAATTGTAATTCCAAGAAGTTTAGTAGCAGAGTCTACATGAAAAATGATGTTGTAAAGAGAAGATATACGGAAAGAGGTTTTGAGATGAGAAACCGATTTAGGAAGAAAGAGAAGTTTGGTTTTCTTTGGGTTCAGGATAAGTCGGTTGTCAGTTAGCCAGCGTTTTATGTTGTTAAATGATTTCTGGGTAAGACAGTGAAGGTCAGTGGGGTTGTCAGAGAGGGTGATAAAGGGAGAGTCATCAGCGTACTGAATTAATGAAGAAGCGGTACAGGCAGAGTGAAGATTGTTAGTGAAAATGTTAGAGAGAAGTGGACCAAGAATGGATCCCTGGGGAACACCAGTTTGTATAGGTAGAAAGGGAGAGTAAAAGGTTTGCCATCTAACAAACTGCTGACAGTTGTTGAGATAGCTGGAGAACCAGAGAATAGTGGAAGTTGACATGTTTAGTTCAGATAGTTTAGAGAGGAGTTTAGTGTGGGAGAGAGTGTCGAAGGCTTTTGAGAGGTCAAGGAAGACACATGATACAAATTTATTGTTGTCCCTTACTTCAGACACAGTCTGGGTGAAAGATAAATGGGTGGTGGTTACGCTGTGGTTAGGTCTAAAACCATGCTGACAGGGGGTAAGAGGTTTTCATGAAGTAGGTAGTTTAAGAGTTGCTTATGAATACATTTCTTGAGAATTTTTGACAAAGGGGATAGGATGGCTATTGGTCAGTAACTGGAGGGTTCAGTGGAGTTATCTCCCTTGTGAAGTGGAATAGTATAAAAGGATTTCCAGATATCAGGGACTATGGATTCCTTGATAGAAAGGTTAATAAGAATTGACATGGGATAGGTGACAGACTTAGCAGCAAGTTTAAGAAATTGTGGGGTAGGTTGTCGAATGAGGGTGAGCATGGTTTGAGTTTTGACAAAAGGGATTTGATGTAGTTACTTGAAACAGGTTTCAGGGAGAAGGCTGACTGGGAGTAGGAAGTTGAGAAGGCCAGGAGTGGAGTTTGGTTATGGGGGGGGGGGGGGGTGAGTTTTCTGAGTGTATGAAGTAGTTGTTTAGAAGAGTGGCGGTATTGAGGTGAGTATTGGTGGGGAAGGGGGTAGAGGTACTGGGATATCCAGGATGGAGTATATTACTCATGATGTGCCACAACTTTTTTGGGTTGGAGAACTGAGTGGATTGGGATTCCTGATGGAAATTAGTCTTGTCCTGGGAGATAACTTTTTTATAAGGTTTCTGAGTTGTTTATATTTAAAGAGGAGAGAAGGGGATTTAGACTTAGAACAGTTTCCAGGTACTATTTCTAAGTTTCATGGTGGACAGAGTATCTTTAGAGTAGCAGGGGGTGGGATTAGATTTGATCCTAATTTTTTCTGATGGGGGCTGTGGCATCCAGTATGTTTAGGAAAATTCTGTTGAATCCCAGAATAGCATCATATAGAGGGAGGTTATATAGGTGTGACCAGTTAATCAGAGAAAGTTTGTTGTTGAAAGTTTCTACATTAAATTTTGACAAGTTACGGCAATTTCTATATTGGTGGGTTTTTAGAGTTTGAGAGGGTAGTCTAACTGTTGAGATAGGGAAATGATCACTTAGAGAGTCTGGTAAGGTGGTGGGATAGTGATACTGATCTGGGTTGGAAGTTAGGATCCAGTCAAGGATAGTGCTTGAGTTATTGTGTATACGAATGGGAGAGGTAATTACTTGGGTGAAACCATACAGGTTAATGGAAGAGCTAGGGGAGTTGGGAGAGAGCTTGTTCCAGTCGATATTAATGTCACCAAGTATGACTGTTTTATATGTTATATGTTTGGAGATCCAAGATAAGATTTTATTATTTTTATTTATTTACATTTGTTGACCGGGAAAATCTGACAGGACACAGGTCCTTTTTCAGCGGAGGCCAGGGAGAAAAGCTCCACAATAAAAACAACAACTAAAAACAACAATTAATTACAAGTTACAAGAAGTATAGGTAGGTTTTGTTTAAAGTACAGTTTTGTACCTACCATAAATGTAGATGTTCGAGTGTTCACCCTGCTGCAGTCATCACACTTGGGTTATCCTGTCGTCAGGCGGTCCCGCAGTCGGCCGGAATTCCAAAGTCTTGGTCCGGCGTCGTTTGCTGTCACCTCTTCCCTGACGTCATTGCACCAGGGGTATATATAATGCAACCGACACCATTTTCTTCAGTTTTTCTTGCCCCAAATGTCAGGTGCCCCCAAAAAAGGTGGTCAGAAATTAGTACCAAATGGAGAAACCTCTGTACAAACACAAAATCCCTTCAGCTATAAGCAAATACATCAGTAAGGTATTGAAGAGATTTAGCCAGTAGATCAGAGGGGATGGAGGGAGGGTAACCTGGACTGCAGCAGGGAGAACACTCGAACATCTACATTTATGGTAGGTACAAAACTGTACTATGTTCATCGTGTTACCCTGCTGCAGTCATCACACTTGGTTTGAATCCCAAAGCTAAGATGGGGGGAGGTATCACAGAGAGTTAGTGGAGGCTATAAGGCCTTGCAGAACTGCAGTGGCGAAGCCTGCCCTGGTCTTAGAGTAAAGAGGTAAGTGATAGTGTTTGGTAAAGGTGTGTACTGAACTCCAAGTTGCAGCTTCTAAAATCTCCTTGGTTGGAACCCCCCCTGAGAAAGGCTGTACAGGTAGCTGTTGCCCTGGTAGAGTGGGACCTAATGGTAGCAGGAACTGGTTTCCCATGATGGGGATAGCAGAAACGTATGCAATGACCTATCCATTTAGAAATGGTTTGCTTTGATATAGCCTTCGCTTGAGAAGCTGTAGCATAGGATACAAAGAGCTGGTCAGATTTTCCTGAAAGCCTTAGTTTTGTCCAAGTAGTAACGAAGTTGCCTGTGAATGTCCAAGGAATGCAGGAGTCTCTCACCTTTGTTCTGTGGATTTGGGAAGAGGGTGGGTAAGTGGATGGTTTGATTTAAAGCCACACTGGAAACCACCTTAGGCATAAAGGAAGGATTAGTTCGTAGAGAAACTCTGTCTTGATGAAAAATGAGGAATGGTTCCACTGCCATTAGTGCCTGTAGCTCTGAGACTCTTCTAGCTGAAGTTATTGCTAGGAGCAGGGCAGTCTTCCATGATAGGAACTGAAGATCTGCAGAGAAAGCTGGTTCAAAGGGAGGTAACGTTAGTTTTTCCAGAAGAAAATTGAGGTCCCATGTTGTTGTAGGAGCTCTCCTGGGTAGTCTAATGTTTTTTGCCCCTCTGAGGAACTGCCTTAGAAGAGGATGTGAAAATAAAGGTGGATCCGTGTTGTAGTGAGCTGAAATAGCTGAAGCATGGATTTTAATGGAGGAAAAAGAAAGTCCTTTGTGCAACATCTCAGCTAAATACTGTAGAATGTGAGGCATGTGTGGTTGAATTATGTCTTGGCCTTTAGCTTGGTTCCAGGCACAAAACCTTTTCCATTTGTCCAAATAAGCCTTCCTGGTGCTTGGCCTCCTGGCTTCCAGAATAACATCCAGAACTGCTTGTGAAAGAGGAGCTGGTTGGATGTTTAGTTGATTAGCCATGCAGCCAGATTTAAAGTTTTGAGCTGGCTGTGAAGAATCTGATTGTTTTGTTGTGTGAGCAAATGGGGGATTTGAGGCAATATCCATGGTGGGCTGTGGGCCATATTTCTCAATAGTGGGTGCAAGTGCTGGCGTGGCCAGTCTGGGGCTATGAGAATCAGTCGTGGTCTCTCCTTTTTGACTTTCAGAAGAACCTTTGTGAGGAGAGGCAATGGAGGGAAGGCATATACTGTCAGGTTTTTCCAACTGAAAGAGAGTGCGTTCACTTTCCAAGCTTGATTGATTTTGTTAGTTGATAGTTTTGAGGACTGGCAAACAGGTCTATGTCTGGAAGACCCCATTTTTGAGTTATCATTGCAAATGTTTGTGGATCTAGTTTCCACTCGTGGGGATCCTTGATGTTTCTGCTGAGGTCGTCTGCCATTGTGTTCTTCTGTCCTGGCAGGAATTGAGCTTGTAACTGAACTTGGTAAGCCAGAGCTGTATTCCATAAGATCATTGCTTGCCTGCATAGAGGGTAGGAATGTGTACCGCCTTGTTTGTTTATGTACCACATTACTGTGGTGTTGTCCGTCTTTATTGCAAGTTGTCCTGGATGTAACAGATCCTTGAAGGCTGTCAGAGCTTTCTGTACAGCTAGCATCTCTTTTTGATTTATGTGCAGATTTCTTTGATCTGCAGTCCATAGGCCTTGAATGCATTGTCCTGCCATGTGTGCCCCCCAGGTGTAGTCTGAAGCATCTGTTGTGATAGTTTGCCTGGCTGGGGGCAAGGTGAAAGGCTGACCATTGTTGAGGTGACATGCCTGTGACCACCATAGAAATTCCTGTTGTAGGCAGGCGATGAGAGATATCATTGTGTCCAAGCTGTGGCTGTGTTGAGACCATACGCTTTTTAGGTACCACTGTAATTTCCTCATATGCAGCTTTGCAAATGGTATTATTAGTATGCAAGATGCCATGAAGCCCAAGGCCTGCAGAATTTTTCTTGCAGTTAATTGGGTCTTTGTTGCCATTGTCTTGAAATATTGAGTCAGTTGTAGTTGCTTGTCTGGCGTAAGATAAGCCTTCTGGGCCGTTGTATTCAAGCTGGCACCCAGGAATGTCATTTTTTGTGAGGGTACTAGTTTTGACTTCTTTTCGTTTACTGTGTACCCCAGGCAGTTTAGCAGATGCTTTACAAAGGCCAGATGATGTAAGAGAATGTCTTTGCTTTCTGCTTGGATGAGGCAGTCGTCCAGGTATGGATATATTTGAATTCCTCTTTGTCTGCAGTATGCAATTACTGGTGCCAGGCATTTTGTGAAAACTCTGGGCGCAGTAGATAAGCCAAAGGGCAGTGCAGAGAATTGGTAATGGGTTGAACCTGCAATGAAATGGAGGTATCTTCTGCAACTTTGTCTGATAGGGACATGCAGGTATGCCTCCTTGAGGTCCAACGTTACTAGCCATGCTTCCTTGCCCAACATGGGAAGTAGCTGCTGTAGTGTTAGCATCTTGAATTTCGGTACTTGTAAGTGTTTAGAACTGAAAGGTCCAGAATTGGTCTCCAGGCATTGTCCTTTCTGGGCACTAGAAAGAGTCTTGAGTAAATTCCTTGGCCTTGCTCTTGAGTAGGTACCAGTTGAATGGCTCTCATGTCCATGAGAGCTGTAATTTGCTTTTGTGCCTCTGCCCATTGATTTTGTGGCAGGTTTGGCATTCCTCTTTTCATTGGCAAGGTGTGAAAGTGGAATCTGTATCCTCGTAAAATTATGTCTAGGACCCATTTGTCCTTCGTGACAATGTGCCAGTTGTCTGCAAAAAGTGCGCGTTTCCCCCCCAAGGGGGCTGCCAAGAGAGTATTGCTTGGCCAGATGAGGTGCAAGTCATTGAGTTTGCCTTCTGGTGGATTGAGACCTGTATTCTCCTCCCTGTCTGTGTTGTAATGCCCCATTGGCAAGGTTTATACTGGGCTTGTGGTTGTCCTCTGCCCCTTGGGCGTCTGTATTTACCCCTCTGTGGTCTGTCTGTAGCTGGAAAGGACCATTTTTTTGTTGGCCAGTTTCTGCTGAAGCAAGGGGGTTGTACCTGTACGAAATCTTTGACTGTCTGCATAGATTTTGCCTTATCCTCCATTTTCTTCAAAACTTCTTCTGCTCTAACTCCAAAAAGAACATCCTGCTGTAAGGGAGCATCTAGTAGTTTTGCTTTAACATGATCAGGCAGAGTTTGTTCCTTTAACCAAGCATGCCTACATATAACGGACCCAGTGACAGCTGCTCTGCAGGAGGCCTCCAAAGAATCAAACCCACATTGTAAGGTATGTTTGCCCACCTGCTCAGTGGCGTGCAACAGATCCTGTACTTCTTTCAATACAGATTATTGAGGGAGAGTGGTTAATCTTTGCTTTAACTGAGAGATTAGGAATTGCTGATATTTAAGCATGTGAAATTGACAATTCAGTGCCCTCATAGCTAGTGTGGCTGAGGTGTAAACCTTTTCCCCCCACCTATCTAGTGCTCTGGAATCCCTCTCAGAAGGTACTGGGTTTTTAGCCATAGACGCCTTAGCCCCCTTGGGACCCTGGGAGATAGTCTCTGGGTCAGCTACAGGGCTTTTGTAAAGAAATTTGTGGGAATCAAGAACTCTATAGTATCTGTCAGGCTTAGCTGGAGCAGGAGGTAGAGAGTCTGGGTTCAAACTGGATTCTAAATAGACATCATCCACAATGTCCAAAACTGGTGGGATGGCAAGAGGTCTGTGTTGGGGGAGTAAAAGAAACTCTCTGTGCCTTTTCTTCGAGTCAGAGTAGTCCTGACCTTCCCAGTGCAAATGTTCCCTCATAGTGTGTAAAGTTTCCCCAAAGAAGTAGTCTTCAGGAGGGGAAGCTGAGGGAATAGAGTCCTCAGCTTCAGAATCTTCATAAGGAGAGAAGGAGTAATCTTGGTCCTCAGAAAAGTCTGAAGAAATGGACACTTGTTCAGAGGATGCATAATCTTCCTCTTGTCTAGGCCTTTTGTCAGGAGGGGGCTGGGAACCCCTGATTAAAGAAATCAAATCTTCAGCCATTTTGAGCATCTGTTTCTTAGGCATGGGGCCTTGAACAGGAGACTGAAGTGCAGTCCTTTTAGATTTAGTAGGGGTCTTCGACTTAGAAAACGTTTTAATGGTGAGGGTCATCGGTCTAAAAACGCCTTCAGAAACCGATGGCGTTTCTGTAGCACCAACGTCTTTTGTAGCAATGTCGTCAGAAGGGCCTGAACTAAATGGCTGCGTCGGCCTGGTGCATTCCGCCAAAATTTCCGTAGCGGTCTTGGGTTCCAGATCTGCGGTAGTCAGGGGCTGCGTCAGAGCCTCACTGAGGACCAGAGAACCGTAGACCGGATCAGCCGAGGCCTCGGAATCTGGCTTAGGCCTGGGCTGTCTGTCCTTATCCTTGCGTTTTTTGTGCACGCCGGTAGTCGGTTGCTCCGACGGCATGGTGTAGTTAAATTTCCTACCGAAGTAGTGTCGTGCGAAATCAAAGCGTCTTTTAATAGTACGCTTATTAAACCTAGCACAAAACCGACAAGTAGTGATGTCGTGGTCTGGGCCTAGGCAAGGTATGCAATAAGAATGAAAATCCTTATGAGGTATTTGCTTCCCACAAGAAATACAATTGCTAACTTTTTCTGACATCGGTCTGAAGCAAGAAAAGTTTCCCCAACGGGGTACTTAGCTTTATAGAAGACTTCGGTCTGAAATTCGAATTCGAAAATCTCAGGAGTCGGCCGTCCGGCACTTGCGAACTGCTTCTGCTTCGGGCACCGCGCGGCAAGAACGACTGAAGAAAATGGCGTCGGTTGCATTATATATACCCGTGGTGCACTGAAGTCAGGGAAGAGGCGACAGCAACCGACGCCGGACCAAGACTTTGGAATTCCGGCCGACTGCGGGACTGCCTGACGACAGGATAACCCAAGTGTGATGACTGCAGCAGGGTAACACGATGAACATCAATAGATCAATAGTGGTAAACAGTTAAAAATGAAATTATTTAGTTAAATGGTACAACTCATATCATTGGTGCCATAAAGACTAGCAAGTATTTTAATAGCAGCTATTACCCTTGAATAACAGCGGCTGCAGCTATTACCCTTGAATAACAGTGGCTAAGATTACAGCTGAGATATAGGTTTACAAGCAATGTATTTGGCTGCAATCCAAGGTAGTTAGAGGGGTGGAAGAAAGGGATTAGAGAGGTTGGTGTAGAGATGTTACAGAGGTTTGTTGCAGGTGCATGTCCAGTGCTCTTTTAGATTAGATTTTAGAGCAGCTTTGAAGTTAGTGCGTGATGACACAGACGTTATAGTGTGAGGAAGGGTGTTCCATAATTTTGCTATAGAGTAGAAGAGAAGATATTTTAAGAACTGGAATGTTATTGCCGGGGTGTATGTAGATGGACACTATGGCAATTTTTTTATGTGGGTTGGACACAGGCAATCCCAGAGACCTGGGGTGGAACGACACAAACAGTTGGTCTGATTTTCTAAAAAGTTTGGTCTTGTGCAGATAAAAACCTGAGCTGTCTGCGCACATTAAGTGTATGTAGGTTCATAAGTAGGTACTAGGCTATTGGCCCTAGGGCCTATACAAGCCTAGCCAAAAAGGTACCCTGGCTTTCGCCACCCAAGAAAATTATTTTCCTGTGCCCCTGTCAAGCAGAACCACAGAAGTGCTCTCCAGGGTGAATTTCCTATTACCCATCCAATCATCAAGATATTTCTTCAAGAGTGCTAATGAGGAGCTCTGTTTGACATAGATCGGCAGTCTGTTCCAGGGTATGGGAAGTCTCTGGGACAGGAATCTATCCCTCCGGCATGTTTTGTTTATTGTGGTGACAAGGTTTAGGTCCCTAGAGTGTGTAGCTCGGAGGGATTGGGATTTCTTTAAGTGGAGCATGTCCAATAGCTCTGGGTTTGACATAGCTTTGTATGTTAGGCAGAGATCGCCTCTGAGTAGGCGATATGCGATGGAGTAAAGCTGGAGTTTTTTGAGATGGTAAGCGTAAGGCATCCGTTTGAGGCCAGTAATCCTCTTTGTGAGGTATTTTTGCGGCCTTTCCAGTTGTTGTAGATGTCTTGTGAGGTACATACCAAAAGGGGCATTGTACTCTATAATGGGTCTAATGAGTGATGAGTAGAGGGGAATAATGACCTCTGTTTTTCTGGATGAGAAACCTTTTGTGATGAGGTGTGTCACGTAGAAAGATTTCCTGACCACTGTGGCGATGTGATTACCAAAGGAGAGACTACTGTCCACCTGTGTCCCAAGGTCTCTTATCACACTTTCGGTGTTAAGAAGACTACCGCCTATGTGGTAGTTCATGGGTACAGAGTTTTTACCAAAAGGGATGACAATGCACTTTTTGGCATTGAGCTTGAGACCATGTCTTTGGACACCAGGCATCTGTCTCAGTGAGGCCCTTTTGTAGGATGTCCACATCGTTAGTAGTTTCGATTATGGCTCCTATTTTGCAGTCATCTGCGAATTTAGTTAACCAAAGACTTTCTGTGTTAGCCTGTACTTCAGAGAAGTAGATACCAAACAGGAGAGGACCCAGGACTGAACCCTGTGGTACTCCACTTGTCACTGGTCTGAAGTCTGATTTGGAGTCTGCTACTTTCACAGTGTGGGTTCTGTCAGTAAGCCAGTTGGCAACCCATCTTGTGACATAGGGATTTATATCTAGTTTAGTGAGTTTATCTATAATTCCAGAGTGGGGGATGGTGTCGAACGCATTGGTGAGATCTAGATAGGCTGTGTGAACCACCTTACCCTCATCTATGGCTTTGGTGACTACTTCAAAGAAATCTATCAGGTTTAGGAGACATGATCTGCCTTTTACAAACCCAAACTGTGTGGGGTCCAGAGTTTGGAGATCTCCAATGTCTTTGTTTATGAGTTCCATGATGACACGTTCCACGGCCTTGCAGACAACGCTCGTCAGGCTAATGGGGCGGTAGTTCCTGGGGTCTGTTGTGGCCCCCCCTTTGTGGAGTGGGATAACTGTCACGGTGCGCCATTCAATGGGCACAAAGCCTGAGGTGAGGCTATGATTTGAACATGGTACTTAGGTGGGGTGCCAGTTATTTCTGTAGTTCATGTAGAAGGCAGCCTGGGATGTTGTCAGGTCCCATGGATGCTGTGTTCCTGGCTTTGGAGAGTGAGGTTTTTACATGTGCAGTCGTGATTACAGGAACTTTGCATTCTTCCGTTATAAAGATGGGCCCTTTAGGGGGTGAGAGGGGGGTAAAGTTAGCACTGAACCTATCTGCCAGGATGTTGGCAATATCAGTTGGTTCTGTATATTTAGTGTCATTTGTGCTGTAACTCAGAGTAGATCTGAGTGTTGCCATTGAGATTTTTGACATAGCTATAGAATGCTTTGTGGTTGTCTTTAGAATCAGTGGCAATTTTGTTTTCATAACTAGCTTTGGAGGATTGACAGGTTGTCAGCCAAAAGCTGTTCTTTTGATATTAGATGTAATAATAACTAAGAAGGTTAGCACGTGGTACTGGAAAACTAGGGATATACCAAATCCTAAAGAACTGGGACCTTTACTTTCTGAACTGATGGAAGAAGAATTTTTGTTAGTAAATGATGATAGGTAGGGTTCTAGAGTGAAATTTTTGATTAAGTGGGCTTTATAGAATCTGTATACAGAAGAGGAGTGAGTTCATTAGAAATAATGGAGCTGAAGTAGAGTGGCTACTGAACTCCTGTGATTTCACTTGAGCTCCTATATCTTATTCATGCTGAGCATATCTGTGGAGGATCGTATCAGGGTTTTAGAGTTTACTTGTCTTAGGTCTATGTACTGAATGAAATTTGCACCCACTTTGGGACTTAAGCAGTTTAACCATTGAACTTATGTTTGCTGTTAAGCTTAACTATTTAAAAACTTAATACATAAAAGTGTTACCGATGTTCTAGTTGAGCTATCAGTTTGATATATGTCTGTGAATTCTGTTTAACACTGTTTGAATGGTTTAAAACAAATTCAAGTTGGCATACCAGCATCTAAACCAATAAGTAAGAATAACATATATTAGTTTTAGTAAATAGTCCTGGTCATTTGAGGTGTCCATCGAGTGCTATAAAGTACCAGCAAAGCTTAAGCTATTCATCTTTTAGATTGGTAAGAGGTTTTGCTTCTGTACACTTAGCAATTAGTTCTTATAGTGGTTGTATCGTCCATTTCAGCATATATACCATGGGGAAACAAAATGCTTACACTAAAGAGAATGTTCCATTATAACACAATAAAAATAAAACATTACTTTATTTATCTTTACAAGAAAAGGTGATGTTAGCCCAAACAGCTCTCAGCTACAGAAAAGGAAAGCAAAACTGCCAAGGAGGATAGCACTCAAACAACTTAGATTCCATGGTATTCTTAAAAATATTTTTAAGCACAAATTTCTGTTTTGTGGTAGTCAAACAGACAAAGCTAGTTATCAAACCTAAGTAAAAATAAATAAATTAAAGGAAAGCAACAAAACTGGGAAACTCGCTGAAGTTGTGCAAGACAGAAAGGAGGGATTACCAATGGGAGGAAAGAAAGAACAATGAAAAACAAGGGACATAGCAAGGTCATGGGATGCTGGAGAAAAGGTTCATAGGTGAAGTAAGGGTAATGTAGAAGTGAAAACCCCTGCCTGTGGAAGTAGAAGGTATAAATAAGTGTGTGCTATTGTAGCTGCTGGAAAAAGCAAAGACAGGTTAGCTATTTAAAAGGCTAAATGCAGTTTTAATGGGATACATGCACACACAAATGCTTTCCCCCCCCCCTCACTAACTGCGGTGGTGTTGCTGCGGTAGCGTTGTCGCCTCACAGTAAGACGTCCGGTTTGATTCTCAGCTAGAGCGTCTTCTGTGTGGAGACATGCGTGAATGGGCGTACCTTCGTTGAAGGTTGTGCGTCAGGGCCGGCAACTCGGCACGTAAAAATCTACTGCCAATCATTAGCGGACCGGAGTTCCACTGTGGCGACCCCTAACCGGGAAAAGCCAAAAGACACAACAACTGGAATATTTCATGTGTTTATCAACAAAAGTTGGAGCATATATCAGATAACATCACTGACAACCGTACCTGTCAACCTCCAAGCATTTGAAGTCATAGCACTGCCCTTTAAAAATCAAAACAAAAGGTCAGGAAAAGGAGTACTTTCTTGTTTTCCACATTAGAAGGTCATTATATACAGGTACAGTTAGTGGTAGTGAATCTTTGCTTTAGCAGTAGTTTACATATTTAATAAAGTATGTAACAATAAGCAGGTCTGACTTTGAAATCTAGGAGGAGCATTGCTAAATTTAAAGGCCTAAAATCATAGCAGTTGAGAGGTATGCTGGCAAATATAAGGATCTTCACATGCATTTCTAATAGAAGAACTAGGGACTTGGAGACATGAGGGGAAAGTACAGTTGTGTAAGTAAACTTACCATAACAATAGGTATTCAAGTAGATCACTGTTGCAGTAGCCCAAGTTATAAGGGATGAATACCAAAACCTAGAAAGAAAGACAGGAAGAAGAAAAATCAAACTCCAGGAGCCCTTGGAGGATGGTTCTAGCAAACTCTGTTCTAATCATAGAAACAGTCCGTTTTGTAGTGCTTGATAGATGTATGTGGAGAAGTCAAGTTGCAGCCTGTCAAATATTTCTACAGTCCACCCTTTCTAAAAAGCCATAGAAGTAGCCATAGCCCTGGTAGAATGGGCGCTGATCTTGCCTGGAAGTGACTTGTGATGGTAAGAAGAACAAAAGTGTTATATCAGTGTTGCATCTGAGTTGTCTTAGACAATCCATAGTGTTTAGAATCCTTTCCCTCATGTCTTACGGTTCTGGACAGAATTCAGGGAGATGGATCACCTCGCAACAATGTAAACTTTGAAAACGTGAGCATAAATGAGGGGCTGCTTCTCAAATTGACCTTGTTTTTGTGAAAGCTGAGGTAGAGCTGCATCAGCATAAGTGCTTGTAACTCAGATTTTCTAACAAATGTCAGATCAGTAAGTAATTTTTCCATGATAGTAACTTAAAATAGCCTAGTGAACTGGTTCAGAAGGAAAATGCATGTATGTCACCTGCCTCCTAGGTGAAAAAATATGCAACAGCCCTTTTAGGAACTGTTTCATGTAAGATATTGTAGAAATTGGGGATCCATTGGCAGATGAGAAGAGATGTTTGAAGGGTGAATCTTAATGGAAGAATAGTAAAGGCTAGGGGATAATAACTTGCCCAAATATTTCAGAAGTAGGGGAATCCGAGTCCTAAAATGATCCTGGTTTGTGGTTTGGCCCTGGTATGAAAATTCTCTCATTCATGCAATCACATTAAGTAGTTGAAGATTGGGGTGGATCAGAGAGCCCCTGTCTTGTGTGAGCAACTCCATCCTATGAGGAAGTTTGCAGTAATTGCCCTTGGCCACTTTCAAGGGAAGGGAGAACCATTGTTGCCAAGCAAAAAGGGAGTTGTCAAAAAATCTCAAACAAAACAAATCCACAATAAAAGAAAACGCAAAAAGGGAGTTGGCCAAGTCGTCCATGGAGAGTCCATATAAATATTTAGGTTGACTCCGGTTATTGGAAGAAAGGGTAAAAATGCATACAGGGACATTTCCTTTCATAGGGAATGAAAAGGCATCTGTCTTCCAAGCCTTTGTACAAAGCGTCCTAAAGGAGAACTTCTTATCCATTATAAATGGAGACAGACAGCTCCACAGATGAATCATATCCTAAAAAAACCCAGGATGCAGCTTCTATTCACGGGGGGCTGTCGCTGTCTTGCTCAACTTGTGTGCCACAACATTCTGTTCTGATAAGATGTAGTTAGCTAGTAGGTACAGATTGAGCAGAGTTGCTGTTTCCCCAAGCCATCATCGCTAGTCTGCAAAGAGGGTACAATTTGTTTTCCCCATGTGTACGTACCACATAGCTAGGTAATTTAAAGATATGAATGCATTTATCAATGCCATCATTTCTTTGACATTTGTGTTTGTTTGTCTTGGTGGTTCCACATACCCTGAACCTTCACCCCTTTGGATACAGTTCTTCATGCATCTGTGGTCATGGACTGAGTAGATGCTGGAAGAGTCAAATGGAGACCTGGGTTTAGGGGCAACTTATTTAGCCATTAATGGCTCTCCCTCTTGACAGAACTCAGTATCAGAATCTGAAAGGATATGTGGTTGTTGGTGCTGAGTCCATATAGATTTGGCCACTGAATGTTTCTCATGAAATCTGGCTAGTGGAGTCATGAGAACAGTAGAGACCTTTTAACCTAGAATATTGAAATAGTTCCTGGCTGATGACAGAGACTAATTGGTGAATACCAGGAACTGTTCCTCAAGTTTCTTTTGAGGAAGAAATGCCATCAAGGTGGATGTATGCAGGAGATATCCTAAAAACATGCTATATTGTTGGGCAGAATCAGAAAAAAATGTTCAGGTTCCCTTCACGTCCTAAACTGGAACAGAGAAGATATCCTTGACAGCCTGAGAGAGTCTGCAAAAATGAGATAGTCATCTAAATATGGAAAAATGTTAATACCTTATAGCCTGCCACGGGCTATTACAGGTGCTATGCACTTTGTGAACACTCTTGTAGTTGTTACTAACCCAAATGGTAAAGCACAACACTAAATGTGAACCAGACTCATAAAATCCTAAAAGCTTCTGAAATCTTTGAGAATGGGAATATGATGATATAGGCTTCTTTTAAATCTAGTGTTACTAGGAATCTGTGAGGAGGAATGAAAGGATACAAAGACTGTAGACAGAGAAAGTGTTGTGAATTTTGGAATTTTCTTGTAAAGGTTTAGAAATGAAAGGCTCCAGACAGGTATCCAAATTCCTTCTTTGGCACCAGAAAGAGTAAACCTGTTTCTTTTGGTTTGGAGGAACAAGTTGTGTGACTACCTGAGACAGCATTTGATGAAGAATAAGAGGAAACGTGATGAATGAGTGGATATATGTGGGGAATCCCTTGAAAAGGAGGAATGGAATCCTGCTACAAGCTGTAACCTTTCTGAATAATTCTCAGAACCCGCGTGTCTGGAGTAAGTTGGTGCCAGGGAGGAAAGTGAAGACTTGATTTCGGGAAAGCTTTACCAGATTGCCAGGGTGGGGAGGAGGGAGAAGAGATTGATGAGATAATCAGTCTGCCTTTCTTGAATGTCCTTGAGTTTGGGAAAAGACCCTCCTTTCTGAACCTCTGCCATTATTTCCTGAATATTTGTTTGCCTCTCATTTTTTGAGTTTGCTTGTATTGTTTCTTATAAAAAGGTCCTTGACTAGCAGGGAAGTTTCCATTGTATTTAGGAATGGAGAACTGAAAAATCTTAAACCTTCTGAATTAGCTTTTTCTTTTTGTCAAATCTTTTGATTACCTCAGCAGAGGAAGGACCAGGTAATACTTTATCTAAGGGAGCATTGAACAGTTCCATTTTCACAACTTCTAAGTTCTGACTGCACAGTTAAGCAAATCTTTTCATCACTGAGTCAGTGGCAGCTGCCCTGAGCACAGTATCAGCAGTGTCATAAGAATATTTGAGTTAAATGCTTGATTACTTGAGACAGAAGTAGGGAGGTTCAAAGATGTTTAGGTGTCAGACTGAGGGAAGGTCTGATATTAATGTCTCATATTGTCAAATAAAGCAAAAAGATACACAAGTGTGACAATTCTCTGTTCTAAATGGTGTGGTGGAAGAGGTATATACCTTCTTCCCATCTTTGTTAGATGGAATAGGATTAGGTGCTATAAGGCGTTTGGAAGAAGGTTGGGAGGGTGGCTTAATGGTTAAGGTGTTTGCCTTACAAACACAAGGTGCAAGGTTTGAGTCTCACAAGGGATTATTCTTCTGAATAATCTTTCTAGTTTTTTGGATTAGAAATTTGAGCTGCATAGCCTAATTCTTTTTTCTGTTTCAGATGGGGTAGTACCAGACATACCAGTACCAGATCATTTTTTTAATGAAAAGTAAAACTTTCAACATTTTTAAACTAGGATTATTTATTGTATTTAATTATTTATAATGATATACGAATTTAATTATTTACAATGGAATACATATTTAACTGTTTTTAAAATATTTTAATGTTTTAATAATGTTTTAACATGATTTAATACTATACTAAGTACCTATGGAGTCCTTAATATACACGAGCCTTCTTGTTTTATTGGTTTAGGTAGGATGCAAACAATACTACTGGTTAATTTGATTTTAATTAGAGTATTTAAATAGTAATTGGAATTATTTAATTTGTCTGATGAAGTCTTTGCTTAGATGTGGACGAAAACGCACTTGTTTAACAAAGCGTTCATGTGGATTTTACGTTTTGGTGATTGCAATAAAGTTTTGTTTCAGCAGTTGGTGCGCTGTTTCCATTTGGTTGGACTTAGTAGTACCAGACATAATGACTAAAAGGCTTTGAATAAGCCGTGGGCAAATACTAGCCAGTTATCTTGCAATCTTTTAACTGAAGAGGACACTGAGACAGGTGTGTGTTTGAGTTTGTGTTCCTTTTCCTGGGAGCGTCTATCAAAAAGGATTGCTCATATATCTGGACATCCACGAACTCTGACCCCCTCAGAGCATCCCTGCAAGGGGATAATGTCCGCCTGCTCCTCTGATGCTGGCAGAAGTGGTTCTCTCCTGCCTGAAGTGGACATGCAGGCAGCCTTGAAGATATGCTGACCTGTCAGTTTTTAGCGACTTCACAAAGAGCAGTGCCAGAGGGTTCAAGAAGAGACAGAGGGTTTGAGGACTTCTATATGGCCACAGCACAGTCACCTACAAAAGGATTAGGCAAAGAGGAAGTAGTAGTTAAAACTGAAGGCTCTCTGGAAACTTTACTGTTTTTGGGGATTAGAGAGGGAATTCCAAGGAGCCGTAATCCTCAGTCCACAATATTGTCGATAAGCTCTTTCAACTTTTGATTCTCTAAATGAAGTAAGAGGGTACTATGGGCAGCTTCTTAAAGTATTAGGGTAAAGGATTAACAAGTTCAACAAGCCTTAGTTTTGCGTTCTAGACATAAAACATAAGGCACATGGTGATCTTCATTGTGGTATTCATCACCCACGCAAATACTTCCTTTTTGATCTAAACACCACAAGTTCTCTCAAAAATGATACTTTTCTCACAAAAAAAATTGAAAGTGGGTCCAAATGGGGTACTTATCTGTCCATTTGTTTTATTTGTCACTCTGTTTAAAATGTGCTTTAAACATACTATGTTTTGCATTTAATCAACCACCACAAACTGAGCAACAATAAGATACAACCAAACACCCTAATACTGGGTGATTTGAACTACCCTGCCATTAACTGGGAAAACTACTTGTGTACAAACACCTTTGCCCAACGATTCTTGGAATTCATAAATTCCAACGCCCTGGATCAGCTAATCCGTAGTCCCACCAGGGACTCCAATATCCTAGACCTGGTCATTACTAACATGGGAAATCGATGCTCCACACCTATGGTCACCACCTCGTTGGTCAGGTCTGCCCATAAGCTAATCACCCTTAACATCCACATCCCACCCCCCCCCCAGTAAGGAAACCTCCATAAAAAAGTTCTCCAAAGCCAACTTCATGTTACTCAAGTCAGAAGTGACAAACTTCATGACAACCATGCAGACGGGAACTGAAAGTTTGACTGCGGAATCCTACACTGAGGCACTGTACGAGCACATTCACTCATGCATGAATCGTGCCATCCCAAATAGAATCAAGATGCTCTCCTTCAAAAAAAGGAAGTCAATCTGGTGGTCCCCTGCCATAAACAAACTTTGCAACAAAAGGAAGAAACTGTTGCAGAAAAGAGGAAAATCCCAGGATGCAAAAAACTCCCTTACCAGCCTCAGTAAGAAGCTGAGATCCCTCATAAAATACTCAACGCTAATTACAAAAGTAAAATTGCCAAAGATTCCAAAGACAACCACAGGGCATTCTATAACTATGTCAAGAATCTAAATGGCAATGCTCAGATCTGCTCTGAGCTACAACAGAATGGCATTAAATATATTGATCCCAAGAATGTTGCCAATATCCTGGCAGATCAATTCAGTGCCAACTTCACCCCCCTCTCACCTCCTAAATGGCCCATCTCAATACCGAAAGATTGCCAAATTCCGGTAATAATGGCCACAGAGGTAAAAAAACGCACTCTCCAAAGCTAAGAATACAGCATCCATGGGACCAGATGACATCCTGGGCTGTGTACTACATGAACTACAAAATGAACTGGCACCTCACCTAAGTGTCATGTTTAATTATAGCCTCACCTCAGGCTTCATGCCCACTGAGTAGCGCACAGCTACAGTTATCCCACTCCACAAGGGGGTATCCACCTTGGATCCTGGGAACTACTGCCCCATCAGTCTGACGAGCCTGATCTGCAAGGCTATGGAACGTATTATCATGGAACTTATAAACAATGACATTGGCAACCTTCAAACACTGGACCCCACCCAGTTTGGGTTCGTGAAGGACCGATCTTGTCTCCTGAACCTAACTGACTTCTTCGAATCAGTCTCCAGAGTCATGGACAAGGGTAAGGTGGTTCACACAGCCTATCTAGACCTTGCCAAGGTCTTTGACACCATCCCCCACTCTGGAATCATAGATAAACTTACTAAGCTGGGCATTAATCCCTACGTCACCCAATGGGTTGCTAAATGGCTTACTGACAGAACCCACACTGTAAAAGTAGCCAACTCCAAATCCATCTCCAGACAAGTGACAAGTGGAGTACCTCAGGGTTCAGTCCTGGGACCGCTCTTGTTTGGCATCTACTTCTCTGAAGTACAAGCCAACACTAAGGGACTCTGGCTAACAAAGTTTGCACATGACTGCAAACTGGGAACCATTATTGAATCCCCCAAATGATATGGATACTCTACAACAGGGTCTTACAGAAACAGATGCTTGGTGCCAGAGCCATGGGCTCAAGCTCAATGCCAAGAAATGTATAGCTATCCCCTTTGGGAAAAAACATGTACCCCTGAATTACCATATAGGTGGCAGTACACTAAACACCGAAAGTGTGATAAGAGACTTAGGGACACAGGTGGACCGTGGTCTCACCTTCGATAACCACATCGCCGCAACAGTCAGGAAATCATTGTATGTGGCACACCTCATCACTAAGGGCTTTTCATCCAGAAAAAAGGAGGTCATTGTCCCACTGTACTCATCCCTCATTAGACCCATTATAGAATACAACGCCCGGTTTGGCATGTACCTCTCAAGACATCTGCAACAACTGGAAAGGCCACAGAAATACCTCACTAAAATAATCACAGGCCTAAAGCAGATGCTCTACGCTGACCACCTTAAAAAACTCCAGCTATACTCTGTCACATATCGTCTACTCAGAGGTGATCTCTGCTTAACATACAAGGCCATGTCAAACCCAGAGCTGTTGGACATGCTGCACTTAAAGAAATCCCAATCCCTCAGAGCCACACGCTCCAGGGATCTAAACCTTGTCATCACAATAAACAAAACATGCTGGAGGGATAGGTTCCTGACCCAGACACTCCCCAGACTCTGGAACAGACTGCCCAAACATGTCAAGCAGAGTGCCTCTTTGGCCTTCTTCAAAAGGAACCTTGACGACTGGATGGGAGAAAGGAAATTCACCCCAGGGATCATGTCAGTCACCCTGCTAGACAGGGGTCCAGGGAAGTAAATAGTGTGGGAAGAAATAGCCAGGGAATTGTGATGGCTAGGCTTGTATAGGCCCTAGGGCTGATAGCCTAGTACCAACCTATGACCCTTTGATAATATGGCCATGAAGACCTTGTAATCATGGTAAGATGAAAATGGGCCTATAAGATGAAGGGAGCATTGGGTCCCTACCTTCCTTTAGTATAAGCACTATGATTGCTGTATACCAGAAATCTGTGACAATCCCATGTATCAAAAGACTTCTGTTCACGAAAGTAACCACACAATGAATAAACTCTGTTTTACTAACCTACAACCTCAACTGGACCACCATCTGATCCTGGGGTATTTGCTTCTCCCATGCTCCCTATTGTTTCCTCTAGCTTCACCAGAGTGATCGGTCTTAATATCTCCTCCCTCTGCTGAGTCCCTAAAGTGGGAAAATGCAAAGGTTGAAAAAAGTCTCAAATGTTCACTACACCCCTATCCTGTGAAATAACCCCAAATGTGAAGACTCGCATAGAATTCTTTAAATATCACAAGTATCCCTTCCCAGTCTTCTACCACTCTTGCAATATCACCAGGCTTAACTTTAAAAATAGTTCTTTCAGTTGTCTTATATCAAAATTTTTCTGCAATGTTCTTAAGAGCTCTAGACATTTGCACAAAATACTAGCTTTTATACACTTTTATTTTATTTATTTTATTTTCAATTTGTTTACCAGGTTAGTCCGACTGGACGCAAGGTGACCGTTATCAGTGGAGTCCCAGGGAGAAAAACTCCAGATACATAGCAAAAAATTATAAAAAAATAATAAAAAATTATATAAACCTAGCTAATTCATACAAAGAGCATAGAAAGTACATTTTTGTACACTTACCATAAATGTAGATGTTCGAGTGTATTCAATGTTGCAGTCATCACATTTGGGTTATCCCTGCCAGGGTAGCCCTCAGTCGGCCTGAATACCAGAGGCTTAGTATTTCTGCGTCGGTTGTTGTCGCTCCAGGACTGACGTCAAGTCATCAGTGGTATAAAAACAGGCAGCCAGACACCATTAGTTCAGTTTTTCTTGCCCTGTCAGGGGACCCCAGTAGGGAGCTAAGTTATGGTGGAAGAACACCACCAGCAGAAAGTAAATACCAAAAATTCCTTGTAAGGAGGGAGAGACAGAGAGACAAGGGGGATGAAGGGAGGGAAACTAGGACTGCAACAGTGAATACACTCGAGCATCTACATTTATGGTAAGTGTACACAACTGCACTATGTTCTTTGTGTTTCACTATTGCAGTCATCACATTTGGGTTGATTCCCAAAGCTGAAAAAAAGAGTGGAGGCAGTCAAGAAGACTGGGGACTGGCTAGGATGCCCTGCAAGACTGCGGTGGCAAAGCCTGCACTGGATTTGGAGAAGACAGGATGGTGGTTAATGCTTGGTGAAGGTATGAACAGAAGTCCATGCTGCAGCCTTGAGGATGTCCCTGGTGGGGCCCCTCCGAGAAAATCTGCAGAGGTGGAGGTTGTTCTGGTGGAATGTGTACTTACCCCCTTGGGGGGGGGGGATGGTTTCCCATTCTGTATGTAGCAGAAATGGATCCAGTGTGTTATCCATTTGGAGATTGCCTCTGTGCCTGAAGTGAAGCTGACTAGCAACTGATCAGGTTTTCTAAAAGATTTAGTCCTGTCTAGGTAGAATCTCAGCTGTCTGTGCACATCTAGAGAGTGCAGAATCCTTTCTCCCTTGCTTTACGGGTTAGGGGAAAAAGGTGGGCAAATGAATGGACTGGTTGAGAGCCACACTGGACACCACTTTTGGCATGAAGGATGGGTTAGTCCTGAGGGAGACCCTGTCAGCATGGAAAATGATGAAAGGCTCTACACCCATAAGTGCTTGTAGCTCTGATACTCTTCTAGCTGAAGTGATGGCTAGAAGCAAGGTAGTCTTCCAAGAGAGACATTTTAACTCTGCTGAAGCTGCAGGTTCAAAGGGGGGGCAGGGTGAGCATTTTCCAGCACAAAGTTTAGGTCCCAAGCTGGAGTAGGAGGCTCTTCTGGGTGGCCTCAAGTTGTTAGCCCCTCTTAGGAACTGTTTGATGAGAGGGTGTGAGAAAAGAGGTGGCAATGTGCTGAAATGAGCAGAGATGGCAGAGGCATGAATTTTAATAGAAGAGAAGGATAGACCCCTGTGTAGTAGGTCTGCCAGGTAATCCAGAATAAGAGGTAGGGAGGGCTGCGCCATTCCGGCTCCCTTAGCCTGGATCCAAGTGCAAAACCTTTTCCACTTGTCAGCATAAGGGTTTCTAGTGCTGGGGCATCTGGCCTTAAGTATAACATCTAGAACTTGTTTGCTTAGACTGGCAACTTGAGGAGAGGTCAGGGGATAAGCCAGGCTGCCAGGTTGAGGGTCTGCAATTGGGGATGCATGAATTCTCCATTCCTCTGGATCAGGAGTGTTGGGATCTGAGGTAGGTGCCATGGTGGCATGAGGGGTTTACCCACTGGAAGGATAGAGCATCTACATTCCAGGCCTTGCTGTGAGGTTCCCTGGTGCACAATTTGCTGAGCTGATGACTGGAGTGGGAGGCAAAGAGGTCGACCTTCGGGGTGCCCCACTGCTGAGTTACAAGGGTGAAGGTTCTATGGTCTAGCTGCCGCTTGTGTGGGTCCAACAGGTTTCTGCTTAAGTTGTCTGCCAGAGAGTTTAGAGAGCCTGGCAGAAATTGTGCTAACAGGGGCAGTTGCATGGCTGAGGCCGTGTGCCAAAGGGTCATGGTGAGCCTGCACAGAGGATAAGAGTGAGTCCCTCCCTGCTTGTTGATATATCACATCACTGTGGTGTTGCCTGTTTTGATCGGTAGAGGCCTCGAGGAGAGTAGGGGTCTGAAAGCTGTCAGGGTGTGCTGAACAGCCAACATCTCTTTTTGGTTGATGTGCAGAAGTATTTGATTTGGGCTCAATTGGCCCCGAATGCATGTGCTGTCCAGGTGAGAACCCCAGTCATAGTCTGATGTGTCTGTGGTGAGGGTCTGGGTGGCATGGGGTTGTGAGAAGGGAGGTCTCTTGTTGTGGTAGCATGCTTCTGCCCACCAAAGACTATCTTTCCTTAGACAAGGTATCATTGATATAAGAGTTTCAAGTCTTGAGAGTGCTGACACCAAAGGCTTTTTAGGTATCATTGTAGTTTCCTCATATGCAGTCTGGCATATGGAACGAGTAGAATGCAAGAAGCCATGAACCCTAGAGCTTGCAGGATTTTCCTTGCGGATAACTGGATCCTGCTGGCTAGTTGAGAGAAGTAGGCTGTCAGGTAGACTTGTTTTTCGGGAGTAAGGAATGCCATCTGGGATGCTGTGTCCAGGCTTGCTCCCAGGAATACAATTCTTTGTGAGAGAACTAGTTTGGATTTCTTTTCGTTGATAACATACCCCAGGGAGGTCAGTAGTTCCTTTACAAAGGTCATTTTAGCAGCTTTTCCTGACTGTCTGCCTATATCAGGCAGTCGTCTAAGTATGGGTAAATTGGAATATTCCTTTGTCTGCACAAAAGCAATGGCGGGAGCCATTTGGTGAAAACTCTGGGAGCAGCAGATAAGCCAAAGGGAAGCGCAGAGAACTGAAAGTGCAGTGATCCTGCCTTGAAGCGTAGGTATTTCCTTCATGATTCCCTGATTGGGATGTGTAGGTAGTCCTCTTTTAGGTCTAGGGTGGCTAACCAAGCATCCTTCGAAAGCATAGGTAGAAGCTGCTGGAGGGTGAACATTTTGAATTTTGGTATCACCAGAAAGGTGTTTAGAATGGATAGATGGGAGGATGGGGCACCATGTGCCCTCTTTTCTGGGTACCAGGAAGAGCCTTGAGTAGAAACCTTGGCCTATCTGTTCTGCAGGAACATGCTCTATTGCCCTCATAGAGAGCAGGGAAAGGACTTGCTTTTTGGCCTCTGCCCACTGGTTTGGGGGAAGATCTGGGAACCCTTTTGGGGTTGGTAGAGTGTGGAAATAAAATATGTATCTCTGGGACACTATGTTGAGGACCCAGTGGTCGTCGGTAATGGTGGCCCAGTTGCTTGCGTGGAAGGAGAGTTTTCCTCCTAGGTGCACGAGCAGGTGGGCAGAGGGAGGGGGTGGAAGTGTAAAGTCATTGTGAGTTCTTACCATAAGGGGGTGGCTTTGCACTCCCTGGTTTTAAAAAGGATGAACTCCATTGCTTAGATCTCTGCATTCCCTTGGGCTGTTGTCTGGGGGTGTCTGCATCCTCGGGGTCAGGGAGAGCTGACCTGGAGGGGGCAGGAAAGGACCAGTGCTTGGAGGGGCAATGCCTACTGAACCTCGGTGGCTGGACCTGTAAGAAATATTTAACTGTCTGCATAGATTTAGCTTCTTCTTCCATCTTTTTTAAGACATTTTCTGCCTTGGTGTCAAATAAGTTGTCTTTGTGCAAGGGTGCATCCAATAATTTGGATTTTACATCATCTGGAAAGGTCTGTTCCTTAAACCAAGTATGCCTTCTAAGGACAGAACCAGTGACTGCTGCCCTGCAAGATACTTCTAGGGCATCAAAACCACATTGTAAGGTGTGCATGGTTACTTGACTGGCAGAATGCATTAACTCTTGTAACTCTATTTTCTGCACAAGCAGGGAAAGAAGATATTTTTTGTTTGAGGAATTCCATGGTATGTTGCTGATATTTCAGCATACGGAACTGACAATTTAGTGCTCTAAAAGCAAGAGTAGCAGAGGTGTATACTTTTTTACCCCATCTATCTAATGCATGGGAATCTCTATCTGAGGGGGTGGGATTCTTAGCTGAGGTTGCCTTGATTCCTTTAGGTCCTTGAGAGATTACCTCGGGGTCAGCAGTAGGATTTTTGAAAATAATTTTGTGAGAGTCAGGGACTCTATAATACCGGTCAGGTTTCCTGGGAGCAGGAGGGAGGGTGTGAGGGGTCAGACTGGATTCCATAAAAACATCATCCACAAAATCCAGGACAGGAGGAATGGCCAGAGGTTTGTGCTGTGGAAGATCTAAGAATTCCTTGAGTCTCTTTTTTGACTGAGGATAGTCCTGACATTACCATTGGAAATGCTCCCTTAAAGTATGTAGGGTTTCCCCAAAGGAAAAGTCCTTGGGTGGAGAGGCTGAAGAGATGGATTTCTCTGCATCAGAATCCTCATAAGCAGAGAGGGGCTGCATATCTTCATATTCAGATGCATCAGAGTCATTGGACTCCTGTTCAGATAAAACTACTGGGGACAAGTCTCTCTCTTTTTTTTTTTTTGGAAGGGGTTGCCTGGCTTCCCCTAATAAGCATTATAAGGTCTTCCACCATTTTAAGCATTTGAGACTGAGGCAAGGAATTAGGTGCCTGAGCTTGAGTCATTGTTTTTTTTGGGTGTGGTTTGTACCCTGGGCTTTAGAAACTCGGTTGTTTTCGAAAGAACTGAAGACGCAAAAGAAGTCGTCGGTCTGTGTCGAGTATCGGTAATGCGCAGTACTTCCTCAGAAGAAGGTGCCTGCTCAGCGGCTCCAGACCCATCCAAGGTAGAGACATCCGCAGGATCCTTAGTCGAAGAAGAGTCTCGCAGCATATCGGACTCCGAAAGGGTCTTGGTAGCGGCCTGCGAATCCACAGAAGCGGGCATCAGGGGCTGCGAAAGCACCTCACTTAGGACCGAAGAATTGACGACTAGCTTAACGGAAGTGTCGTTGGCAGTTTTGGACCTGTGCGGTCTCTCTCTGTCTTTATCCTTATGAATTTTCAGAAGATCGGTAGTCAGATGGCTTACAGAAGCCATATCGGAATTCGAGGACTGACAGTGAAAATATCTAGCTACAGTAAGGGCCCGACGATGTATAGTTCTGGCGCTGAACAAAGTACAAAAGCTTTTAAAAATGCCCACATTTGGGTCGACATACCCAGAATTGCTGACAGACTGGCAGAAGCTCAATATAGAGACTAGTAACAACTATATGAGGTTATTAGTAAAACAATATGTTTCTATTGAAGAAGAACTATGTAAACAGGTTTCATCTATCGAAAAACAGTTGAACTCATCTCTTACACCTAATCAGCTAACTGAGTTTCATGATGAGGTTTCGAATACTCTTCTTACAGTAGACAATAAACTGTTGACACAAAAAAAGAAGAAGTTAGAGCGAGATTGCACAGATTTCTTGCGAGGGAATGTTTTTTCTTGGCCCAGGGAGTCCACCCGACCGAAAAATACTGACACCATTACTCCTCTTGACCAACATAGACCTGGGCGTCGCACTGATTTACTTCCCATTATACCTGCAACCTCTAATGTATCCTCAGCAGTGCAGGAAGGAGCAGGGCGGGTCTTAGGAGACGGCTTACAGATGAACAGAGCGTCAACGAACATGACTTTGCAGGACACCAACAGTGTCATCGCAGCACCTAATAACACTTCAACAGCTGATATGCGTGGCTTTGGTCCAGCAGTAAAAAGGAAAACTACAATAAATCCTGAAGCTGGCGTTTCATCAGCTGTAGAAGCTGGCACTAGTTTATCTTTCCCTTTATCGTTTCAAGGACTGAAACAGAATGCTTGGCACCCCCATTATCAAGGGAAAAAATGCAAACAATCGACCGAGGTGCCAGAGAATTACAAGAAACCACACAGGACAGATCTAATGAACTGGTAATTAATTTATCATGTTATGTTTTATCTGAGGCTGAAAACAATGTGTTAAAAAAAGGTTTATCATTCGTACTGCTCTTAAGGTATGGATATCAGCAATTTAATTGTGGAGCTTAAGAATTTTACGAGAGGATTAGCATTAGATTTATATTTTAAGAATGATAACACTACTCGAACAGCTTTACCTTATGGTTATAGGAAACCATCTACATTTATACCGGAGTTGAATCCAATTATTGACACCTTTGAGAGAGCTTGTACGAATGATTTTTTTGCTTTATATAGACAACATGATTTTAAATCTGAATTTCACAATTTAACCTTTAGTGAAACATCAGCATTGAAGTCTTTGCAAGGCAATGAGTCTATAGTAATCCGCCCAGCAGATAAAGGGGGAGCGATAGTGTTACTTGATAGTTTGTCTTATAAAAATCAGATGTTAGATATGTTATCAGACGTTGACACTTACAGAATCATACATTTGTATGAACTGAATAAGGTGATTAGAGATGTGCATGCTGAGTTATATGACATGCTGTTATGCAATATCATAGATAAAGATTTGTATAAGTATTGCTTGATAGAGAAACCTCTAGTACCAGTAATAAGAGGCCTCCCTAAAGTACATAAGACTCTGGTGAATCCCCCCCTAAGACCTATAGTGTCAGGGAAAGGGTGGTTAACTGAGAGCATATCCATTTACATCGAGAAACAGTTGAGACCTTTTGTCAATTCTAATTCTTCCATCTTGAAGGACACCAAGCACTTTCTTGAATCTTTAGCGGAATGTAGTGCAGACACTAACATATTTTCTGACACTGACATTTTGGTGACCTTAGACTTTCAGTCTCTATTCACGAGCATACCGAATGACATAGGTATTGAATTTCTGAGATTGTTTCTGTTAAATGAAGGGATGGCTACTAACAAGGTTATGAGAATTACTATGTTAATGGAAGTGGTTCTAGAGAATAATGTGTTCTTATTTGACAATAAATATTACTTACAAACTATGGGAGTGGCGATGGGTACACTGTGCGCGAATTCCTATGCCAATTTAGTGTTGGCATATTGGGAATCAACGTACATATTGCAACATGATTTATACTCCAGCTTTGTTAAGAACTATAAGCGGTTCGTAGATGACCTCTTTTTTGTTTGGAGTGGTGATTTGTCAACTCTAGAAGAGTTCATTGGTTACATGAACAATACAACCACATTTTTGAAACTAACAGGTGAGACTTCAGCTGAACACATACATTTTCTAGATGTTACTCTCACTAAGAATAAAGGTAGACTTGACACAAACATATATAGGAAAACTTGCAGGCGAAATAAGAAGTTATGTACCTACCATAACGTTCCATGTTAGTTGTCTTCTCTCGCCTTCTTTCTTGCTTGATGGGTTCGGAGCCGATCCTCGGCTCCGACTCGGCACTTGCTTTAGCTCGAGAACTCCTTTTACCAGCTCGAGGCAGCCCCATATCCCATGATGCAAGGCGGTAAGTACCCAGATCTCGTTTGTTGACAAAGGGCAATAACACCAAGCATAAAATACTTCCCAAAGGAAGAAGAAACTTACAGATGGAAAAAGGACCAGGTCTGAATGGTCTTTAGCATAATAGTTTCTTATACAAGGTCTGTCCAGGCCAGGGGGAAGGAGGGAGGGTCACAAGAAAGAAGGCGAGAAGACAACTAACATGGAACGTTATGGTAGGTACATAACTTCTTAATGTTAAGTTGTCAATCTCGCCTTCATTCTTGCTTGATGGGACCGCGTCCCTAGCACCTCTATCCTGGGTGGCTCAATGGAACAAACTCTTGAGGACTGTAGAGCCAAAACTGGCTCTGTCCCTGGAGGCCAAGTCCAATTTGTAATGGGAAACAAAAGTGTGAGGAGTGGCCCAAGTGGCCGCTGCACAAATAGTGTCCAAAGGAAGTCTAGCTTGAAAAGCTGTAGAAGTAGCTAAACTCCTAGTTGAATGTGCTTTAGGTTTTGAGCACAGCTGTTTTCCCCTGAGTATAAATTTCAGTGATGACCGAAGAAAGCCATCTGGACAAAGTCACTTTAGAAACAGGAAGGCCTTTTTTATTATCCGCATAGGAAACAAAAAGTTGATCAGATTTTCTAAATTTTTTGTTCTGTCCAAATAATATCTAAGTTGACGGTGGACGCCAAGATAATGTAGCTTTTGTTCAGCTCTATCTGAATAGTTAGGAAAAAATACAGGGAGATCAATGGATTGATTCAGATTGTTCTTTGAAGCGACCTTAGGTAAAAAGGATGGATTAGTTCTCAAAGATACTCTGTCTTTGTGAAAAATCAAATAGGGGGGTCGAACCGAAAGAGCATGAAGTTCAGACACCCTCCTGGCAGATGTAATAGCCACTAGGAATAAAGTTTTCCAAGAAAGATATTTCAGGGAACAAGAAACAGCTGGCTCGAAGGGGAAGAATCAAGGATGTCAGCACTAAATTTAGATCCCACTGAGGAGGAGGATTCCTGATTGGAGGCTTTAGTAGGAAAATTCCTTTCAAGAAGGCCCTGCAGAGCCTATGGGACATAATATTATGATCTGCTATCCCGACATGAAAATTAGAAATAGCAGCCAATTGAACTCTGACTGTGGAAGAAGAGGAGCCTGCATGAAAAATCTCTGCTAAGAAGTCCAGAACTGCCTGAACAGGGGCAGTAAAAGGATCAATATTTTGGGCCTTAGCCCAATAAGAGAAACGTTCCATTTGCTTGTGTAAATCCTCCTGGTAGAGGATTTTAGTGAAGCTACTATGATGTCTCTAACTGGGTTAGAGATCAAAGGAAGCCTGGCTAAGGAAGGAAGTGGAGCAACCATGCAGTGAGGTTGAGAGAAGGGATTGACCGGTGCAGCTGACCGGATTGGTGAATCAGTAGATCTGGCACTGGGTCCAGATGCCACGGCTGCACCAAAAGGTGATGATGGAGGAACGGAACCAAACTTGTCGAGGCCAGTAAGGGCAATGAGAATCAATTTGGCTCTCAAAACGGTAGCTTTCTGGATCACCTGAGGGATCAGAGGAAATGGAGGGAAGGCATAAAGAAGTCCCTGGGGCCAATCCTGGGTCAGAGCGTCACTGGGGATGGCCTGATAGAGGAAGAGGCTGAAGAAGTCTGGACATTTGCTGTTTTGGGGAGTAGCAAAAGATCGCAACATGGACGACCCCATTCCAGAAAAATCTCTTCCGCTATAGATTGCTTGAGAGACCACTCGTGAGGCATGAGGATAGCTCTGCTCAATCTGTCCGCTATAATGTTGGTTTTCCCAGGGATATGCGTTGCTACCAGAAACCGATGAGAGGAGATCGCCCATTGCCAAAGTCTGAGCTTCTCGACACAAGGGGTAGGACTTGGTTCCGCCCTGTTTGTTGATATACCAAACTACAGACATGTTGTCTGTGTGGACTGCAATTGTCCCTACGGGAAGAAAGTCGTTGAGGGCTTGCAACGTTAAAAGCACTGCTCTCATCTCCAGGACATTTATGTGCAGTTGGTACTCGAACGGTTGCCACGTCCCATGAACCATCCTGCCCTGATAATGACCCCCCCACCCGATCAGGGAGGCATCTGTGGTGACAGTGGCTATCGGGGACGGAGGTACAAAGCACCTGCCTTGGTGAACCTGAGACGATGTGATCCACCAAGCAAGATGTTCTTTGCATGTTTGTGTCACCAGAATCTGGTGACGCATTGGAAGTTGCTGGTATGACCACTGTGTGAACAGCATCCACTGAAGAAGGCATGTAGAATCGAGCCAGGGAAGAAGTGTAATGGCCGCAGCCATGAGACCTAATACCTTCAGAACCATTCTGGCCTGTATTTTCTTGCTGGCCAGAATGATCCTGACATGAGTCTGAATGTCTGAAACTCTTTGTTCTGTAAGGGTAGCTGACATCCGAACAGTGTTTAAGTTTGCGCCTATGAAGGTAATAGACTGGCAGGGCGATAAGGATGACTTTTCAAGTTGATTGAGATGCCCAAATGAGAACAAAGGTCTATTGTGTAATCCCTGGCTTGTATAAGCTGATGCCTGGTGGTGGCTGACAGGAGCCAGTCGTCGAGATACGGAAACACCTGGAATCCTTGACGTCTCAGGTGAGCCGTGACCACTGCCATGCATTTGGTGAACACTCTGGGGGCTGTAGTGAGACCAAAGGGCAGGGCTCTGAACTGGAAATGACTGGACCCCAGCCGAAAGCGGAGAAATCTCCTGGAGCGTCTGTGAATTTTGATGTGATAGTACGCATCCTGAAGATCTATTGAGCACATCCAGTTGTCCTTCTGTAAGAAGGGCAGAATTGACTGAAGAGTGACCATTCGGAATCTTGTCTTCTTGACAGACTTGTTGAGTCTGCTGAGATCCAATATTGGTCTCCAGTCTCCCGTCTTTTTGGGACCAAAAGAACCTTGAGTAGATTCCGGCTCTGAATGGTCTATTGTAACTGGCTGAATGGCTCTTTTGCAGTAGTTTTGCGATTTCTAACTCTGCAATGTCCCTTAGATCGGGTGGTACATCTGGAAGGGAATTTGAGGGAAAGGACTTTCCTCGAAAGGAATTATGTAACCCTTGGATATGATCGACTGTACCCATCTGTCTTGAGTGAGGGAATGCCAGGCTTCTGGGTACAGTGATAATCTTCCCGACTGCCTCCAAGGAGGGACAGCCGGGCAACACCTCAGGGATGCTGAAAGGGCTTGTCAGAGAGAGGCTCCCTGTTTCCCTGGTTCTTGGACCCCTCTGCCTCTAGAGCGGCGTCTGTTATTGTTACCCCTCTGCCTCTAGGGGTAAACTGACCACGTGAATCCGGGCGTGACTCCTTGGGATTTACGGAACCACATCTTCCCACCCTTCTGTCCTTTGGGATAAGGCCTAGAAGGGGTGGAAAACGGACTCCAACAGCAGAAAGAGTCTTGCCGTCCTGCTCGCACCTGGTCAAGGTTTCCTTCACCTGAGGGCCAAACAAAGCTGACCCATCAAAGGGAGAATTTGTGAAGGACGCCTTAAAGGGATCCGCAAAATCACATAGCCGCATCCAGGCTTGGCGTCTAAGAGCCACACCTGTGCCTGCGGCTCTACTCGCTCCATCCGCAGCATAAGATATTAGCCGCATGGAGGAGTTTGCAATGGAATTGAGGGTTCCTAGCTGAGAAGCAATTTTTTCTTGAGCCCCTGCAGCTGTAGGATCTTGAACTACTTCTCCCAGCTCCTTCAGGATATCCCTTTGGAGTCTGGTGAAGTGACATAGGTAATTCAGCGAACGCATAGCAAAGGTCGCTGAGGAAAACATCCGCTTACCGTACCTATCCATGGTCCTAGAGTCCTTATTAGGAGGATGGACGGGCACGGAAGGATCTGCAAGTTCCTTTTTGGTGGCCGCAGCCACCACCATGGCATCAGCGGGGACACCCTTACTAAGGAATTGTTTGTCGCCGGGACAGTGATAAATTTTGAAGGCCTCCTAGGGACTGGCTCTACAGAGTCAGGAGCTGCCCACGCCTTCGTGCAATCACCTGCATAAGGGGTCGAAGGCGGAGATACCCAGGAGGTGGAGGGCCGAGATCCAAACGCCTCTAGGTATACTGACTCATCCTCAGAGGGATTGTTGGTGGGCCAGTTTCCCTCTGTTTCAGAAGTTCTAGGATGTCTGAGAAGGAGACATCCTCAGAGGGGATCTAGGGGATCCCTCTGACTCATCAAAGTCAGTATCCAGTGACAGACTCGGGGAGTCTACATGCTTCCTCTTACAAGTCCTCTTCCTAGGAGGATCTCCTGAAACATCAGGAGAATCCTCGGAAGAGTAGGAAATTCCCAATGGGGAAACCTGAGGCGGAGGATCTCTGGGTCCTGTAGCAAGAGAAGTGGCAGAGATGTCAACAGGTACTATAGAGGGAGGAGCTACGGGAACAGACTGCTGACTGATACCAGTGGCCAGTACACTCTTCATCACCTCGAATGCTCCCCTCCCAGGCAGGTCCGAGAGAACCCGCTCCGAAGAGCTAGGTACTCCAGGGACCACCGAAAAGGAAGTCTCCGAGGCAGATGTCGGAGCCGAGCTCACCAAGGCTGAGGCTCCAAGGGGAAGAGCGGGCTCGGACAAGGGTCCGATGCCACTCACCCCTCGGAGGAGACCATGGAAGCCCGACCACCGAATCCCTCTAAGGAAGGTCTCGAAGAGGAGATAAGAGTAGAGGCTGAAGGAACAGAAGGGGGTATCCGTCCTCCAGCCGTAGCAGTAACCACTCCCGAAGACTCCAACTCCAAGCTCTGGGGTAGAGTTGAAGGAGGAACTGTAACGGGGTGTGGACCAACAGTCGTCTGCTGAGACGGACTGTGTAACATTTGGGCCAGTACCTGTGACTTGAGTAATCTACTGACCACTCTCTCTAGGTCATGATCTGACAACCTGGATGACCTTGAAGATCGGCTCCGATGGCTCCGTTCCGATAGAAGAGGTGAAGCCGGGGCCGAAAGTATCGGCTCCAAGGAAGGAGACCTCGACCTCTTCCTGGAATGAGCCATCGGAGCCGATACTATAGATCTTGTCGGAGCCGATTTCTCGGAGCCGACAGGAAGCCTCGATGTATCGGCTCCAGCCGGAGCCGATACAGCCACCAAAGTAACGGTGTCGGAGCCGATCGGAGCCGACACCGATGCCTGTGCCACATGGGTGTCGGAACCGATCGGAGCCGACATCGAAGTGGACAATACAGATTCGGCACCGATAGCCATCGGTGCAAGCTTTGTCAAGCCAGAATCGGCTCCAGCCGAGCGATCTCGACTCAGTAGTCGGAGCCGAGGCCGCAGGCTTAGATACAGAAGCCTGGGCCTTGGCAGGTTTTGTTGATTTTGGTGGAGCCGACTTAGCCGGAGAGCCCTCCGGCTTAAGAAGGCCCCTAAGAATCAACTTATTACGTCTCTCCTGCAGGACTCTCTGGCTGAAGGAGTGACAAATAGCACAGGAGTCCTGCAGGTGAAGAGGGCCCAGACAATACAGGCAAGAAGTGTGACCGTCTGTCAGAGACATCTTCTGACAGCACGAGTCACACTTCTTAAAACCTGAGACCCTCTCCTTTGACATGGTGCCGAAAAACACAACACACACACCAGTCAAAATAAACTTAAACAAAATACCAAGAGGTATTCTATAAAAAACCAACACACACACCCTAACAGGGGGGGGATGGGATAGGGAAAAAATTGACTAACAAAAAATTAAAGGAGACAGGGAATTTCTGTCAGAAAGGTTAGAAAAATAAACTTAAACTATCAATAAATGAGTTTTAGACTAAAAAGGGGCTTAAATATCACAAATGTGAACAACTTACCAGGAGCTGGTAAAAAGACCTCCCAAGCGAAGCGGCAAACGGGATCTGGGTACTTACCGCCTTGCATCATGGGCTATGGGGCTGCCTCGAGCTGGTAAAAGGAGTTCTCGAGCTAAAGCAAGTGCCAAGTCGGAGCCGAGGATCGGCTCCGAACCCATCAAGCAAGAATGAAGGCGAGATTGACAACTTAACATTGCATATTTACATCGAGACAGTATGCATCCCCCACACATTCATAGAAATATCATTAAGAATCAAGCCACACGTTGTTCACGTCTAGTCAGCAATGATTCTGATTTTGCGTTGACATTAATACATTTACGTGAAGATTTTTCAGCTAGAGGGTATCATGATACGGATTTGTCCACTTTACAAAATGTAGAGCGTGAAGGCATGGCACTACCATACATTAGAAGGAATATGACAGAAACAGCTATAGATGAGAGACCTGCTAAGAAGAAGAATAAACGAATGGTTGTCACTTATACTATCAGAAATAAAAGTATAACTGATGTTATTAGAAAGAACTGGGGGATATTACAACTGGATGACAGGTTGAAGGATCTAGTAGGTTCTGTCCCTTCGTTCTGTTATAAAAATACCAAATCCATCAGAAATATGCTTTGTTATGAAAGGAATATCACTAACAAACCTTTATCAGTTAGGAAGGGCACCTTTCCCTGTCTCAGTTGTAATCAGTGTGCATTTATTAATAGTAGTGATATCTTTATACATCCAGATTCTAATGTAACATACAGATTTAGTCATTATGCTGATTGTAAGACTAGGCATCTAGTTTATTTAGCTATTTGTAAGAAATGTAACAGTTTTTATGTGGGGAAAACCAATAGGACCCTCAGGGAGAGGATAAGAGAGCACTTGTATGCCATCAACAGGGAAAATGAGAACAATGCCCTAGCGAGACATGTCTTGACTCATGGCACCACACATAATTTTATGTTCATGGTTTTGGAGCTTATACACACCACCATGAGATTGGGGAATGTCATTGGTTTCACAGAAAGGGAAGAAGGGAAGTGGATCATCAGGCTGCGAGCTGACTTGGGACATGGTCTCAATGATAGGGTCAGCCTGAAACCTTTCCTTGTTGATCGCCCATTACCACACTAAAGAGTTTTTTATTTTTCTTACAATTATATTTGTATTCATTTATTACAACATTTTATATTATAATAAATATAAAGATACATCAGCGCATCTTTAGGTGTTTTTATCAGTGTTTTATTAGTATTATTAGTGTTTTTATAGGGCTTTTATAGTAGTATTTTGAGAGTTTTTTGAATATATTAAAGTATAAAAAGTCTTCGAATATACTGAAGCATTCAAACATTCTAATGTTTTAACATTTTCAATTTGTATAATTGTTTCCATGGTGATAGATTGAATTATTGCACCTGATGCATCATTGGTCTAATGGATGACCTGTAATGGTTTTAAACTGGTTGTTTGTTCTGCTTTTTGAAGTCTGATGAAGCATCTTGTATAGATGTGAAAGCGCTTACTCATTTGATTAAAGCAGTGTTTTTCTAAAGAAACTGGTTGGCTTCGTTTGTCGTGGAGTACCTGCAGCTTTTTTCTACTTAAAGTACAAAAGCGACAGTGGTCTGGGCCTAAACAGGTGACACAGTAAGAATGAAAGTCTCGGTGTGGTATTTGCTTTCCACAAGTGAGACAACTGTTAACTTTTTCTGACACTGGTTAGAGCAAGAAGAAAGGATCCCCTATGGGGTACTTAGCTTTAGAAGACTTCAACTTCAATTCGGAAATGAAAAACTCAGCGGCTGACCAGCACTCATGCAAACTGCTTCTGCTTCGGGCTCCTCAGCAAGAAAGACTGGTGTAATGGCATCGGCTGCCTGTTTTTATACCACTGATGTCCTGACATCAGTCCTGGAGTGACAGCAATTGACGCAAAAATACTAAGCCTCTGGTATTCGGACCGACTGAGGGTTACCCTGGCAGGGATAACTCAAACGTGATGACTGCAACTGCTTTGGGCTCCTCAGCAAGAAAGACTGTTGTAATAGTGTCGGCTGTCTGTTTTTATACCACTGACGACCTGACGTCAGTCATGGAGCGGCAGAAAAAGACACAGAAATAGTAAGCCTCTGGGATTCGGGCCGAATGAGGGCTACCCTGGCAGGGATAACTCATATGTGATGACTGCAACAGTGAAACATGAAGAACATCATATAAATAGAGTAAAATCAGAGTTTTACAAATGATGCAGCATACAGTGGTTAGAATATTGAGAAACAATTAAAATATTATACAACATAGACAAACGGGGACATAAACTAGAAATCATAACTATAAAGGTGGCCTAAACACACTTTCCTCCTCAAAGCTAGTCTCCAATCTATAGAGTCTTGGACGTCCTTCAAAGTGACTTAACTGTTCATGGGATCTTAGGAAGTTACTAGGCTAATGGCCTTAGGGTCGTTACAAGCCAAGCCAAGTTCTAGCCTTACTTTCATGAGCAGCACTTACTGCCCCTCTCCAAGAGGGACACAGGTGGAACCCCTGGGGTGAATTTGCGGTTACCCATTCAATCGTCCACATTGTGTTCGAACAGGGCCAATGAGGTGCTCTATTTGACATGAAGTAGGAGTCTGTTCCAAAGTTGTGGTAAAGTATAGTTGTGTACACTTACCATAAATGTAGATGTTCATAGGTTCATACTAGGCTATCTGCCCTAGGGAATTTATAAGCCTAGCCAGAATGTGTTTGGCTTTCGCCACCCATTTTAAATTTATTTTGCTATGCCCTTTTTCGAGGTTAGTATACTGTGCCTCTGTCTAACAGTGACACAGAAGTGATACCTGGGGTAAACCTACGATCTCCCATCCACTCATCAAGATTCCTCTTGAATAGACTCAATGAGGGACTCTGCCTAATCTGGACTGGGATTTTATTCCAGAGTGAAGGGAGCCTCTGGGTTATGAATCTGTCCCTCCAGCATGTCCTACTTATTTCAGTGCTGAGATTCAAGTCTCTCGAGCGCGTAGCTCGATGGGATTTGGATTTTCTGAGGTGCACCATGTCCATTAATTCCAGGTTGGACATGGCTTTATACGTCAGGCACAGATCGTCTCTGAACAGGTGGTATGCCACTGAGTAGAGCTGGAGTTTCTTTAACCGGGCAGCATATGGCATCTGTTTGAGCCCTTTGATCCTCTTGGTGAGGTACTTTTGGGGTCTTTCCAGTTGCTGCAGGTGTCTGGTAAGGTACATCCCAAAAGGGGCATTGTACTCAATTATGGGCCTGATGAGGGATGAGTAAAGAGGCACGATGACCTCCCCTGATCTAGATGTGAATCCCTTCATGATTAGGTGGGCTATATAAAATGTTTTTCTAACCACTTTGGCCACGTGGTTGTCAAATGAGAGATTGCTATCAACTTGGGTCCCCAGGTCCCTAATTACTTCTTCTGTACTTAATGGATTACCACCTATGTGGTAATTTGTGGGCACTGTTTTTGCCAAAGGGGAGGACTATACACTTTTGGCCGTTTAGCTTGAGGGCATGGCTCTCGCACCAGTGGTCTGTTTCTATGAGGCCCTTTGGGAGGATGCTTGTGTCGGCTGGAGAGTCGATTATGGTGCCCAGTTTGCAGTCATCTGCGAACTTGGTCAGCCACAGTCCTTCCGTGTTGGCCTGTACCTCCGAGAAATATATACCGAACAAGAGAGGTCCCAGGACTGAGCCTTGTGGGACACCACTTGTAACTGGTTTGGAGTCTGACATGGCTCCAGCAATTCTAACCATGTGGGTTCTGTCCTTGAGCCAGTTTGCAATCCATCTAGTGACATAGGGGTTTATATTTAAGCTGGTGAGCTTATCTATAATGCCAGTGGGGTATTGTATCGAAGGCTTTTCGAGGTCCAGGTAGGCTGTGTGGACCACCTTCCCTCGTCAATGGCCTTGGTGACTGTTTCAAAGAAATCAACCAGGTTTAAGAGGCAGGATCTGCCCTTAACAAAGTCGAACTGGGTAGGATCCAGTGTCTGTAGGTCCCCAATATCTTTATTTATGAGGTCCATGATGATCCTTTCCATAGCTTTGCAGACCAAGCTAGTCAGGCTTATGGGCGATAGTTTCCAGGATCCGTTGAGGCACCACCTTTATGGAGAGGGACCACTGTTGCTGTACGCCACTCTTTGGGCACATATCCTGTAGTAAGGCTGAGATTGAACAGTAGTTTTATGTTTGGGTTTAGCTCTTCTTGGAGTTCATGTAGGACGCAGCCCGGGACACAGTCTGGTCCCATTGATGCTGTGTTTTTTGCTTTGGAGAGGGCGGCTCTTACCTGAGCATCTGAGATGTCAGGGGGACAGCACTCTGCTGGGATAGATATTTGCCCTTTTGGTGGGGAGGGGGGGGGGAGAAGTTTGCGCTGAATCTGTCAGCTAGGATGTTGGCAATGCTTGTGGGTTCAGTGTATTTTTTGTCATTTTGGACTAATTCTGAGCATATCTGGGAATTACCACCCAGGTTCCTAACATAACTAAAGAAAGCCTTGTGATTATCCTTAATGTCTTGTGCAATTTTTCTCTCGAAGCTGGCCTTAGACGATTTTATGAGTGCCCATAGTTTTTTGCTAATACTGATCAGAGATGCCTTCCCTTTTTGGAATTTTGCTCTATCATTTAGTAGTTTCCTCCTTCTATTGTATAGTTTGTTTATGGCTGGGGTCCACCAGACAGGACGTCTGCCTTTGGAGGACTGGGTCTTGGTTTTATTTAGGATCGCATGAACCATGCATTCCTGAAGGTGTTCATAGAATGCGTTTATAAAGGATTCTGCGGTCTGGGCCATATTTTCCACAGGCCCGGGGGCTTTGAAGGATTCCACCTCGGTTTTGAGGAGTGTGAAATTTGCTTTAGAGAAGTTTTTCACTGTGGTTTTCTGGGCAGGGGGTGGGGTCGGGATGTGAATATCCAGTGAGATTAGTTTATGGTCTGATCTTACCAGTGAGGGATACACTTCTGGTCTGGAGCATAGAGTCCCCATGTTGGTGATGATCAGGTCCAGTATGTTTTCCCCTCTTGTGGGAGTGGTAACAAGTTGTTCCATAGCATTTGAGTTGATAAATTCTAGGAATCTTTGGGCTAGGGTGTTGGAGCTAGAGTAATGCTCCCAGTCTATGTTTGGGTAGTCGAAGTCACCCAATATAATGGTGTTTGGAGAGACCTTCATATTTTCCAGTGTTCTCAGGAAGGCCGAGTGGGGTTCCTGGGTTTGGGAGGGTGGTCTGTAGCAGGCTATAAACTGGAAGGCAGTTTTACCCACTGTTAGTTGCACATGGATAGTCTCTGATGCTTCGTGCTTTGCCACCAACCTGGAGGTGTGGGTATCTTTGATGAATATCGATACTCCCCCTCCTTTTGTGGTTCGATCCAAGTTTTGGGGCCGAAAAACAAGGTATGAGGTATAACCTGGTAGTGCTGGGGTGCTCTTGGGAGCCCTGAACCAGGTTTCTGTTACTGCACAGATATCGATGTTCTCCATGCTAAGGAGAGTTTCGAGTGCGTGCATCTTGAGGTCTAGACTTCTGGCGTTGAGTAGCATTACTCAGTTTCTTATCCCTTGTGATACCTATTGAGGTGGGTTTGTCTTTTGAGCCTTGCCTAAAAAAGGCACTATGGGGGTAGCAAGAGCCTTTGCCAATATCCAAAAGCCCAGGGGTGACAGGTGCAAGCCGTCCCTAGCGATGTTCGACTGTATTCACTGTTGCAGTCATTACATTTGGGTAATCTGCTGGCAGGTTGCCCTCAGTCGACCTGATTAACAAAGTCTTGGGGCTTGCGTCGGTTGCTGTCCCTTCTTCCATGACGTCAGGTCATCAGGGGTATAAAACATGCAGCTGACGCCATTACATCAGTTTTTCTTGCCACAGATGCCCGTTGCCCCCCAAATGGGGAGCAAAAAAAAAAAAAAAAATATATATATATATATATATATATATATAGATATATATATAGATAGATATATATATATAGATATATATATAGATATAGATATATATATATATATATAATTTAAAACACAAAGAAAGGACAGGTATAGTAAGATGAAAAAAACGGGGCTGGAGGGAGGGTAACCAGGACTGCAATAGTGAATACACTCAAACATCTACATTTATGGTAAGTGCACACAACTGTACCATGTTCTTCGTGTTTCACTGTTGCAGTCATTACATTTGGGTAGAATCCCAAAGCTATGGTTGGGAGGATGGATATATACAGCAGTAGAAGCAGCTATAAGGCCCTGCAGGACAGCAGTGGCAAAGCCTGCTCTGGATTTAGAGAAAAGAGGTAAATGGTAATGTTTGGTGAACGTAAGAACTGAGCTCCAGGTAGCAGCTTCTAGAATGTCTCTGGTAGGAACCCCTCTGAGAAAGGATGCAAACGTAGATGCTGCCCTGGTGGAATGAGATGTGATGCCCTTGGGGACAGGTTTACCATGGTTCATATAGCAGAAACAAATGCAATAGCTTATCCATTTGGAAATAGTCTGCTTTGAAATAGCCTTTCCCTCTGCCCCTGCAGCAAATGCCACCAGTAATTGTTCAGATTTTCTTAGAGATTTAGTCCTGTTTAAGTAGAATCTTAGTTGTCTGTGTACATCCAATGAATGCAGAATCTGCTCACCCTTGTTCTATGGATTTGGGAAGAAAGTTGGCAGATGAATGGTCTGATTAAGGGCCACACTAGATACCACCTTAGGCATAAAGGATGGATTGGTCCTGAGAGCCACCCTGTCCGGGTAAAAAATAGTGAAAGGCTTCACTGCTGTAAGAGCCTGTAGTTCTGAAATACTTCTAGCTGAAGTCACTGCTAAAAGAAAAGCTGTTTTCCAAGACAGAAATTTTAGGTCTGCAGTAGCAGCTGGCTCAAAAGGAGGTAGAGTGAGTTTTTCCAAAACAAAATTGAGGTCCCATGCAGGAGTTGGTGCTCTCCTGGGAGGTCTTACATTTTTGGCCCCTCTGAGGTACTGCTTTAGCAGAGGATGAGAAAAGAGGGGAGGCTCTGTGTTGTAATGAACTGAAATGGCAGAGGCATGGATTTTTATGGAAGAAAAAGATAGGCCCTTCTGAAGCATCTCATTTAAGTATTGCAGAATCTGAGGAATATTGGGCATTGCTGTGCTTATTCCTTGTGCTTGGTTCCAGGCACATAATCTTTTCCATTGTCAGCATAAGATTCTCTAGTACTAGGCCTTCTAGCCTCCAAAATGACATGCATCACAGGTTTGCTGAGAGATGTAACCGGTGAAATTTCTTGATTAGCCATGCTGCAAGATTCAAAGTTTGGAGCCAAGTGTGCAAAATCTGATAGTTCTGCTGAGACAGTAAGTAGGGTGTCGGAGGCAGTTACCACAGAGGAAGGTGCAACATATTGCACAGGAGCGGGTACCAGTGTTGGCGAGGCCAGTCTGGAGCAATCAGAATCATTTTTGTTTTTTCCTGCCTGGCTTTTAGTAAGACCTTGGAGAGCAGAGGCAGAGGGGGAAAGGCATAGACTGATAGGTTTTTCCAGCTGAAGGATAGAGCATCCACTCTCCAAGCTTTTTCTGTGATGAATTCTTGCGCAGAATTTGTCTGATAGTTTTGGGGTGAGGCAAAAAGATCTATGTCTGGGCTCCCCCATTTGCGTGTCAGCATGCTGAAGATTTGTGGATCCAATTTCCATTCGTGTGGGTCCATAAGATTTCTGCTTAGTTCATCTGCCAGAGCATTTTGCTTTCCTGGCAGGAATTGAGCTTGTAGATGTATTTGATAAGTCAAGGCCGTGTTCCACAATGCCATGGCTAGTCTGCAAAGGGGGTAGGACTGTGTACCCCCCTGCTTGTTTATGTACCACATGACTGTGGTGTTGTCTGTCTTTATCAGTAAATGTCCTGGATGAAGATAGTTCTTGAAGGGTGTCAGAACATTCTGTACAGCTAGCATCTCTTTCTGATTGATATGTAGGTGCATTTGATTTGGGCTGCATTGGCCCTGAATGCATCTCCCTGCCAGATGCGCCCCCCAAGCATAATCTGATGCATCTGTAGTCAGGGTTTGGGCGGCATGGGGTGGAATGAATGACAGTCCCTTGTTTTGGTGGCAGGCCTCTGCCCACCATAGGAACTCTAGTTGCAGGCAAAGAATGATAGGAATCATTGTTTCCAGGCTGTGACAATGTTGACTCCATAAGCTTTTTAGGTACCACTGAAGTTTCCTCATATGCAGTCTTGCATATGGAATTAGAAGACTGCAGGAGGCCATGAACCCCAAGGCCTGCAGAATTTGTCTTGCAGATAGCTGGGTCTTTGTGGCCACCTGTTTGAAGTAAGTCATCAATTGAATTTGTTTATCTGGCATAAGGTAAGTCATCTGGGCAGTTGTATTCAAGCTTGCACCCAGGAATGTAATTATTTGAGAGGGTACCAGTTGTGATTTCTTTTCGTTTACGGTGTACCCTAGACAAGTTAGATGCCTTTTTACAAACGCCAGATGTTTTCTTGTTTGCTGCCTGAATTAGACAATTGACCAGATATGGATAAATTTGAATATTTCTTTGCTTGAAAAATGCAATTACTGGTGCCAGGCACTTTGTGAAGACCCTGGGCGCAGTAGATAAGCCAAAGGTCAGTGCAGAGAACTGGTAATGCAAATAGCCTGCTTTGAAGCAGAGGTATCTTCTTGCAAGATTCCCTGATTGGGATATGCAGGTAAGCCTCTTAAGTCTAGAGTTACCATCCAGGCATCCTTGCCGAGCACAGGTAGTAACTGTTGAAGAGTCAGCATCTTGAATTTTGGAATATCCAGAAATGTATTTAGAATGGATAAGTCCAGAATTGGACACCATGATTTGTCTTTTCTGGGTACCAGGAAAAGTCTTGAATAAAAACCTTGTCCTTCTTCCTTTTCTGGTACTGGTTGAATAGCCCCCATCTTCATGAGGGACATATCTTGTTTCTGGGCCTCTGCCTACTGATTTGGAGGCAGATCTGGCCATCTGTTTGGGATTGGCAACGTGTGGAAATGAAATCTGTATCCCTGGGATACTATATTTAAAACCCATTTGTCCTGGGTAATCAGTTGCCAGTTTTGTGCATGAAGTGCCAGTTTCCCCCCAAAGGGGCAGCCAAAAGATAAGTGCTTAGTGACTGCAGTGGAAAGTCATTGAGACTGTTTACCATAGGGAGGTGCCTTGTTGTTTCCAGATTTGGAGGTGGAGGCAACCCATTGCTTTGTTCTAAAAGTTCCTTGCGACTGAAACCTGGAGCCTTTGGAATGTCTGGGTTTGACCTGAGCGGCTCTAGTGAGTAATGGAAAGGACCAGTTCTTAGTAGGCCAGTGCCTACTAAACCTGAGTGGCTGCACTTGTAGGAAATATTTCACAGTTTGCATAGATTTAGCTTTATCTTGCATCTTTTTCAAAACTTCTTCAGCCTTATTACCAAATAGACTGTCCTGTTGTAAAGGAGCATCCAACAATTTTGCTTTAACATGGTCAGGCAGATTTTGCTCCTTGAGCCAAGCATGCCTTCTTATCACAGATCGCAGCCCTGCAAGAGACCTCCAAGGAATCAAAACCACATTGCAAGGTATGTTTCCTGACTTGTTCAACTGAATGCAATAAATCCTGCAACTCTATTTTCCACACAGTCAGAAATCAACATCATTTTCTGTTTAAGTAAACCCATGACATGCTGTTGATATTTAAGCATATGAAATTGACAGTTTAAAGCCCTGATTACCAAGGTTGCAGACGTGTAAACCTTCTTACCCCATCTATCCAGCACCCTGGAATCTCTATCAGAAGGGGTAGGATTTTTAGCAGTAGAAGCCTTAACGCCCTTGGGACCCTGAGAAATGGTTTCAGGGTCAGCAGTAGGGTTTTTAATTAGGAATTTGTGGGAATCAGGAATCCTGTAATATATGTCTGGCTTACTAGGAGCCGGAGGCAGGGAATCAGGAGTCATACTGGACTCTGAGAAAACAATATCAACAATGTCTAGAACAGGAGGTATAGCCACAGGCCTATACTGAGGAAGAAGAAGGAAATCCCCAAGTCTCTTTTTAGATTCTGAGAAATCATGACTCTCCCAGTGAAAGTGTTCCCTTAAGGTATGCAAAGTTTCTCCAAAAGAAAAATCCTCAGGAGGAGAAGCAGAAGGGATGGAATCTTCTGCATCAGAGTCCTCATAAGTGGGAATAGATAATTCCTGATCAGAAGAGGAATCAGAAAAAATAGAAACCTGATCTGAAGGATTCATAGTCGGTGCCTTGCCTAGGCCTCTCAGCAGGAGGGGGATGGGTACCCCTAATCAAGGTAATTAAATCCTCAGCTATTTTGATCATTTGTTTTTTAGGCATTGGGGCCTGTACACGTGGCCCAAGCGTAGTTTTTTTAGACATAGAGGTAAGTTTTTAGCCTTAGTTTTGAAGATAGCGTTGGTTTAATATACAAATCTTTAGGCCTGAAAACACCCTCAGAAGCGGCTCCGGACCCATCTAAGGTAGAGACATCCGCGGGTTCAATACTTAAAGTATCTTGCGGCATACCGGACTCCGAATGGGTCTCAGTAGAGGCCTGCGAATCAAAAGTAGCGGGTATCAGGGGCTGCGAAAGCTCCTCACTGTGTACCGGCGAACCGGCGACTGGCTTAGGAGAAGCTTCCTCGTCTGTTTTGGACAACGATGGTCTGTCTCTGTCTTTTTCTTTGCGTTTTTTAGGTACTCCGGTAGTCGGATTGCTAACCGATGACATTTCTGGATAGTTAAATCTTGAGCCAAAATATTTAGAAACAAAAATATGCTGACGTTTAATAGTGTGTTTATTAAATTTAGCACAAAACTGACAGCAAGGCACGTTGTGGTCAGGGCCTAGGCAAGGAATACAGTACAAATGAAAATCCTTATGAGGTATTTGCTTCCCACAAGTAATACAATTATTAACTTTTACTGACATTGGTAAGGAGCAAGAAAAAGTTTCCCTAACGGGGTACTTAGCTTTTAGTTGAAGACTTTGGTTCTGAAACTTGAAAAGGAAAATTTCAGGAGTCAGACGACCGGCACTTGCGAACTGCTTCTGCTTCGGGCACCGCGCGGCAGGAAAGACTGATGTAATGGTGTCGGCTGCATGTTTTATACCCCAGACGTCATGGAAGAAGGGACAGGAACTGACGCAGGACCAAAGACTTTGTTAATCAGGCCGACTGAGGGCAACCGGCCAGCAGATTACCCAAATGTAATGACTGCAACAGTGAAACACGAACATCGCAAACAATGCTTAAATAAGCAAGACTATACAGTTTTATATATATATATGGTAAGATTGTTTTTTAACAATTCTATAAAAATGTTACGCTCTATAAAGACTGTATAGATGCAGAGAATGTATTTTTGTATATCTTTATATGTGTATGTATCTGTGTATATATGTGTGTGTATTTATATATATATATATATATATATATATATATATATATATATATATATATATATATACTATTGAAGTAAATGCATTTGTTTTAAATGTTTTTTTAAAGAAGCGATGATAGTTGTTTTTGAATGAAATAATTTAAATATTTAATGTTAGTTGTTGTTAGGCTGGCCATATCATGTGATTTTATTTGAATTCCTATTTAATTGTTGCAGAGACTCATTAACTTTATGTACTGATGAAGGGTGGTTAACTTGAAAGCTTTACTTATTAAATTTTTGGCGAAGTGTGTGTTTGGAGTAATTTTGTGCAGTTTCACCAGCAGTTTTATAATCGATTACTTGATAAAACACAGTTGACCAACACCACAAAACTAAACCACTCATAGGTAGTTAATAATAGGTCATATAAAATACAAAGACTTCAATTTTAATAATGACATAAGACTAAAGTCCAGGTTTTGTACTGGCATTAAGTTTAATTTGCCATTTTAATTCAAGTAGTTCTAAAAAATCATCCAACGGACCACCCCTGGAACCCAGGTCAGCATGATCAATGGCACAAAACTTATGCATAGGGAACATTTCAATGTGCTTGTACAATGCATTTTTGTTGTGTTGTGCCTAATTTCATAGCCATGTTCATAAACTCGTTGCTTAAGGGCCCTCTTAGTTTTTCCCACGTAAAATCCATCACGAGTCACACAAAGCAACATAAACTACCCCTTTTGAAAAACAATAGTATCTTTTCTTTGGGTAAATCAACACATAGTTCTTAATGTAAATCTCCCCTCTGCCTACAACAGAAGCATATTGAGCACACCTGCCACATTTATAACCCCCCCCCATTTTTTGAAAACTTCTTGTTCCTTTCCAGAAGGCCCTTAAAACAAGTGTCTTTTTTATAGACCACAACTGGTTTTCACCAAGAACCCCAACACTTTCTTCATCCATAACAAAAATTTTCCAAAATTTTTCAATTATTTTCCTAATATCATAGAAATTAAGTGTAAAAGGTATAATCAAGGCCCTAGAATACCTATCATGATCCATGTGAGGGGCTCCAACAAACTACGTACTACCACATAACAGTTTGACTATGTGACCAGTATGCGTTTTGCCATTCTCAATTGTATTGACAAAACGGGGGGGGGGGTTCCCTCTTTTTAATAAGATACCCTTTAATGTCTCACATTCCTTTTGAAAATCCTCGTCGTCTGAGACCATCCTGGCAACCCTGACATACTGGCCTTTAACCAAAGCTTTTTTCTGATGTTCAGGGTGCCAGCTTTCAAAGTGCAGTAGTGCATTAGAATATGTAGGTTTCATATATAACTGAGAAATGAACACCTTTGTTGGTACAGTCTTTTTTGATAGTAACATCTAGAAAATTCAGACAATTTTTATCCTTAGTCATAGTAAATTTAAGGAAGTCAGTAGTCGCGTTGATGTAAGCCACAAACTCTTCCAACTTATCATCACGGTCCTTCCAAAAAATTACTATATCATCTAGATAGCACCCATACAACACCCAGCACTTTTTGTGTTCTGAGTTCAAAATGAATTGGTCCTCCCAATAGGACAATACTATGTTTGCAAATATTGGGGCATAACAAGCACCCATAGCAACTCCCTGTCTTGGTTTGAAAATGTGACCATCAAAACTAAAATAGTTGTTATCCAAAATTAGTTGCATACACGTCCTCAGGGTCAATACTGTCCCATGGTCCCAATCAGTACTGAAACACAGATATTCATAAAAAACATTCAAGGCCTTCATCATGAGGTATCACGGAAAAAAGGTCCTTGATGTCTAAGGTAACCATAACAAGCCTATCCTCATACATGTCTGGTTTTACTTATGTCAGGAAATCCCAAGAGTCTCTAATGACCCACTCCCTACTATCCAAAACATTTTTGACCTTCCCATCAATATATGTGGCTATGCCAAAGGTTTTAAAAGCCTTAGCATCAACAACAGGTCATAGGGGTGGGTTATAGACAGATTTACGTATTTTTGGGATCCCGAAAATAGTAGGAATCCTAGGACACTTCTATTCTAAGAGACTATGTATCTCTAAACTAATTTGTCCATTTAACAATAATTCATCCAAAGTGAGAGCTATATTTCTATAGGATATGTTAATTTCATTAACAGAGGTTTCAACATATGTATCACTGTATAACAAATCAAATATTTTGCTGTCATAATCAGAAGTGTTCATAATGACGAGACCCCCCCCCCCACCCTTGTCAGGTTTCATTAACCTAATATCCTGGTTACTTATATCTTGAAGAAGTGACCACTCCTGGTGGTTTAAGTTAACAGCTATTTGTTTCAGATATGCAAGAAGTTCCCTAATTTCACTTTCACACAAAGCTTCAAATAATGAAGTCAGAGGATGAACTGGTGGAATAAATGCACTAGGCCTATGTGGTAGATATGAAACAACTATTTGGTTATTATTCTTGAAAAACAGGGCCAAGTTTAATTTCCTACTAAACAATTTTAAATTCAAAATAGTGTCAACTAAATTAGCATTTCTAGCTGGAACAAAGTTCAGGCCTTTTGAAAATAAATTGGCCCAGTCAAAGTCAATGTTAACATGGCTACAGTTGTACACTATGAAATCACCACCCAAGTTTTTAACAATTGTGACAGCATTAACCGGTTCTATCATCTGTTCTGAACTCCACTCGTCTCCCTCCACTGGTTCTGGTAGTTCTACCCATACCTGTAGTTGCCAGGCCTCATCTCGCTCTGATTCCGGATTCTCTTGGATCTCCTCACTGGTGGGGGATCTAAAGGAACATCCCTGTTTAAATAGTCATCCACCTCGATGATGTCTTCCTGTGCTTCATCATATTCAACAGGGGTTCTATCAAAATACCAGGCGTGTTGCCCTTCTGGGGGGTCGGGATATGCCCTACCAGCATCATAATCCTGTTTATCTCTTAACAGTTTACGCTGTTTTCTAGTTTTTAAATCAATCATCCCTTTGTCAACAGTCTTAAAAACATTAAAAAATCATTCTTAATACTTTCAAATAATACTGACTTCTACTTTATCAATGTTTCTTTAAAGCACAGATATTTTTCTATTACTATCGCTAATAAGTATTTTTAACAATTCACACCCTAGCCTATTGAAAAAAGAAATAAGGTCCGTGTGTAACTGCGAGTGTTTGATAAGTCCCGTTGGGAATTTTCAAAGTCTGAGTCCTTTAGGCACTTGCTCTTGGTTCACACACTCCTGCAAGTAAGAGTTCTCCAGTTGGAGCTTTTTATATTTAAAAATAAAATCCTGAAATGACCTGAGTTGCGAATCCAATGTCCTGACCATTTTGTCAGGTCTATCAATACTGTCACATAGCTGTACTTCGTTTTTGAGCCATTGCACTGTTGAAAGAAACGTAGCACCCCACAGTGCCATTTCTGGGTCTGCCTTGTTGTGTAGCTCTTGTGCTACCAGAAGCTGAACTCGAACTATGACTCCTCCCTTGTGATTCATTGCCATGACAATGCTCCCTCTGTGCTGGAGTGATAAGCGAGGGCTCCATGGTTTGCGAACACCTTACACCAACCCCAGATTGAGAACAAATAATGTTACCAGCGATAACAGTTTGCAAAGGCACCAACTTCTCAAATTTAGTTTGCAGGTCTTTAACTGAAGCCGATAAAGAGGCTAAAGCCTGTGTCAAAGTCTCCATGTCCATACCAGCCATGGAATTGGTAAGCTCACCTCCTTCCAAAAAAACCCAATAAACAGTCAAAGGACAAATACAAACTTTGAAGGACACAGAACGAAGTAGGCAGCCAACAATACCACAGATCCGGATATAATAGAAAACACTTCTTTACTGAATTAAACGATTTCGTCAGACACTTCTGACTTCATCAGAATACAAACTGAAAATGCAAACAGTGCTTAAATAACCCAACCCACCATGCATATTGACTACATCCGTTGGATGATTTTTTAAAACTACTTGAATTAAAATGACAAATTAAACTTAATGCCAGTACAAAACTGGACTCAATGACAGGGTTAGTATTATGACATTATTAAAATTGAAGTCTTTGTATTTTATACGACTTATTAACTACCTATGAGTGGTTTAGTTTTGTGGTATTGGTCAACTGTGTTTTATCAAGTCATGCAATGTATTTTTAATTTCTTTGGGAGGAAATGATGTAATCAATATGCATGGTGGGTTGGGTTATTTAAGCACTGTTTGCATTTTCAATTTGCATTCTGATGAAGTCAGACGTGTCTGACGAAAGCACTTAATTCAATAAAGAAGTGTTTTCTTTTATATCCAAATCTGTGGTATTGTTAGCTGCCTACTTCGTTCTGTGTTCTTCACAGTTTGTCCTTGTCCTTTGACTGTTTATTGGTTTTACATACACAGCTAAATACGTAAACAGCGAAAAACAAAACGCCGAACATGTTTCATCATCAGAATACGCCACACAGGTAAGTAAAATTCCAAATAAAAAACTAAATTATTTCGATTTTGCAGAGGGGCAAGCCCCCCTGCACCCCCCACACCCCCCTACCTAAATATACCATTTCTGAGCCTGCACTACAGTGGGGAAAAGGCTATATTTCCTTATCCCCACCACCGCGCTGCTGGCAAAGAAACATGTTTGGCGTTCCGGTTTTCGCCCTTTACGTGTTTTGCTCTGTATGTACATCGACATTTATGTGTCAATGTACATACATTCGCATTTCTGATCTTTTGGTCTAGTAATATAGACCCAGGCAAGTTTGGCAGGTGAGCCCTCATTCATCCAGTGAGAGAATGATAGCTTAACTTCAACTGTCTATGCTGAAACAAAAGTAGCAGTAGACTGAAATGGGCTACGAGAGGCCAAAATGAACATCTGCCCAGATCCTCTCCACAAGATGGACATACATATTCAGCTCCTTCTGCCCCCCCCCCCCCCCCCAAGCAGAGCATCAATACTTTTAGAGTCCCAGCATCTGCTAGTACTAACAAAGTGACACCACCACTGTCCCTCCTCCCAAGATAGGCATGCCCATTCTCCCTGTTACTCTGTCAGGTGCACGAGAAACACATCCAATAACTATTTTAGACCATGCACCAATAGAAATTACAATAAAGATGCAGGGTAATCAAGTAAAAATGAAATACTGGTGCTTTCTTACCTGCCTATTACAAGGAGAGGATTTTAAGGAATGGGTAGTGGAAACAATTTAAGTGTTGCTAGGGGAATATACAAAATTTCTTCAAAGGGACAGCTGAGGACTGAGACAGAAAGAAAATGAAATTTCAACATATGCTAGAAATGAGGGAGAAAGACGGAAAGAAGTAACAGAAATTATTTAGAGGGATTATCAAGGATGAAAGCATTACAGATGAAGAAGTGTCTTGTGGAGCAAGGGGAGGAGCAACTGTTAAGTGCTACAGGGAAAATTAAGGAAGCATGAGTTCAGAAAGGTCACTATTAAAGCAAGTATTTTGGTAACAACCCCAGAGCACAAAAAAGTACAGTTTTGTACCTACCATAAATGTAGATGTCCGATAGGTATGCATCTGCAGTCATAACAAATGGGTTGTCCTGCCTCAGGCAGCCCTCGGTCGGCCGGATTCCAAAGTCTGGGTCTGGCCTCGGCTGATGTCGCACTTCACCCGACGTCATAGCTCCTGGGGTATAAAGGCATCAGCCAATGCCATTTTCCTCAGTGTTTCTTGCCCCAGATGCCAGGTGCCCTCTAGGAAGGCTAAATTTGGATAAATGTTGAAAATTCCAAACAGTAGCAAACAAAACAAGAATATATACATATATACATACAAACAAATACACCATAATAGACTTTCCCAGCTAGCTGATAGAGGGGTAAGCACCCTAGGAATACCACAGAGGGGAAGGAGGGTGGGTAATCCTGACTGCAGATGCATACCTATCGGACATCTACATTTATGGTAGGTACAAAACTGTACTATGTCCTTCAAGGATGCATCTGCAGTCATAACAAATGGGTAGAATACCATAGCCAAAATGGGGGAGGAGGCACTAAGATAAAGATGGTGTAGTTAAGATCCCTTGTAAGACTGCAGTTGCAAAGCCTGCTCGGGATCTGGAGTATAAAGGGATATTGTAATGCTTGGCAAATGTATGCACAGAGCTCCAAGTAGCAGCTTCTAAAATGTCTTTGGTAGCCACTCCCCGTAGGAAAGCTGTAGTGGTGGCTGTAGCCCTTGTGGAGTGAGGCCTGATATTTTCAGGAGTTGTCTTTCCATGAAAAGAGTAACAGAATCGAATGCAATTTCCTATCCATTTTGAAATTGTCTGTTTGGAAATTGCTTTTCCTTGCACTCCTGTTGCATATGCTACCAAAAGCTGGTCAGTTTTTCTGGTGGTCTTAGTTCTGTCCAGGTAGTAGCGCAGTTGTCTATGTACGTCCAAGGTGTGTAGTAGTTTTTCCCCCCTGTTCTGTGGGTTAGGGAAGAACGTAGGTAAATGAATAGCTTGGTTCAAGGATACCCTGGATACCACCTTTGGCATGAAAGTAGGATTGGTTCTCAGAGACACTCTATCCTGGTGAAAGATAAGGAAAGGCTGTACTGCCATTAATGCCTGTAACTCGGATACCCTTCTTGCTGAAGTGATTGCTAGAAGGAAGGCAGTTTTCCAAGATAAGAACTGTAAGTCTGCTGATGCAGCTGGTTCAAAAGGGGGAAGTGTTAACTTTTCCAGCACAAAATTGAGATCCCATGCAGGCAGAGGTGGTTTCCTTGGAGGTTTTACATTTTTGATCCCTCTTAGAAATTGTCTGAGGAGAGGTTGAGAGAAGATAGGAGGATCCATGTTGTACTCTGCTGAAATTGCTGAAGCATGAATCTTAATGGAAGAATAGGACAGGCCATTGTGGAACATCTCTGCTAAGTATTCAAGGATGTGTGCTAGGTTTGCAAGCTTGACATCTGTTCCCTTTGATGCACTCCAAATGAGGAATCTCTTCCATTTGGCTGAGTATGTTTTCCTTGTGGAGGGTCTGCGAGCCTCCAGGATAATGTCCTTGACCCTCTGAGATAAAACAGGTTGGTTTTGTTTTATGCAATTTTCCAGGCAGTTAGCTGCAGTGTTTTCAAGTTTGGATGAAGGGTCTTGTAGTTGTTCTGTTAGAAGTAAAGGCCATAGAGGTAGAGGCCATGGGTTCGTCCGAGACATGCTTCTCAGTAGCGGATACCAATGTTGCCTTGGCCAGTCTGGAGCTATCAGAATTACCTTTGGCTGTTCCTCCCTGATCTTCAGTAGAACTTGGTACATCAATGGGAGAGGTGGAAAGGCATAAACTGTCAGGGCCTTCCAGCTGAAATAAAGGGAGTCCACCCTCCAGGCTTGTGGGTGGTATTCTCTTGAGCAGAATTTCTTCAGTTGGTGGTTGAGTGGGGAGGCGAACAGGTCTATTTCTGGCATTCCCCATTTCTTTGTTATGGTTTTGAAGATATCTGGATGCAGCATCCATTCGTGAGCATCCGTGGTAGTTCTGCTTAATTTGTCTGCTAGTGAATTCTCTTTTCCTGGTACGAATCTGGCCTGCAGTTGAATGTTGAGATTCAGGCCTAGGTTCCACAGCTCCATTGCCATCCGGCATAAAGGGTAGGAATCGTGCCTCCCTGTTTGTTGATGTACCACATGACTGTGGTATTGTCCGTCCTTATCAGCAGGTGTCCTTGCTGGAGGAATGATTTGAATGCCTCTATTGCATGCTTCACTGCCAGCATTTCCTTTAGATTTATGTGTAGATTCAGCTGGTCTTGGGACCATAGGCCTTGGATACACTTGTCTTCCATGTGTGCGCCCCAGCCTAGGTCTGAGGCATCCGTGGTGATGGTCTGCTTTGGTTGTGGTTTGTGGAAAGGCAACCCTCTGTTGGTCTGGCAGGCCTGAGCCCACCACAGGAATTCCTTTTTCAGGCATGGAATGATTGGTATCATGGTTTCTAGACTGTGTCTGTGTTGAGACCATACATTTCTTAGGTACCATTGTAATTTTCTCATATGCAGTCTGGCATGTGGGATCAAGATTATGCAGGATGCCATGTAACCCAGGGCCTGCAGGACTTTCCTTGCAGTAAGCTGAGTTTGTCTTGTCAATGTCGTGAAGTAGACTGGAAGTTGTTTTTGTTTTTCTTCTGTGAGAAAAGCCATCTGAGTTATTGTGTCCAGTTCTGCACCCAAAAAAGTTATCCTTTGGGAAGGCACTAGTCTTGACTTCTGTATGTTGACTGCGTATCCCAAGGCTTGCAGCAGTTGTATGACATAGGCCAAATCCTTTATTACTTTTGCCTTGTTGTCCGCTTGTATTAGGCAGTCGTCCAGGTATGGGTAGATTTGAATTCCCTGAAGCCTGCAATGTGCAATTACTGATGCCAGGCATTTCGTGAATACTCTGGGCGCAGTAGATAAGCCAAAGGGCAATGCTGAGAATTGATAATGCTCTGATCCTGCAAGAAATCTGAGGTGTCTTCTGCAATCTGGTCATATAGGGACGTGCAGGTATGCCTCCTTGAGATCTAGAGTCACCAGCCAAGACTCCTTGCCCAACATGGGAAGAAGTTGCTGTAGGGTCAGCATCTTGAATTTTGGTACAATGAGATATGTGTTCAGTGCGGACAAGTCGAGAATAGGCCTCCATTGAGTTTCTTTTCTTGGTACAAGGAATAGTCTGGAGTAAAATCCTTGGCCTTGTTCCATAGATGGTACCTTTTCTATTGCTCTCATCCTTAGTAAGTTGATGACTTGTTTTAGAGCCTCTGACTTCTGGCTTGGTGGAAGGTTTGGCATTCCTCTCTTTTTTGGTAAAGTGTGGAAGTGAAACCTGTAGCCTTTGTCTATTGTTTGCAAAGTCCATTTGTCTCCTGTAATGCAATGCCAGTTTTTTGAAAATAAAGCTAACTTTCCGCCCAAGGGGTGCTTCCAATTGTTCCCTGGTAGGCGGAATCAGAGCCAAGTCATTGAGTCTGTCCTGTGGAAGTGGTTGCAATCGCAGCTGTGGAGGCACTCCTCTGGTTGTCAGGTTGCCACTGACGCCCCCTGGAGGCACCCCTTGATTGACCTCTGCCTCTTGGGCGTCTATTCCTGCCTCTCTGTGCTCTGGAGGTGTCTGGAAAGGACCAATTCTTTGAAGGCCAATTTCTGCTGAACCTCGGAGGTTGGACCTGCAGAAAATCCTTGACTGTTTGCACATATTTTGCTTTTTCTTCCACTTTCTTTAGTACCTCCTGTGCAGGGGAGCCAAATAAACTTTGTTTCTCCATAGGGGCATCTAGGAGTTTAGACTTAACATGGTCTGGCAAGGATTGCTCTTTTAGCCAGGCATGCCTTCGAATCACTGCTCCAGTCATAGCGGATCTAAATGAAGCCTCCAGTGCATCATAGCCACATTTTAAAAAAATTATTACTGACCTGCTGAGAGTTGTGTACCAACTCCTGAAGGGACTTACGGTCTAAAGGTTCAGGAGAGGAAAGCTTTTTATTCAGCTGATCTAACAAAAATTCCTGGTACTGTATCATGTGAAATTGACAGTTTAAAGCCCTGGCAGAAAGAGTAGCAGATGTATAAACTTTTTTACCCCATCTCTCTAATGCTCTTGATTCTCTTTCAGAGGGTAGGGGGTTTTTGGCCGAGGCAGCTGCTACACCCTTGGGGCCCTGAGAAATGGTTTCTGGGTCTGCAGCGTGGGCCTTGTACAAGTGGGAGTGAGAATCCGGGACCCTGTAATATCTGTCAGGTTTGGCAGGGGCCGGGGGAAGAGAATCAGGGGCTGAACAGGCATCATTGTATGCATCATCAACAACTGATAGTACAGGTGGTATGGCTAGAGGCCTATGCTGTGGTAAGTGTAAAAAGTCCTTAGCCTTTTTCTAGAATCAGAAAAATCCTGACCCTGCCATTGGAAATGTTCCTTCATTGAATGTAGAGTTTCCCCAAATGAAAATTCTTCTGGGGGGGGAGGCAGAAGGAATGAAGTCTTCTGCATCCGAATCCTCATAAGGTGAGTATGGTCCTTCCTGATGGTCTGATAAATGTGATCCATCCGAGGAATAGTCAGAGGAAAGAGGTTCAGGGGGGTCAGTCCCAGGCCTTTTTTCAGGAGGGATTGTGAGGCCCTGTCTGGGTGAGGTTGGGATCCCCTGATCAAAGAAATAAGGTCCTCAGTGAGGCTGAGAATCTGAGAACTGGAGGAAGGTCTGTGAGGGGGAGCTTTTGTAGGTAAGGCCTTGGAAAGTTTAGCTGCTTTAGCCCTGGAGAAGGCCTTAATAGACATAGAAGCAGGGGGTCTAGCTTCCCCACGTGCAGGAGTAGAAATGTCCAACAGAATGGTGTCGGACAATTCTTGTGTGCCTGCTTCTTCGGTAGGAATTTCTGTAGCTGACTCAGCCGGGGCCTCTGAGGCCTCGGTTGTCGGAGGCATGCTTGCGGCCGAAGGAAGAACCGAGGATTCGGTTTCAGCCGAAACCGAGACACACACGGAAGGCCTAACCGTGGTTTCAGCCGAAATCGCGGGCCGCGAGTGTCGGTCCTTTTCCTTGCGTTTTTTAGCTAAATGAGTAGTCGGAGTCTCCGACGGCATTTTATATGCAAAAGCGGGGCCAAAAAACTCTTCTGCAAACTCCGACCGACGTCTAAGTGTCCGTCGGTTGAAGGAAGCACAGGCTAAACAAGCTGATACGTCATGGTCTGGGCCTAAGCAAGGAAGGCAGTAAGAGTGGAAATCCTTATGAGGTATTTGTTTCCCACAAGTTAAACAATTATTTACTTTTTCTGACATCGGCTGAGGCAAGAAAGAGTCCCCAACGGGGTACTTAGCTTTTTTAGAAGTCTTTGGTAGCAGAAATCTCTGGATCTGACCGACCGGCACTTGCGAACAGCTTCTGCTTCGGGCACAGCGCGGCAAGAAAGACTGAGGAAAATGGCGTCGGCTGATGCCTTTATACCCCAGGAGCTATGACGTCGGGTGAAGTGCGACATCAGCCGAGGCCAGACCCAGACTTTGGAATCCGGCCGACCGAGGGCTGCCTGAGGCAGAACAACCCATTTGTTATGACTGCAGATGCATCCTTGAAGGACATCTATTAACATGTGTCAGGGAACATGTGAAAGGGATGCTGCCAAACTTAGGGACGCTGGGTCAAGAAAAATAACCAGAGAGCATATACAGGTACTAGAGATGTTTTGTAAACTCCATGAAAATCTGAACAGAGCTGAAGAACTGGTGAACCAAGAAAAGACAAAATAGAAATATTTGTGGTAGCTCTAAATATGACAATGTTAGAGAAAGATGCGGTTCAAGAATTAATAGCCCCCCTCCCCAGAACTTATATATACCAACTCTGAAATTGCCATACTTCTGAAAAAATGAGAAATGGCATCTCAGACTTAGTATATGTAAGTCCATTCTTTCGGCCATTCATTCTCCTTATTTCAGGACTTGCTCTAGTGGGTCCTGACATTTTAAAAGGTTACCTGATCAAATACTTAAATTCACTGAAAATAAAGCAATACGGCAGTATGTTGTCGCAAAGTGAGATACCAACAAAAATTAATAAACAACTGGAAAACTAAAAAAACAAGGCAAAACTATGGCTGAAAAAGAACCTGCAAACACTTTTACTTAGCACTTTCGTTCTTTTTAATGTTTCAACAAGAACTTTATTGTAAAACACACACGCACCCCTTAAAAAGACATTCAAGACATGTCACAAAGTGAGCATAAGCATTACACTGGAATGCATGCCCCTGCCTGTCCCTACAGTAAAATTCTCACAAAAATAGGCCCAATTAGTTTAACAGACACTAATGAATAAAATAGTGGCCCCAACAGGAAATTCTGATATTTAGAAAAAAAAAATACTGCGTTTCTTAAAGGGGAAATATATATTTTAGCCAAAAAATAATGTATTATTTTTCTAAAAGGATATTAATTTCTGTGTGGTGGGGTTCCCCAACTGTGACTCAGGTGCCAGAAATAAAGCTCTTAGCCGACTGCTGCTCATGTAAAGCCCAAGAGATGATGCTTCTTTAGACAGCATGAAAGTACTGAAGAAAGCTTCATGCTGACTGCTGATGTCCCTCCTTCCCAATCAGTAGTCAGAGTGAAGGGGTGTGTGTGTGTGTGTGTGTGTGTGTGTGTGTGTGTGTGTGTGTGTGTGTGTGTGTGTGTGTGTGTGTGGGGGATGAGGGTCAAAGCCATACTGCCTAATGCCTACTGCAGCAGTGGGAATGATGAAAATCTCCTCTGCAAACAGTATTCAAGTAGAGCCACAGTACCAGTGGATAGAATACAAGGTACGTACACCTATTTGTGGAATGCTTTGTACAGGATCAAGGTCACACCATTCCAAGTACACAGTTGATGCCACGCCTTGTCACTGTATCTCAGTATAACACCTGGTGTAAAGTTGCTTTCCTGGCTGACTTCTAGGAATGAAGCAAAATGCTGTCCATGGTTTTTACATGTACTGCTGTCCTAAAACACCTGGTTTGAGACATATAGCATGCCCCAACTAACAGGAAATAAGAAACTACAAGTAAAAGTTGATTGAGTATCTTATCCTGCACCAACCATAAATAGAAGTTATGTCCTTACCATAACGTTCCATGTGGAGTGTTCATCTCGCCTTTGTTCTTACACCTGGGTTCGGAGCCGATCCTCGGCTCCGTGTCGGCCGCTTGGCAAAGCTCTGCATCGAGAAGAAGCTCGAGACCAACCTAACTCCCACAATCCCCCTCTGCCTTTACCTCAGATCTAGTTTGCCAGCAAACCAGAAGTTAACAGAAGAGAATATAACACATTCATGCCAAACAAGAAAAAACATAGCTGAAAAATATATCCACAACAACTGCTTAAGGCAGAAGCAGTAGAACCAAACCAGACACCTAAACTGGACGTTCTTCCTGAGGGTGGGAGGGTGGGAATGTAAGAACAAAGGCGAGATGAACACTCCACATGGAACGTTATGGTAAGGACATAACTTCTATATGTGAGAGTGTTCAATCTCGCCGTTTGTTCTTACACCTGGGTAGCGTCCCTAGCTCCATGTTCCTGAGGAACTCAAGGGAGAACGTTCCTGAGCACAGTGGAACCAAAGGTTGCCCTGTCCCTAGAAATCCTGTCTACTTTGTAATGAGTAATGAATGTATGTGGTTTAGACCAAGTGGCAGCCACACAAATAGTGTCTAACGGTAGGCGGGCTGCATGAGCCAGGGATGTAGATACTGATCTTGTAGAGTACCCTTTGGGCTTGCCAGGTAAAGTTTGCTCCGAGGCAGTATAAACAAAAATAATACAATCAGAAAGCCATTTGGAAAGGGTTCGTTTCGTAACTGCCATACCCTTCTTGTTGTCTGCAAAGGCTATAAAGAGCTGGTCTGTTTTTCTGTGATTCTTTGTTCTATCCAAGTAAAATCTGAGTTGTCTATGAACATCTAACTTGTGTAACATATATTCCAACTTATTGGAGTGGTTTTTGAAAAAGGTGGGGAGCTCAATGGACTGATTAATATTATTAACGGAGCAAACCTTGGGAAGAAAGGATGGATTAGTGAGAAGAGATACTCTATCAGGGTGAAAGATCAAATAAGGGTGATTAACAGAAAGAGCTTGAAGCTCCGATACCCGTCTGGCCGATGTGATAGCCACCAAAAAGAGGGTCTTCCATGACAAAAATTTCAAAGGACAGGAAGATGCTGGTTCAAAAGGTGGTAGCATCAGCTGTGATAAAAGAAGATTCAAGTTCCAAGGCGATGTAGGACTTCTAACTGGTGGTCTAATATGGAAAGATCCTTTTAAAAAGGCCTTGCAAAGTCTGTGAGCCATAATAGGAGCCCCACTTTCACCCACATGAAAGTTTGAAATGGCAGCCAATTGCACTCTCAAAGTGGCAGGAGAAGCTCCTTGGTGGAACAGTTCGGTTAAAAACTCCAAGACCCTATTTAGAGGCGCTATTACGGGATCCAATTGTTGTGTAGTTGCCCAGTGCACAAAACGCTTCCATTTACTAGTGTAAATCTTTGTAGTGGAAGCTTTATGAGAAGCCACCAGGATATTTTGAACTGCAGGGGAAAGAAGATCAGACCTGGCTAGGAAGGGAAGCAGAGCAGCCAAGCTGCTAGTCTGAGGGAGAGTAGCGACGGGTGGGGAGCCCCTGACGAGTGGGTCAGCAGATCCGGCTCCGGGTCCAGGATCCAGGGTTCCCGAATTTGGTGTGCCAGAAGAAAGGGAAACCAGATATGACGAGGCCAGAATGGGGCAATGAGGATAATTGTCCTTTGCAGGTTGTTGGCTTTCTGTAGAAATTTTGCAATCAGGGGTACAGGAGGAAAAGCATACAGGAGACCCGGGGGCCAATCGTGAACCAGAGTGTCCCTGGGGACTTCCCCTGGAGGGGGTAATAGGGCAAAATAGCTTCTGCATTTGGCGTTCATTGGAGACGCAAATAGATCGCAGGAAGGCTGGCCCCACTTGCGAAAAAGTTCCTTCGCAATTGATTGTTTGAGGGACCACTCGTGAGGTAACAGGATGGTTCTGCTCAACCTGTCCGCTATGACGTTGGATAACCCCGGGATGTGCGTTGCTATCAGAAAGCGACCCGTGGACTCCGCCCATTGCCGGATTCTCATGGCCTCTCTGCATAGTTGATAAGACTTGGTTCCCCCTTGTTTGTTTATGTACCAGACTACGGACATGTTGTCCGACTGAACTGCAATGGTCCCTAGAGGAAGAAGGGGAGAAAAGTGTTGCAACACTAGAAACACTGCCCTCAACTCTAGAACATTGATGTGCAGATTGTACTCCAAATTGGACCATTCGCCTTGGACTGTCTGTCCCTGAAAGATGCCCCCCCACTCTATCAGGGAAGCGTCCGTGGTCACCGTAGCTGTCGGCGTGGGTAGCACAAATGGCCTTCCGCTGGAAAGATTGCAAGTCTGAAGCCACCAAGCCAGGTGCGATTTGCATGTGTTCGTGATGTGAATTTTGTGCGTCAGGGGTAACTGTTGGAACGACCATTGTGCAAACAGTAGCCATTGAAGAACTCTCATGTGCAGTCTTCCCAAGGGAATCGCAATGAGAGAAGCTGCCATGAGACCCAAAACCTTCAGAACCAGTTTTGCTGGGGATTTCTTGGATAATAGGAGAAGAGATATATGGTTTTGTAGGGCGGCTATCCTTTCTGGAGGAAGCCTTAGGATTAAGCAACGCGTATCCAATTCTGCTCCTATGAATGAGATATGCTGTGATGGCTGTAGTAAAGATTTTTCTAAATTTACGGAAATTCCGAGATGAACACAGAGTTGTAGTGTGTAATCCCTGGCCTGAATCAGTCGACGCTCGGTGGTGGCAGAAAGGAGCCAGTCGTCCAGATACGGAAACACCTGGAATCCCAGGCATCTCAAGTGAGACGCTACCACTGCCATGCATTTGGTGAAAACCCTGGGGGCTGAGGTCAGACCAAAGGGCAGGGCTCGAAACTGAAAGTGACTGGCTCCCAGCCGGAAGCGCAAGTGATCCCTGGACGCCCTGGCCATTTTGATGTGGTAGTATGCGTCCTTCAGATCTATTGAGCACATCCAGTCGTCCTTCTGTAAGAATGGAAGGATCGATTGAAGCGTGACCATCCGGAACTTTTCTTTCTTGATGAAGGTATTGAGTTTGCTTAGGTCCAGAATTGGCCTCCAGTCCCCTGTCTTTTTTGGAACTAAAAAGAACCTTGAGTAAGTTCCGAATCCTCTCTGGTCCGCTGGGACTGGTTGGATGACTCTTTTCTCTAGCAGCTTTGAAATTTCTATAACTGCAGGGCCTCACAGATGGGGCGGAACATCTGGGAGTCTTTTTTGCGGAATTGGGGGCAATAGGAAGGGAATTCTGTAACCTCTGGTAACAATGCTTTTTACCCAATTGTCTGATGTAAGACTTTGCCAGGCCTGAGGGTATAAAGCTAAGCGACCCCCGACTGCCTCCAGAGCAGGACAGTCGGGCCTCCTCTCAGGAGTGCTGGAAAAGTTTCCCGGGGAGTGTATCCCTGTCACCTTGGTTCTGCGGACCCCCTCTGCCGCCAGGGCGACGTCTTCCACCTCTGCCCCCTCCTCTGCCTCTAGAGGGGGCATCACCCTGTGTGCCTGGGAAAGAGCCTTGGGGTTTTCGAAACCACATTTTTCCACCATGTTGCCCTTTGGGGTACGGTCTGGATGGAGTGGAAAAACGGACTCCGACAGCAGACAGAGTCTTTCCCTCTTGCTCACACCGGGTAAGGGTCTCCTTTACTTTGGGGCCAAAGAGAGTGGCACCATCAAATGGGGCGTTAGTAAAGGAAGACTTGAAGGCTTCCGCAAAGGAACATAAGCACATCCAGGATTGTCTACGAAGAGCAATCGCTGAAGCCGCTGCCCTACTCGACCCTTCGGCTGCGTATGAGATCAGCCTCATGGACGAGTTTGCAATAGATGTAAGGGTATTGAGATGTGCTGTAACTTTCTCCGAGACAGCTGCATCTGTAGTACCCTGGAGGGTATCTCCCAACTCTTTGATTAGATCCCTCTGTAAACGTGTGAAATGGGTCAAAGAGTTCAGGGATCGCATGGAAAAAGCCGCTGAACTAAAAATGCGCTTCCCATACCTGTCCATAGTCCTAGAATCTCTGTTAGGCAGATGGACAGATGAGGAAGATTCAGACATCTCCTTTTTCGTGGCCGCTGCCACCACCATCGCGTCCACTGGAACTCCCTTTGTTAGATAAGCCTTGTCTTGGGGGGCAGTAATATATTTATTAGGCTTTCTAGGGACTGGCTCCACCGTGTCAGGTGTCTCCCACACCCTCCGAGCAATCAATTCCATCAATTCATCAAAGGGCGGAGTGACCCAGGAGGAGGAAGGGCGAGCACCGAATGCCTTCAGCAAGACTGACTCATCCTCAGAAGGGGGTAGGGATTGCCAATCACCTCTCTGTTTTAGGATCTCCAGGATGTCAGAAAAGGAGACATCCTCTGAGGGTGATTTTGGGGACCCTTCTGACTCATCCAAGTCAGTGTCCGATGTCAAGGATTCTTGTGGAGAATCCAAGTGTCTCCTCTTACACAATCTTTTCCTCGGAACTTCTTCGGGGGGGGGGGGCATCCGATGAAGCCTCCGAGGAAGAGGGGGCACCCTCTAGGGGTGGCTGAGACACTGGTGCTCGACGCTTAGATGTAGCAGAGGGTGCAGAGGAGGATAACGGACCTTTATGGGAAGGAGAAGCTGTTTCCGCTGAAGTAGTTGTCTGAGTAGACAATGCCTTCCTCATGAGGTCGAAGGCCACCGGGTCCCGAGTCGAGGTATCCCCAGGTTCCGAAGAAATCGGAGGAATCCCCGAGACTGGCACCGATGGCATCGACCCCAAGGACGGAGCCGAGTCGATCTGAGCCGAGGCTCCGAGAGGGAGAGTCGGAACCGAAACATCGGTCCGACTCTCAGTCCCGGATCCAAGGATGGATCTTCGGCTCCGGGACTCCGGTACTGGGTCCGACGGAGTTGAGGTGAACGGTGCCGACCGAGAAAAGGACGGTTCCAGCACCGAGGGCTCCACAATCAACAGATCAGCCTCTCCCGGCTCCGAAGACTGGATAGGCCTCGGAGGAGGAAAAGGTGGAGATAAGGGAAGGCCTTCGAGTCTCGTCACCAACTGGGAGGAGACAGAGATGAGCTTGGACAAGGCCGTATTCTCCATCAATTTCTGCACCACGTGGTCTACATCGGTGTCTGAGAGGGGCCTGGAAGAACGCGTCGAAGGAATCGAAGACGGAGCCGACCTCAAAAGTACAGGAGGAGGAAGCTCCGTCACCGGTTCCAAGACTCGAGGCTCGGTAACTGACAAAAGTTCAACACTCGGCCCCGAAGTCTGTGGAACCGGTGATCGAACTTTAAATGAAGAGCTCGGAGCCGATGACATGGGCTCCGACGTCTTTGATTCCTTCGAGGATTTAGATGCCTGGTCTGATGCATCCAGAGCCTCTTGGAATGCAGGCTTCAAAAGGCCCCTATCCATAAGTTTCCTGCGCCTATCTGTCATGACCCTTCCACTGAAAGAATGGCAGATGGAGCAGTCTTCTTGCAGATGGAGAGGGCCAAGACAGTAGACGCAGGAACTATGATTATCTGTGACAGACATTTTCTGTCCACATTGGCACCGTTTGAAGCCTGATTTAGCTTTTTCAGACATGTTAAAAAAGTCAGATCCAATAAACAGTGAAATAGCCAGTACAAAATGTCCAATCCAGTAATAAATGTCAAATCCTGCAGATAAAGTTAAAGGGTGGGGTAGGCCCCGAGGGAAGTAACTCTAAGAAAAGTATATAAATATTTATATACGAAACCGAGAAATCCTCGATACACTACTCACACACACACAGGCAACTTTAAAAGAGAAAAGGAGAAGTTTTTATCCAAAAATATATAAGATAAAATAATCTTAGCTTTGAGGTGGTCCGAGCTCATCAAAAATGATGCGAACGTTGCAGCGGCAAACTAGATCTGAGGTAAAGGCAGAGGGGGATTGTGGGAGTTAGGTTGGTCTCGAGCTTCTTCTCGATGCAGAGCTTTGCCAAGCGGCCGACACGGAGCCGAGGATCGGCTCCGAACCCAGGTGTAAGAACAAACGGCGAGATTGAACACTCTCACATTACATGGTCTTCACAACAGAGAAACAGTGCTACTGTCACGGTAGTGAAACAAAAGCACAACTTCTTGGGTAAGTAAACATGGTAAATTTCTAGACGAACTAAGTTACACCTCTGTAGGGCAACATTCACAAAAGGTTGTTGGTGGTCGCCTAGGTGAGCATGTTCTTGGGTGCATCTTCATTTCATATTAGTCAGCACTTACTGTGTGTGTGTGTGTGTGTGTGTGTGTGTGTGTGTGTTGAATGCCAAAATGGCCCGCACTTCACGTACTATCTGCCTCGCAGACTGTGGTCTGGTTTCCAAAGGTGAATGTGAGAGTGAAGTGGACAGGTACTCTTTTGTCTTGCTTTTACTTCCGTTTAGGCAGACAGTGATCATCACCTTAATACTCTGGACTGCAAGCCCTGGTGGTGCTAGTGACATGTATGACTGCATTAAAAGCTGAGCAACGGATTTAGTAATGTTAATGCCCTTAAGTGTTGAACACAGTCATGCAGGCTGCTCAGAAGCCTTACCCATAAGCAGGACATGACTTTGCTCATCTGATGAGTTTTGTTGTGGTTGTGCACTACCAGTTCTGAAAAACAAGTCAGATGTGATGGGTGTTAGCAGCTGAATAAAATACACAACATATTATCATTGTAGGTGATAAGGTGATGTCAGTTACAGACTAAAGCAAAACTGTATTTGCTGTTTCCAATAGTTCGATTTGTAAAGAGCTTAACTGTGTGTGTGTTATACTTGATATGTGAACGTATGGAGGACTGCACATTGTGACCTCATTGCTCTGTAGTCCAGGAGGCAATGCTGCATGGGTACACTGAGTGGCACTTCCAGGAGGAGAGATGGCCATACCTTCTCATATCACTACCACAGTGGTAGTATTTGGGGAGACTAGATATACACTGCTGAGAAAAAAAGTGTTCATATATATGGCATATTTATTGCTATTCTGAACATTTCACAAAACCAAAATAAGTAAAGTTTTTAAGTAATGGCATGTGCGACCTTTGCAAATGAAACAGTTTGGACTGACTTAAAGAAGCAAGGTAATTACTGCCCTAAATGCATAATTTCTTTCTACTGCAGTATCACAACACAGGCAAGTCAGGGTTGCCATATGAGGACACTATTCCATATAATGGGCAGCAGAGATGGATCATCGGCAGCCAGCATAGAACCTTTGGTTCCCAAGAGATGATGGAAAAAGAGGTATGCACTGAGATGGAGTGCTTCCAGCGCTGAGAAAGAAGAATACACCTGCACTGTTACTCAACATTGTGATACTGCATGTTGGAGGAAATGAAATGGCAACTTCACAATTACGTTACCTGAAATATAAAATAATGGACACTGTGGAGGGCATCTTGTATTTGTGGCCAATGACTTGCCTGGTGTGGTCAGATAGGTTCATAGGTTCATACTAGGCTATCTGCCAGAGGGCATTTATAAGCCTAGCCCATAGTTTTGTGGCTTAAGCCACCCCTTTTGTATGGGGAAATATACCCATTATTTTGCTGTGCCTCTGTCTAGCAGTGACACTGAGGTAATCCCTGGAGTATATCTGCAATCTCCCATCCATTGGTCAAGATTTCTCTTGAACAAGGCCAGCGAGGTGCTCTGCCTCACATATACCGGGATTTTGTTCCACAGCATAGGGAGTCTTTGGGTGATGAATCTATCCCTCCAGCACGTCCTGTTAATAGCCGTGTCGAGGTTTAAGTCTCCCGCCCTTGTGGCTCTGACGGATCTAGATTTTTTGAGGTGAAGCATATTCATCAACTCTGGGTTTGACATGGCCTTGTATGTCAGGCAAAGGTCACCTCTGAGCAGTGGCGACTGAATAGAGCTGGAGTTCTTTCAGTCGGGCAGCATAGGACAGATTTTTGAGACCCTTTATCCTTACAGTGAGGAACTTTTGTGGCCTCTCTAGCTGCTGCAAGTGTCGGGTCAGATACATTCCGAATGGGGCATTGTACTCAATCATTGGTCTGATGAGTGATGAGTATAGGGAGACTATGACCTCCCTTGATCTAGATGTGAATCCCTTCATGATGAGGTGGGCAATGTAGAAGGTCTTCCTAACTACTTTAGCTACATGGGTGTCGAATGACAGGCTACTGTCAACCTGGGTCCCCAGGTCCCTGATAACTTCTTCTGTGCTCAGAGGATTACCACCTATATGGTAGCTAGGGGTAACCTTGTTTTTCCCGAAGGGTATGACTATGCATTTTTGGCATTTAACTTTAGGCCATGGCTCTGGCACCAGTCATCCGTTTCTGTGAGACCCTTCTGAAGGATATCTGTGTCAGATGTGTTTTCGACTACGGCCCAGTTTGCAGTCATCTGCAAACTTTGTCAGCCATAACCCTCCTGTGTTTGCTTGTACTTCGGAAAAGTAGATGCCAAACAAGAGTGGGCCCAGGACTGAGCCCTGTGGGACACCACTTGTGACAGGCTTTGAGTCTGACATGGCGCCAGCAACTCTGACCCTGTGGGTTCTGTCACTCAGCCAGTTTGCAACCCATCTTGTGATGTATGGGTTAACATTTAAGCTGATGAGTTTTTCAATGATACCCGAGTGGGGTATTGTATCGACGGCCTTCGCCAGATCGAGGTAGGCTGTATGGACTGCCTTTTCCTCATCAATGGCTTTGGTGACTGTTTCGAAAAAGTCAACCAAGTTTAAAAGGCATGATCTGCCTTTGACAAAGCCAAACTGGGTTGGATCCAAAGTCTGCAAATTCCCTATGTCTTTATTTATGAGGTCCATTATGATCCTCTCCATAGCTTTGCAGATAAGGCTTGTCAAGCTAATGGGCCGGTAATTTCCAGGGTCTGTGGAGGCACCGCCTTTGTGAAGTGGGACCACAGTTGCAGTGCGCCACTCCTGGGCGTATCCAGAGGTGAGACTATGATTAAACAGCTGTCCTAGCTGTGGGTTTAATTCCTCGTTGAGTTCGTGGAGCACACAGCCTGGGACACCATCAGGTCCCATGGATGCTGTGTTTTTTGCTTTGGAGAGAGCAGTTCTCACTTGGGCGTTTGAGATGTTTGGGGGGCTGCAACCATTTGGTATAGATATCTCTCCTTTTGGGGGGGGGGGGGGAGTTTGCACTGAACCTGTCAGCCAGTATGTTGGCAATGTCTGTAGGATCAGTAATCTTCACATCATTCTGAACTAGTTCTGAGCATATCTGGGAGTTTCCTCCCAGGTTTCTAACATAGCTAAAGAAGGCCTTATGATTGTCCTTTGAGTCTTTAGCTATTTTCCCCTCAAAATTTGCTTTGGATGATTTGGCTGCATAAAGACTGAAAATGAGGGGCACAATGGTAATAAGAAAGACTAAAGAAGGTTCAGACACGTGGTTTCAAGGCGTCCATCAAAATGGGTGTGGGTGACACGACTGTCCATGTGGGTAAGGAGGCAATAACTATACAGATCAGATGACAAAACATCTGACACAAAGACTTTTAGAATTTCTAAATGATCTAAGAGATGCTGTTCCTAATGTAATAAGTAGTGTGCAATAAAAATAAGGTATGCGTCAAAGATATTTAATTCTGTTTTTGTCTGTTCATTTATGAAGCTACAAATTGATTCACACGTGTGTACTACGCTAATGGCCCTGAAGCCTTTACAAGCCTAGCCCAAAAAAATTGCCCAGGCACCGTGCCACCCGATGTTAGTTCACAGTGCCCATATCCAGTAGGGCAACTGGAATGATCCCTGGAGTGAACTTTCCGTTACCTATCCATTCGTCAAGATTTCTCTTGAAGAGGGCCAGCAAGGTGCTCTGCTTGACATGAATGGGAAGCTTATTCCAGAGTATGGGCAGTCTTTGGGAGATGAACCTGTCCCTCCAGCATGTTCTGTTAATTGTGGTAATGAGGTTGTGATCTCTGGAGCGCGGGGATTTGGGATTTCTTTAGGTGTAGCATTTCAAGTAAGGCTGGGTTGGACATGGCTTTGTAAGTCAAGCAGAGATCACCTCTAACGAGACTGAGAACAGCTGAAGCTTCTTAAGTCTGTTCATGTAGGACATGTGTTTAAGGCCTAAGAGCCTTTTAGTGAGGTACTTTTGTGGCCTCTCCAGCTGTTGTAGGTGTCTGATCAGGTACGTGCCAAATGAAGTATTATATTCGATGACTGGTCTAATGAGGGATGAGTAGAGAGGGATGATGACCTCTTTCTTCCTGGATGTGAAACCTTTGGTTATAAGATGTGCTATGTAGAAGGACTTTCTGATCACAGTGGCGATGTGGTGGTTGAAGGTGAGGTGGCTGTCAACCAGGTGCCCAGATATCTTATGGCCCCTCTTCAGTGCTCAGTGGGCTCCCATCAATGTGGTAATTCATGGGAACTGAGTTTTTTTCCAAAGGGATGATAATGCATTTTTTGGCATTAAGCTTCAGGCCATGGTTCCAGCCCCAGTCACTGGTCTCGGAGAGGCCCTTTTGTAGGATGTCTGCATCACTTGGGGGGGGTTGATGACGACACCTAGCTTGCAGTCATCAGCGAACTTGGTCAGAGTCCTTCTGTGTTGGCCTGAACTTCTGAGAAGTAGATGCCAAACAGGATAGGGCCCTGGACCAAGCCCTGTGGGACTCCACTCGTGACTGATAGTCTGACTTGGAATCCACAACTTTCACTCTGTGGGTCCTGTCTGTGAGCCAATTTGCAACCCACCTACTGATGTAAAGACTGATGCCCAGTTTGGTGAGTTTATCAATGATACCTGAATGGGGAATGGTATCAAAGGCCTTGGCCAGGTGGAGGTAGGCTGCATGCACTGCCTTAATCTCATCCACAGCCTTGGTGACTGCCTCGAACAAGTCAACCAGGTTCAGCAGGCAGGATCTCCCCCCTGGATAAAGCCAAACTGTGTGGGGGGTCAAGAGTTTGGAGATTGTCTATATCTTTGTTAAAGCAGGTCCATGACGATGATGCGCTCCATAGCTTTGCATACCAGACTCGTTAGGCTAATGGGGCGATACTTCCCAGGGTCTGCAGTTGCTCCCCCTTTTTGGCACGGGATGACTGTAGCAGTGCACCATTTGTTAGGGACATAGCCTGAGGTAAGGCTGTGACTGAACAGGGCACACAGATGTGGTGCCAGTTCGTTTTGTAGCTCATGTAGGATGCAGCCAGGGATATTATCAGGTCCCATGGATGCTGTATTCTTGGTTTTGGACAATGCAACTTTTACCTGTGCTGCAGAAATGGTGGGTACCGGGCTTTCTTCTGGTATTGTGATAGGGCCCTGGGGGGGGGGGGGGGGAGGGTAAAGATGGCACTGAATCTGTCGGCCAGAATGTTTGCTATACCTGTTGGCTCCATATAGGAGGTGCCATTGTGCAATAATTCAGAGCAAATCTGGGTATTGCCTTTTTGGTTTCTGATACAGCTACAGAAGGCTTTGTGGTTGTTTTTGGTGTCAGCCACAATTCTACCTTCATAGCTGGCTTTAGAGGATTTGATAAGCTTTTTGTTGAGACTGATAAGGGAGGTTTTCCAGCCTTATGACTTCATTTTTTTCTGCAACAGTTTCTTCCTTCTGTTGGAGAGTTTACTGATGGCTGGGGACTACCAGATTGGCTTCCTTTTTTTAGAGGACAGCATCTTAGGTTCTATCTGGTATGGCAAGGTCCATGCATTTGTGTACAGTGCATTGGTGCATAATTCAGCAGTCATGCAGCTATTTTCCATTGGCATGGGTGCTGAAAAGTTAGCCACCTCTGTTTTTAGGATCCCAAAGTTGGCTTTAGAGAAGTTTTTCAGGGTGGTCACCTTAGCCGGGGGTGGTGTAGGTGAGACTGATATTTCCATGGTGATCAGTTTGCGGTCAGATTTAACCAGTGAGTTATTAAATGAGACATGGTGTGTATAAGATGATTTCATTACAGATTTATAATCTTTCTTTTTGAAACTGAACATTACTGTTGAATTAGTGTCAAATGTGCACAGCATGAGTAAAGTACAGTTGTGTATACTTACCATAAATGTAGAAGTTCAAGTGTATTCACTGTTGCAGCCATCACACTTTGGTTATCTTGCCAGGGCTAGCCCTCAGTCGGCCCGAATACCAGAGGCTTAGTATTTTTGCGTCGGTTGCTGTCGCTCCAGGACTGACGTCAGGTTGTCAGTGGTATAAAATCAGGCAGCTGACGCCATTACATCAGTTTTTCTTGCCCCAACTGTCAGGAGGCCCTAAATAGGGAGGTAGGTTATGGTGGAAGAAATTACAGTTGTGTAAATTTACCATAAATGTAGATGTTCAAGTTTATTCACTGTTGCAGTCATTACATTTGGATTATCTGCTTACAGGTAGCCCTTAGCCTGCCTGATTAACAAAGTCTTGGGTCCTGCGTTGGTTGCTGTCTCTTCTTCTGTGACGTCAGGTCATCAGGGGTATAAAACATGCAGCCGATGTCATTACATCAGTTTTTTTTGCCCCAGATGTCAGGTGCCCCCCTAATGGGAAGCAATTAAATCTATAAATATACAAGGTTATACCTCAAACAAAAAAGCAAATACACCAAAAAGCTTTTAAGCATTGAAAAGGAGAGAAGATGTATAGCCAAACAAAGTCAGGGGGCTGGATTGAGGATAACCAGGACTGCAAAAGTGAATACACTCGAACATCTACATTTATGGTAAGTGTACACAACTGTACTATGTTCTTCGTGTTTCACTGTTGCAGTCATTACATTTGGGCAGATTCCCAAAGCTAAGGATGGGAGGAGGAATTTAGATAGTATTAGGACCAACTATAAGGCCCTGCAAAACTGCAGTGGCAAAGCAAGCTCTGGATTTAGAGAAAATTGGCAAATGGTAATGCTTGGTGAAAGGATGTACAGAACTCCAGGTAGCAGCTTCTAGGATGTCCCTGGTAGGTACGCCTCTGAAAAAGGCTGTAGAGGTAGATGCAGCCCTGGTTGAGTGGGATCTGATCCCCTGTGGGATAGGTTTTCCATGGTGCTTATAGCAGAAGTGAATGCAATGGCCTACCCATTTGGAGATGGTTTGCTTTGAAATAGCCTTCCCCTCTGTCCCTGCAGCAAATGCCACTAGCAGTTTTCAGATTTCCTTTGAGGTTTAGACCTGTCCAAGTAGAACGTAAGTTGTCTGTGCACATCTAAGGAGTGCAGTATCCATTCCCCTTTGTTCTGTGAATTAGGAAAGAAGGTAGGCAAATGAATGGACTGATTAAAGGCCACACTGGACATCACCTTTGACATGAAAGAGGGATTGGTCCTGAGAGACACCCTGTCTGCATGAAAGATGATGAAAGGCTCCACTGCCATAACGGCTTATAATTCAGATACCCTTCTTGCTGAAGTGATGGCTAAAAGGGAAGCTGTTTTCCAAGAAAGGGATTTTAAATCTGCAGTAGCAGCTGGCTCAAAAGGAGGAAGGGTGAGTTTCTCCAATACAAAGTTAAGGTCCCAGGCTGGAGTTGGAGCTCTCCTGGGTGGTCTTAAATTTTTGGCCCCTCTGAGGAACTGCTTGAGCAGTGGAAGAGAGAAGAGGAGAGGTTCTGTGTTATAATGAGCTGAAATGGCTGAGGCGTGAATTTTTATTGAGGAAAAAGGCCCTTGTGAAGTATCTCAGTTAAGTATTGTAAAATCTGAGGTAAATTGGGCACTGCTGTGCTCACCCCTTGAGATTGGTTCCAGGCACAGAATCTTTTTCATTTTTCAGCATAAGATTTTCTAGTACAAGGCCTCCTTGCCTCTAAAATGACATCCATCACTGGCTTACTGAGGGATGGTAAAGGAGAGCTTAGGTAATTAGCCAGGCTGCTAGGTTCAATGTTTGAAGCTGAGGGTGCAGAATCTGGTTCTCCTGCTGAGACAGCAGGGTAGCAGTCTGAGGCAGGTGCCATGGGCCCAACACTGACACACTGCACTGGAGAGGGTACCAGTGTTGGTGTGGCCAGGCTGGTGCAATCAAAATCATCCTTGGTTTGTCTTGTTTGATCTTTAGTAGTACTTTGGAGAGCAGAGGCAGAGGAGGAAAGGCATAAACTGATAGGTTTTTTCCAGCTGAAGGACAGAGCATCCACTTTCCAAGATTGTCTGTGGGGAGTCCTTGCACAAAATTTTTTCCAATTAATAGTTCTGGGGGGAGGCAAACAGGTCTATATCTGGGCTCCCCCATTTGCTTGTCAACATGTTGAAAATCCTTGGTTCTAGTTTCCACTCGTGTGGGTCCATGAGGGTTCTGCTTAGTCCATCTGCCAGTGTATTTAGTTTTCCTGGCAGGAATTGAGCTTGTAGATGTTAGATGTACTTGGTAGCTCAAGGCTGTGTTCCACAATGCCATGGCTAGTCTGCAGAGGGGGTAAGAATGTGTACCCCCTTGCTTGTTTATGTACCACATAACAGCGGTGTTGTCCGTCTACCATTAATTGTCCTGGAAGAATGTGGTCCTTGAAGGCTGTCAGAGCATTCTGTACAGCTAACATTTCTTTATGATTGATGTGAAGGTGCATTTGAATTGGGTTCCATTTACCCTGAATGCACTTGCCTGCCAGGTGCACCCCCCCCCCTGCATAGTCTGATGCGTCTGTTGTTAGGGTTTTAGGCGGCAGGGGTAGTGTGAATGGTAGTCCCTTGTTTTGGTGGCAGGCCTCTGCCCACCAAAGGAACTCTAGGCGTAAACAAGGAATGATAGGAATCAGGTGTAGACAAGGAATGATAGGAATCATTGCTTCTAGATCCTGAGAATGTTGACACCATAGGCTTTTTAGATACCACTGTAGTTTCCTCATATGCAGTCTTGCATATGGAATTAGAACAATGCAGGAGGCCATGAACCCCAAGGCTTGTAGTATTTACCTTGCAGATAGCAGGGTTTTTGTGACCATTTGTTTGAAGTAGGTTGTCAAGTGAATTTGTTTCTCTGGCGTGAGGAAAGCCATCTGGGAAGTTGTATTTAAGCTTGCTCCCAAGAATATAATTTGTTGACAGGGTACCAGGTGTGATTTTTTTTTCATTTATGGTGTACCCCAGACAAGTTAGCACCCTCTGTACAAAAGCCAGATGATTCAAAACTATGTCCTGGTTTTCTGCCTGAATTAGACAATCGTCCAGGTATTGGTATATTTGAATATTTCTTTGCCTGAAAATGCAATGACTGGAGCTAGGCACTTTGTGAATACCCGGGGAGTAGTAGATAAGGCAAAGGAAAGTGCAGAGAACTGACAGTGCATGGAGCCTGCCCTGAAGCATAGGTATTTCCTGCAAGATTTCCTTCTTGGGATGTGCAGGTAAACTTCTTTTAAGTCTTGGGTTGCCAGCCAGGCATCCTTGGCTAGCATAGGAAGAAGCTGTTGGAGAGTTAGCATTTTGAATTTTGGAACCACCAGAAAGGTGTTGAGAATAGACAGGTCCAGGATAGGACGCCAGGAGTTTTCTTTTCTGGAAACCTGAAACAGTCTTGAATAAAAACCTTGTCCCCTTTGTTCTGCTGGGAAAGGTTGAATAGCCTTGATGCTGAGGAGAGAGAGCACTTGTTTTTGGGCCACCGCCCACTGGTTTGGGGGGAGGTTTGGGCATCTACTTGGGGATGGGAGTGAGTGGAAGTGGAATCTGTATCCTAGGGAAACTATGTTTAAAACCCATTTGTCTTGGGTAATGTATTCCCAGTTTTGTGCCTGCAGGGCGAGCTTTCCTCCTAAAGGTGCAAGTAGCTGAGCAAGGCTTGGAGGAGTTAAGGAGAAGTCATTGTGCCATTTTACCATAGGGGGGTGGCTTTCTACTTCCTGCTTTGGAAGTGGGAGCCCCCCCACTGCTTAGATCTGTGCATAGCCTGAGACTGAAGTCTTGGTGGTCTGCTGCCCCTGGGTTTGGACTGAGAAGGCCTGGAAGTGACTGGAAAGGACCAGTTCTTTGAAGGCCAATGCCTACTGATTCTAGGTGGCTGTACTTGTAAGAAATCTTTAAGTTTGCATAGATTTAGCTTTTTCCTCCATCCTTTTGAGGACGACTTCTACTTTATTGCCAAAAAAGCATTCTTGGTTTAAGGGTGCATCCAGTAATTTTGCTTTTACATGATCTGGCAAGTTTTGTTCCTTAAGCCAAGCATGCCTTCAAAGTACAGACCCAGTGACAGCAGCCCTGCAAAATGCTTCTAAAGCATCAAAACCACATTGCAAAGTCCCTTGTTGTGGTTGCATGCTGCTGTCCACCAAAGAAAATCTTTCCTTAGACAGGGTATCATAGGTATGACAGTTTCCAGGTCTTGAGAGTGCTGACACCACAGGATTTTTAGGTACCATTGTAGTTTCCTCATATGCAGTCTGGCATATGGAATGAGTAGAATACACAAGGCCATGAACCCTAGAGCTTTGGAGGATTTTCCTTAAGGGTAACTGAGTTCTGGTGGCTAGTTGAGAGAAGTAGCCTGTCAGGTAGGCTTGTTTTCCTGGAGTAAGGAATGCCATCTAGGATGCTTTGTACAGGCTTGCTCCTAGGAATACAATTTTTTTTTTGTGGGGACTAGTTTTTATTTCTTTTCGTTGACAGTATATACCCCAGGGAGGTCAGTAGGTCCTTTACAAAGGTCAGGTGCTGTAACAGCTTTTCCTGACTGCCTGAATTAGGGAACTGTCTAAGTAGGGGTAAATTTGAATATTTCTTTGTCTGCAAAAAGCAAAGGCTGGAGCCAGGCATTGTGTGAAAACTCTGGGAGCAGTGGATAAGCCACAGGGAAGCGCAGAGAACTGAACATGCATAGATCCTGCCCTGAAACGTAGATATTTCCTGCAAGATTCCCTGATTGGGATGTGTAGGCAGGCCTCTTTTTGGTCTAGGGTGGCTAACCAAGCACCCTTGGAAAACATAGGAAGAAGCCACTGGAGGGTGTGCATTTTGAATTTTGGCATCACCAGAAAGGTGTTTAGAATGGTTAGATCGAGGATTGGGCGCCAGGTGCCCTCTTTTCTGGGTACCAGGAAGAGTCTGGAATAGAAACCCTGGTCTGCAGGAACATGCTGTGTTGCCCTCATGGAGAGCAGGGAAAGGACTTGCTTTTTGGCCTCTGTCCACTGGTTTGGAGGAAGATTTGGGAACCCTTTTGGGGTTGGCAGAGTGTGGAAATAAAATTTGTATCATTGGGACACTATGTTGAGGACCCATCAGTTGTTGGTAATAGAGGCCCAGTTGTTTGCATGGAAGGAGAGCTTTCCTCCTAGGGGCACAAGCAAGTGGGCAGAGGTAAGGAGTGGAGGTGTAAAGTCATTGTGAATTCTTACAATAAGGGGGTGGTTTAGCACTCCCTGTTTTTGTAGTGGAGGAACTCCATTGCTTAGATCTCTGCATTCCTTGGGACTGCTGTCTTGGGGGTCTGCTTCCCCTGGGTTTGGGCTGAGCTGGCCTGGAGTGGGCTGGAAAAGACCAGTTCTTGGAGGCAATGCCTACCGAACCTCGGAGGCTGGACCTGTAAAAAAATCTTTAACTGTCTGCACAGATGTAGCTTTTTCTTCCATCTTTTTTAAGACCTCTTCTGCCTTGGTGCCAAACAAATTGTCTTTGTTCAATAGTGCGTCCAATAATTTTGATTTGACATGGTCTAGTAAGGTCTATTCCTTAAGCCAAGCATGCCTTCTAAGGACAGAAACAGTGACAGCTGCCCTGCAAGATGCTTCTAGGGTGTCAAAGCCACATTGCAACGTGTGCTTAGTAACTTGGCTTGCAGAATGCATAAGCTCTTGTAATTCTTTATTTTCTGCACAAGCAGGAAAGAAAGATATTTTTTGTTTGAGGAGTTCCATGCTATGCTGCTGATATTTTTGCATGTGGAACTGACAATTTAGTGCTCTAACAGCAACAGTTGCAGAGGTGTATATTTTACCCCATCTGTCTAAAGCTCAGGAAGCCCTGTCTGAGGGGGTGGGATTCTTAGCCAAGGTTGCTTTAATTCCTTTAGGTTCTTGGGAGATGACCTCTGGGTCAGCAGTAGGACTTTTGAAAAGGAATTTGTGAGAGTCAGGGACTCTGTTGTACCTGTCAGGTTTCCTGGGAGCAGGAGGAAGGGTGTCAGGAGTCAAAATGGATTCCATAAAAACATCATCCACAACATCCAAGACAGGAGGAATGGCTAAAGGTCTGTGCTGTGGTAAATCTAACAATTCCCTGAGTCTCTTTTTTGACTGAGGATAGTCCTGACATTCCCATTGGAAATGCTCCCTTTAAGTATGTAGGGTTGCACCAAATGAAAAATCCTCGGGAGGAGAGGCAGAAGGAATGGATTCCTCTGCATCAGAATCCTCATAAGCAGAGAGGGGTTGCATGTCTTCATATTCAGAAAACCTCAGAGTCATTGGACTCCTGGTCAGATAAAACTACTGGGGACAAGTCTCTCTTTCTTTTAGAAGGGGTAGCCTGGATTCCCCTAATAAGCATAATAAGGTCTTCTGCCATTTCAAGCATTTGAGATTGAGGCATGGAAGCAGGTGCCTGAGCTTGGGTCATCAGATTTTTAGGCGTAGTTCGTAACCTGGGCCTTAGAAACTCAGTAGTTTTAGAAAGAACTGAAGACACGAAGGAGGTCATCGGTTTGTGTCGAGTATCTGTAGTGCAAAGAACTTCCTCAGAAGCCAGTGCCTGCTCAGCAGCTCTGGACCCATCCAAGGTAGAGACATCCGCAGGATCTTTAGTCGAAGAAGAGTCTTGCGGCATACCGGACTCCAAACGGGTCTCGATAGCAGCCTGCAAAACCGCAGAAGCGGGCATCAGGGACTGCAAAAGGGTCTCACTGAGGACCGGAGAACTGATGACTAGCTTAACGAAAGCGTTGTTGGCAGTTTTGGACCTGTGCGGTCTGTCTCTGTCTTTATCCTTACGTTTTTTGGAAGATCAGTAGTCAGATGGCTTACAGAAGCCATATCGGAATACCAGGACAGAGCGAAAATATTTAGCTACAATAAGGGCCCGACGACAAATAGTTCGGGCGTTGAACAAAGCACAAAAGCGACAGCGAGGGGCATTGTGGTCTGGGCCTAAACATGTGATGCAGTAAGAATGGAAGTCTTGGTGTCGTACTTGCTTTCCACGGGCGAGATATTTGTTAACTTTTTCTGACATCAGTTAGAGCAAGAAAAACAGATCCCCAACGGGGTACTTAGCTTTAGAAGACTTCAACTTCAATTCGGAAATGAAAATTCAGGTAGCGTCCGACTGGCACTCGTGCAAACTGCTTCTGCTTCAGGCTCCTCAGCAAGAAAGACTGATGTAATGGCGTTGGCTGCCTGATTTTATACCACTGACGACCTGACGTCAGTCCCGGAGTGACAGCAACTGATGCAGAAATACTATACCTCTGGTATTCGGGCCGACTGAGAGCTACCCCTGGCAGGATAACCCAAGTGTGATCACTGCAACAGTGAAACACGACGAACATCTGAAAATTGTTTGGAGATGGTAAAAAATGGCGTGTGGAACTGATCCTGCGGGGAGCTATACAAGTAATTTGTTGCAGCTAAAAGAAACAGTAACATGTGGCATATATACAGCACTACAGAAACATTTAATTGATGTTCACTGGATTAATATTAACAGAATTTATTTACCGGGATAGTGGACTGATGTCAAGGGACCATTTGTGGGCATAGTCCTGGTGAATAGTATCACGCAAGAAATGAACAAAACATATTTACAAACACAAGGATAATAGCTAAAAGTACCTCATGGGTTACAAAGCAAGGTACCATCTGCATCCTGACAGGACAGGGTAGGCAATCTTACTGTAAACATAACTGTGTGACATGTACGGTTTGGGTCTAAAGGCAGATGATTACAGACGTTATTAAAAATATTACATTTGACATACTTACATTAATAAAAAAAAAATAGTATGGATACTGTTGTGAATGGGACTACAAAAGCAGTAGGTGTCAAAGGAAAAACAGAACAAACAGAGGCAGACAATTATTTATGTACATTATATGAACATCATTCGAATATTCATGACACGATTTTGTGGAAATGCATGGTGATGCAGCCAGTGTGGGATATGCAGGTCTACAGTTACTGAAGAGTGTTTCCAAAAAGGTTATGAAAATATTACATACTTCCATTAATTATGCAGAAACTGTGTGTGATGATATGTCTGAGGTAGCATATGCAAGCTGTGGATATTATTCAAAAATTACATTATAACATGGTGGTTAATGTGAAGACTTCAAGAGATATAAATGCTTGTTTGGAAAAGCTATTATGAATATTAGCTACATTTTCATATCAGAATTACTACTGTAAAATCTGTGCCACAAAGGCTACAATAAAAGCAAATAATTTAGAGTAGTCCCGCAAACAGCTTGTTTTTAGAATGGAAAGAACTCTTGGAGAAAACCCACACAGACTTGAGAAGAATAAGCAAATGTCACATAAGTGAAAGCCAGTACTTTACCATGAGCTCTGGTGCTGAGGGGGAGATGTTATCCACTGAACCACTGTGTTGCCTCTTTAAAATTGAAAGGTATCTGTGTGTATGCAGCTCAAAATCAATAGTTTCCGAAGTGGGGAAGCCTACATCCCAATTGATGAGGGTAAGTCTGATCTCAAAAGGACTCTCTTGGTTGGGAGGTAGGAACACAATGACCCTACCCTTCTAAAAACTCATTCTGATAAAGCTTAAGCTGCCTTTTCCTTTTGTTGAACTGTTCAGGTTAAGATTGATTTCAGCAAGCAATAAGTTGCTTGACTGGAAAGTTTCTGTTTTACTTTGTTATCAAGCAGTGAAAAGGCTATTTTTTTTCAATCTGCATTCTGTGAAGGAGGACCAAAAATGATTACTCATCCAGATGTGCACTTAAAAGCTGCACTTCATTTTTTATTTATTTTTCCTGCAGTAAATGGGAAAGTTTGACTGAGACAATGGCCCATTTTCGTCACAGGCCCAGGAAGAAAAGCTCCACAACAGATTCAAAAAACATTTAAGCAATAGTTAATAAGTAATTATATACAAGGGGAGAAAAGCCCCACAATAGATTATTTATATACAAGGGAAGAAAAGTCCCACAACAGATTAAATATTTTACAATGAGCTGGAAAGAAAGACATCACAAATACACACAAAAACATTTTGTAACAGCTGATAATTATACACAATATGAGAAAAGCCCCGCAGTAAATAAAACTCTTCACAACAGATTGAGGTTTACTTTGTATAAAAGGGAATAAACGCCTCCACAATATAATGAAATACATTTACAGAACATTGCTAGAACAGATTGTGATCAAGACTACAATATGTACTGCAAGTAGCAAGACACACTGTGTAAGTGAATAGCCTATGTCAAGTAATACATAGTTATTCAAAATATTGACTGCATTTCTAATAATACATGGAGGTCAGAAAAGAATATTCTGATGCCAAAACAGAGTATTAGAGTGAGCTGAAGAGGACTAATGTGCAGGAGAGAAATTTAAGGACATGGAGACAGAAATGATTAGTATTAAAGAGATGACAATGTTATGAAATGACACTAGAGATGAAAAAAAAAATAGTAGTAAGTGGTGGTTACTAGGACAAGGGGGTAGATGGGAATCCATTAGTAGTATGACAAAGTCAAAGCTACTTTCGATGTTAAGCCTTTACTACCTGCTAAGATATAGAAGTGGTAGTGTTTCAGTGTGTGAAAGGCATAGCTGCAGTAAATCTGGTGGTCGTACACCTGATTTGAAGGTTGTACAGATCCAGGTTCAGGTATCAAATAGATATATTTTTAGATTGGCCTTAAAGTTGGAAAGGTTGCTAGTATGTTTAAGGGTTAAGGGGATAGAGTTCCAGGAATGGGTTATTTAGAATACAGAGAGGCTCCTGCTGACAAGTGTGTTTTTAAGTAATGAGGAACATTTTATTTTCAGATCGAAGTGGTCTAGCAGGAGTGTATGTATGCAATAAGTCTAGTAAGACTTTGCTTTGCTCTGGTTTGTATATTAATTTGTGGACTAGAAGTATCATCTTCTGGCAAGTGATGCATTTTAAATCAAGCATGCCTTTTAAGTACACCCTAAAATAGGCATCTCTGGTGGTGTAGCCACATTTATTTGCATTTTTACACAGCTTCAGTGCAGTCTGGGATAAGTTCAACAGCCTATGCTTCAAGGATGCATCACAAATCTCTTTTAACATGCCCTCCCATCCATTTTATAAGGTACTGCAGTATATCAGTTTGGCAACAGACCACCTTAATACCTAATACCCAAAAGAGCAGAAGTACAAACTTGCTTACCCTAATCTATCACGGATATAGTCATTTTCTTTAATCTTGGCAGTGTACTGTTAGCCGATACCTGCTTAGAACCTTTGGATGCATGGATGCATCAACTATTAAAACTGCAGGGTCGGCAACTGAGTTTGTATACAAGTATATGAATATGTCTCTCCATCTTAAACAACCTCTATGGTTTCCTGGATGCCAGTAGATGAGATTTGGATACAGCAGAAGTGCTTTTAAGATATTCTCAAATGATTAAAAAAAAACTGTAGGGAAGTTCACAGGACTGGGTTCCTCAAAAGTAAGCAAATCAAGACATGTTTTGTAGAAGTTTGAAAGTTATTTCAATCCTCAGTTCAAACACTCTGGTAACAAATTCATGTTAACCCAGAAGGTGTACATATCACTTCTCGTCATCTTTATCTCATATGAAGAAAAAAATACAGCTGAGCACAATATGAGAGAGCCTGCTCTTCAACAACATCCATCCTGGAGGACTGCTCCTTTGGGATGGCACACACTTGACAAGTACTTTCTAGGCTACTGACAGAGGATTCTGAGCAGATAAGCCTTACTAACCCTCTAGCCCTTACATATTTGCATATAAATAACTCAGACAAGGTGAATAAAAGCTATGACTTAGGTAGATGGCTCTCCCAAAAGATATGTAGGGACAAGGATCCTCTGTGCACACTAGTAATTTTTTTTATCAAAACATGGATAATAAAAAAACAGTGGCTGAAGTCTCTCAGTGCTTGATGATGTCAGATGCCTTTTCAGTTCACATTCTATAAATAAAATAATTAAATGTGAAAGTTACATACTTACTATAAAATATCAACTTTGGTTCACTTCGATAGGAATGGAAATGTACTACAGCAAACCTCATTGAGGAATCCAGAACTACTCAGAAGATGAAGTAGAAATGGTGTGGGAATTGTGCTGAGACACAGGCTTCAAAGACACTGTGGGATGTCATCTTAATCAGTGACAGGTGTATGGTAGTCAGACACCAGTGTAAGCATAAGGCAGTATTAATAATCTCAGCCTGTGCCCCATAATAAGGCTGTAGTAGTGAGGAAGAGAGCACATTCAGGCATTGGTGGGAGAACCTACTAGATAAAACAGGACAACAAGAGTTGGTGTTGATAGTGGGGGACCTGAATGCTCATATCAGGACAGACAGAACAGGATATGAGGACTGCCTGGATATGTATGGATAGAACAACAGGAATAAAGAAGATCATTCTGGATTTCTTTCTGGCAAATAACTTGATGGCGGCCAACATATGGTTCAGCGAGAGAGAGTCACAATATCATATGCAAGAGTGACAAACATGCAACACAAGTAGATTTCCTCCTAATACGAAAAAAGCACTGGGGTAGAATCAACAATTGCAAAGTAATCTACAGGGAAACATTTGGCAAACAGCATAAACCACTGGTGGCCACAATCAGCTACAAGAAGTGGTCATAAAAGGCTCTAAGGTCAACAGTGACTAAAGGTGAAAACCTGGAAGCTGACTGGAGCAAAATCACAAGAGTACAAAGAAATACGCAGGGCTCAAGAATCTCAGGAAGAAGAGGAAACAGATGGAGTTGAAGAAGAATGGCAACATCTTAAAACAGCATGTGTGAGAACTATATAACACATATACAGCTGAGCCAGGTATGGAAATAAGGTACATACCGAAAGCTGGTGGTGGAATGCAGAAGCACAAGGAAGTTAACAAAAGAAAGGAGTGAAGGAAAAATCAGAAACAGAAAAGATACCAGACTATGAAGTAGTACTGGCTGACTAACAAAGAGCAGGTGTAATAGCAAAGAACAAGGCTTCAGAGCTACTTTTCCAGTTTCTGGAAAGTTATTTACTAGATGGTACAAAGAAACTCAGGTTGAAAGGTATACACAGGAAGATAAAAACAGTTACTGTAGACCGTTCATAAGGGATGCCAATAACAACTTGCTCACCAGTCAACAAGACATCAAAGGTATCAGACAAGAGGAGTAATTCCAACAATGTCTGAATGAAGAAAACCCCACAGAAAATGAACTGCCCCAGACACAGCCTATGTTGGAAGAGGAACACAGTAGTAGTAAGAACATCAATAATATAAATTAAGGTAGGGAAAGCAGCAGGATCAGATAAGGATATGACAGACATGATCAAGAAATTGATGAGTTAAGAGCAGAAAAGGCTCCAAATGGCACCTATAAGCAGTATGGAGAGAAAAGCACATTCCAAATTACTGGAGAATAAGCCTTTTAGTGCTAGTGTATAAGAACAAACAAGACATTAACAACTGTGCACAGTTCAGATGTATCAAACTCTTGTCACACTGCATGAAAGTAATAGAGAAAATGACTGATAAACAAATATGCAGAGCCGTACAAAGTAAGATAGGACATGAGCAGTTTGGATTCAGATCAGGATGCAGCACAACATACTTGACCATTGCAGTGAGACAGACAGTGGAGAAACTAGAAACAAGAAAAGAGTCAAAGTGGGCATTCCTAAACTTGTTGAAATTATAAGAGGAGGTTCTAAGACAGCTGAGTTGGACAGTCCTGCAATGGTTCAAAACCCTACAATACAATAAAAGGGGCTGCAGGCAACTGGAACAGAGTGTAAGGGATACTGCACGACAAAAGCATGCCAAAGAAGCAGAAAAGTAAGGTGCACAAAACAATATTGTGACCAGTACTACTCTATGGTACAGAAACCTGGACAGTGAAAGTACAGCAACTGAAGATATTAGAGTAGACGTCTATGATGTGCCTAAGATGGGTGGCAGGATGTACACTGAGACAGATGAAAAAAGGAGGACATCAGGGCAGAAGACCAAATGGCTCCAATTGCAGAGAAGGAGAAAGAAAATATATTATGCTGGTTTGGCACACATGCAGGAAAACAGAAAACGATGTGGTGGCGAAGATTTGGGACTGACAAAAAGAATGCAAGGGGAAATTAAGTCAACCAGCAAAGGGATGGACTGTGTCAGAAAAGACCTGTGATACTCAGGCATGACTTTCATAAAAGATAAGTGTGCGCCAATGAACCAAGAGAAATGTTGACAACTGACAAGACACCCTGACCCAATGTAGAAAATGGGGGAAAAAGGAGGGAAGGGTTGGCGATGGCTGCAACGATGACCAACACTCACAGTTCCTTTGAAGTTTGGAGGTTCTTATTAAGTTTTTTTATTTCATTTTTTTTTTTTTTTTAACATTTGTTTACTGGGAAAGTCCAACTTGGAATGAGCCAATTCCCAGCGGAGGCCCGGGGAGAAACGCTTTAGACGCACATGTCTTTGCAACATGAGTGGAAAGTGGAGCACCCAGAGCTAACCCACATGAACACAGGGAGGATATACAGACTCCACACAGAAAGCACCCCAGCCAAGAATCGAACCAGAGAACCTCTTGCTGTGAGGCAAAAATGCTAACCGCTATGCCACTGCACCATCCTTTTTAGGCATAAATGGTACCATATATACTTCTTGCCAAGCCTTCTGTTTAGTCAATGGTACCATGTGATTTTCAGAGGGATACCACCAAAAGATAGGTGGGGGTAGAGTGTAAAGCTTCCTACAATATTTGTTCTCTGGGGAGACCAAGTAAGTTGGCCATGACCATCTCTGTCTCATTAAATTTAATATTACTGCAAATATGGTATCACTAAGACAAAATGTTGGGGAGGCTTCCTGGGAGAGTCTGGGTGCTTCTTTTTGCAACTCTTCCCTCTGAGAGCAGTCATAGAGGCTTTGTCCAAGCTTAAGGAAAAGAAATCAGAATCAGATATTTCCTTTATATTCCTGTGGTGTGTTTATTCCTCTCTGAGACAAGGAGAACAGAGACAAGGCATCACAATGACGACCACATAAGGGAGGAAATATACAAATGCAGGCTTCATATGGGTATCTATCAGTCTATATGTTTACAGCTACAAAGCCTCAGAACTCAGTTACCAATTCCAAGGGTCTAAGCACTGAAATTATCCATTGTTGAAAGGTCCTGGTGTAGTGGGTTGGCATACGCTCAGTGTGATCATATCACAGCAGTGACGCCGACTTCAGAACACAGGACTATTATGTTACCAAAAACTGAAATGCTGATGTGGTTAACACTAGCAATAATTCCAAGGGCAATGAAGACAAGGCTTCTACAGACTGACAGGTGTCAAATCACTGGTCCCAAGTGTCTCTCAGCACCAAGAAAGCTGTCAATGAAGTAATATTGCCAAAGGCAGAGTTGGGCTTATCTCTGATGCCTTTGTTTCTAATACACCTTGTGCTGAGAACACGCCTATGGGAGGAGCAACAGAAAAAAAAAGGGAAGAAACTTCCCTTTTCCTCCCTACAGACAGAGGGGGAAGACTGCCTAACAATTTGTGCCTTGACCAATTCCCTTGTCATCTTGTTCTCAACTTGCATGGGGATGCACTGCAAAGGGACCCAAAGGAAAGTGTGTGCACTGCTGAAGAAGGTCTTCATTCCAAATATCAACACAGAGCCTTTTCAGGACAAAAAAAATCCATTTCTATTGGTCTGATCTTCAACCACCATCACCTTTAGCTGACCAGTGTCATTACAGGACTGTGCATTACCGCTAGAGTTATCACCAACAGTAACACTAGTTTCCTCCTCAACTTCTGGAGGAGAATTATGCACTCACTCAGGAAAACAGGAAGTTTTAAAAAAAATTAGAAGTTATGTACTTGCCATAACATGGCATCTGTGTTTTCGGTTTTCATTCTTCTTTGCTGATGGGTTATAGATCCGACTCAGCCACATTTTCCAGACATTAGATCCTAATCCCAAGCTCCTCCCTCTTCCTATAGTGCACCACACTACCTCTAACTCCTCAGATCGAGTTTACTGCCTATGTCTACTGATTTATAGAGACAGGACAGATAAGGAAAAAATTATAACTCAAATCTGGAACTAAAAAAGTTCCTGTAACATCCAATATCCATTTAGAAAGATAAGGCTGAGGGATGGCTGGGAGGGAAAGTTAAGAAGAATGAAACTGGACAACACAGATGCCAAGTTATGCTAAGTACATAACTTCTAAATCTTATGTTGTCCTTTTCATTCATACTCACTGATGGGTTGAGTCCCCAGCAACGCAACTCTTAGGAAGCTTTCAAAAAAGGATATGTCAGAGCACTGTCAGATCAAAAAGATTTTGCTTTTGGGAAGAGAGACCAGACTGAAATACGTCACAATGATATGATTTATTAAGTAAGTGTCTGTACAACACTGTAAAAGAGATATTATTAAAATGGAGTCTGTAAGACAAATGAAACTATGGGTTTGGAGGAAGGAGATGTCCCAGCACTGTCACATCAAAGGAAGGAATGCTTCTTGAGACTATGTCCAGATTGTGATGCTTTACAAAGATATGACTGTTTAAGGAAGAGACCTTAGCAGATACTGCCGAAAGAAGCTCAAGAAGAAGGCTGATAAAGTAGTTACAGGTTTGGTAAAAAGGGTTCTAGACTGATAATACAATTTCAACCACTCAGGAATAAATCAGCAAAATAAGGAAGATGGTCACATGAGAGATATTTGGCAATATATATATTGATAAGTGATCGTCTCTGGCCATTATGGGTATAAAGGAGGGATTTAGTCCAGGGGAACACCCTGATTTTATGAAAGATTATGTAGGTAGTCTGGCATACAAGGCTTGAAGTCGTGTAAGCCTTCTTTCTTTTTTCTTTTTTAAATTGTTCACTGTTTCAAGGGTCTTTCATGGTTAGGGAGAACAGAGGTTGGACCATGGAATTATCATTGGTCATGCCTTTAGTTAAAGCATATGAAAAAACAAACTACTTTATGTTCATCGGAAAAAATAGGAGATTTGAACTGGACTATATAAATCCTAGATGCCATTTCCAAAAGGGACCAGAAGGGAGGGTCCAAGAAAAAAAATTAGTGATGCCAGAAGAGGCCAAGGATGTTAAACAGGGGGGGGGGATCTTTAGCCTGATGGTTTGTGTAGAAAGTTGTAGATCCATGGTAGACAGGAATAGACCTGTAGGAGATGGACCGGGGGCCTATCTGAACTATAATCTCATTGGTGGTCGGAATGAATATTATGTTTTGCAAAAGACATGCTTAGCAATGTTAGAAGAACCACTATCATGTCTGGGATGACAAGTCTTTTAGTCTCCCTGGGGTAGTCATAAGGATGGACCATCCCCCACTTTGTATGCATCCTTACCATATTGGGGAGCATCAGAAAGGAATAACCCTGGTTAACTGGGGGAAAAAATAAGATAATGGTTTGACCTACAGCATGTCCTAAGGTTGGAAAATCTAACAATATAATGTCTGCCAAACTGGATGTACATTGAGGGGAAAGATAAAGGCTGATAAGAAATAGACCATTATATTTTCAGTCTATAGAAAGGGAATGCAGGAAAAATTTTAACTAAAAGAGCTTAAATAATGGAAATATACAAACAGCAGCATTAGCTAGTGAAATATATCAGGTCAGAGAAGTGAAAAGTTAACCATTAGTATATAATCACAATGATAGCATTTTTAGTACCACGTAAGCTAACTAAACCACTTGGCATTGTAAAGTTCCAGAGGGCCACGGTGAGGGTAAATGAGGTAAACTGAATGGATAGTGACTAGCTCTCGATGACCCAGAATGCCCGCTATTTTAGTGTAGTATTGTGTATCTCAGAGGTGTAAGGGACACCTTGGTTAAAGTTTGCACAGAGGGGACAGGATGGAATGAAGTGTAAAGCATCCGTAATTTAGATAGGTCACAATGAGATTAGAATAATTATACAGATCTCAGGACCCACATCGTTGTGTCTCTTTTATTATGGATAAGAGAGAAATAGAAGGATGTAGTAACCTATTTTTGACACTGCAAGAATTGTTTGTGAAATTAGTCTGGGTGTCTAAATAGGGGTAAACATGACCCCCCCCCCCCAATTTTTAAAAGGAAGGCAGCCCGTGAGGTACATCAAGATTTAAGGGGTATCTAGGAACCTGTTTTTGTGGACTTCTTTCTAGGTACATATTTATATAACCTTACTGGAACAGAACATGAATGTAAGTCTTTAATTCCTGTGGCATTCATGATCTTGCTTCTTAGTTTTATTAGTTGCAGATAAATGGACAAATCGCTGATGCCCCAAAAGGAGGAGGGAGTTACAGGGGAGGGGGCATTCAATAAAGACGCTTTAGGGAGCCACCCAAAGTATCACAGCATCAAGCCAGAATAGCTAGGAAATGGTGGGGTGAGGGTTAACCAGTTGGAGGTGTCTTCTTTTATATAAGGAAGGAGAAAAGTTTGATTTTGACGTCATCCGAAGAATCACAGTATCATGTAAGCAGTTGGGGCTAGTTGGTTGAAGAGTGCCCTCAACTACATGGAACATCAACGCATAGGAACTATGTAACTGTATGATGAACTAATCAGCTGAAAAGAGAACTTCATGACATCATGCACTGGGGGGGAAATAGAAAAATTACTTGGAGAACATGCACCAAGAAGGAGTAAGACAAGATCTTGGGGATACAAGAGATTGCACCATCATGTGCCCACATGTCCTAATGGCAATACCTGGATCAGCTGGTGAAAGGTAATGAGATGGCCCATACACACGAGCTTAGAAGAGTACAGAAGTTCTAAGAAGTGACATAGATCACTACCATAGCAAGCAGTGAAAATACAGCTCTCCAAAAAGGGGGAAAAAAGATGGAGTTGATATCGGAGAAAAAAATGAAGAATTCTCTCTATCTCAGTTAGAGATATACAGATGAACTGGACTTGGGTCTATATTAGATGATTGAACTTTCAAAAGTTCAACTGTCATATGGTCGGCACCATATGATCACATTTTTGAAAGTTAGAACGTTTTAACAGAGATCTCCGTACAGTGAGGAATGGGAAGATTTCCCTTTTCTGCACTGTTGTACGATCTCGGAGTTGGTATATTTAAAGAGCGGGGGGGGGGGGGTCCCAGGGGGTCTTGACCCCTTGCTTAAAACGTTCAGGTAGGTTATTTGTGTAGTTTATTTTATTTTTTTTACTAGATATTTGAACTTTTGACCATATGACAGTCGAACTTTTGAAAGTTCGATTATCTAATATAGACCCTTGTTCACCTAAGCATTACACTCCAAGTTTATTGAAAGGGAGATAGAATGAACTGGAGTTGGGATCATAATTCAGGGTGGTATGTAAATCTCCGAAGCAAACCTACAGACTGGAGAAGGAAAGAAATCCAGACCCAAGTGATAGCTTCATGGAGCTATGACAGGGCATGATGATGCAGACCTCCATGCAGGATTAAAGATACAGGCATAAGGAAAAAAAGGAGAGAAAAAAAAAAAAAAAAGAAAATCCGTGTCAACCACTGCCCAAAAAGTGCAAGACACAGCCTGTTCAGCTGGGCCACCATAACTTCTCAAAGGAATTTTTCTGAAGGGGGTGTGAGACCCTAGAAGAACCACAATAAGGCTGAGCATGAATGACCTTTCAACCTCTTGGCTCAAGAAATCTGGACGAAAACAGTGGCAGAGATACCGGTCAACCTTGTAGAGTAAGAAAGAAAACTATAGAAGACCCTAAATGATGGGGGGACAAAGTCACAAAAATTAGGGACACTGTAGTAAAATCTGTACCATACTGAGACATAGGGACAGGTTTCAACCGCCAACTTAAAAACAACCAGAGGAAAAAAACTGCCATAAATCTAGTATGAACAGTTTAAGAACGAATTAATTTCTGGATAGTGTGGGAGATGCTGTACATATTAGGAACCAGCAGCCCACATGTCACATCTGAAGAATACTTCGAATCCAATGAAACTATACTGTCCAAGAGTTCAGATCCACCAGTACCACATACAAGAATAAAGTACAGTTTTGTACCTACCATAAATGTAGATGTTCTAAGATCCACATTGCTGCAGTCCTAACACTTGGGTAGTCCGCTGTCCCTCGGTCGGCCCGAATATCAGAGTATAAGGCTGACGTCGGTCAAGGCGCATTTGACTGACATCAGAACGTCAGGGTACAAATGCGCATGACCGACGTTATATCCTCAGTCTTTTCTTGCCCCAGATGTCAGAAGACCCTAAAAAGAAAGGTCCAAACCCATAGACAACAACTAAACAACCAACCAGCCTAATACCAAAAATATGTACAATATATACAATATACACAATATACCTCAGATGGATAACCCAACCCACACAACCACCTCAAACTACAGAGGGGAAGGAGGGAGGGTAAATTGGACTGCAGCAATGTGGATCTTCGAACATCTACATTTATGGTAGGTACAAAACTGTACTATGTTCTTCATCTCACATTGCTGCAGTCCTAACACTTGGGTAGAATCCCAAAGCAGAGGTAAGGGAGGATGGCTAAACTATAATGAAGCAGGAGCTGCCAAAATGCCCTGCAACACAGCAGTGGCAAAACCAGCCCTGGATTTAGAGTACAGTGGAAGGTGATAATGCCTAGAAAAGGTATGCACTGAACTCCAAGTGGCTGCCTCCAAAATATCCTTAGTTGCCACCCCCCTCAAAAAAGCTGTTGAAGTGGCAGTAGCCCTAGTGGAATGAGGCCTAATCCCAGCTGGAATCTCTTTGCCATGATGGGAATAACAGAAAGCAATGCAAAATCCAATCCACTTAGAAATAGTTTGTTTTGACACGGGCTTGCCCTGAGAGCACAAAGCAAAAGAAACTAATAACTGCTGAGATTGTCTGAACCCTTTAGTTCTGTCCAAATAATATCGCAACTGCCTGTGTACATCTAAAGTGTGCAAAATCTTTTCCCCTTTATTTTGGGGATTTGCATGAAAAGTAGGCAAATGAATAGTTTGGTTTAAAGCCACACTAGAAACCACTTTAGGCATAAAGGAAGGATTAGTACGTAAAGATACCCTATCCTTATGGAAAATTAAGAAAGGCTCAACTGCCATAAGGGCCTGCAATTCAGAAACCCTTCTTGCAGAGGTAATGGCCAACAAAAAGCAGTCTTCCATGACAAATATTTCAACTCAGCAGTAGCTGCAGGCTCAAAAGGTTGTAGAGTGAGTTTCTCCAACACAAAATTGAGATCCCAAGCAGGAGTAGGAGCCCTTCGTGGGGGTCTTATATTCTTTGCCCCTCTAAGAAATTGCTTGAACAAAGGATGAGAAAACAATGGTGGGTCACAGTCGTAGTGAGCTGAAATTGCTGCAGCATGAATCTTAATAGAAGAGAAGGACAAACCTTTGTCCAATAACTCAGTAAGATATTGAAGAGCCACACTTAAATCAGGCTCAGAAACATCCAAATCCTTAGCTGCACTCCAAAACAAAAATCTCTTCCATTTATCTGCGTAAACTTTCCTTGTACTAGGCCTTCTAGCTTCCAAAATCACATTCAAAACTTGTTGTGGAAGTTGAGACCCTCTATGGTTTAAAACAGAACATGCCAGGCTGTTAGGTGAAGAGAGTGAAGTTTGATATTGAGCAAATGACTGTCCTCCTGGGACAACAGATGTGGAATCAAAGGCAAAGGCCATGGAGGCTTCCATACTAGACTTCTCAGTAATGGGTACCAGTGCTGTCGAGGCCAATCTGGAGCTATCAAAATCATCCTTGGCTTGTCCTGTCTGACCTTCAGAAGTACCTTTGGGAGGAGAGGCAGAGGTGGAAAGGCATACACATGAAGATTTTTCCAAGTGAAAGAAAGAGCATCCACTTTCCAAGCTGTGGGATGAAACCTCTTCGTGCAAAACTTTGGCAGCTGGTGGTTTAGTGGAGAAGCGAACAGATCTATGTCTGGAGTTCCCCAGGACACTGTCAATTTCTGAAATACATGGAGATCCAGTTTCCACTCGTGGGGATCCATGATTTGTCTGCTTAACACATCTGCTAAGGAGTTCTGTGCTCCCGGCAGAAACCTTGCCTGAAGACTTAGTTGTAAACTGAGAGCAGTCTCCCACAAAATCATTGCATGCCTGCATAGAGGATAAGAATGTGTTCCCCCTTGCTTGTTGATGTACCACATGACAGTTGTGTTGTCTGTTAGAATCAACACCTGCCCTGGAAGAAGTAAATCCTTGAAAGCTATTAATGCAAACTGGACTGCTAACATCTCCTTCAAGTTGATATGTAGATGCTGTAGTCTGACAGGCCACTTGTCTTGTATCCACTTTCCGTTTAGATGAGCTCCCCAAGCTTTGTCTGAGGCATCTGTCGTTAAAATTTGACTCGCCTCTGGCCGGGTCACAGAGAGTCCCTTGTTTAGGTGACATTCCTGAGCCCACCACAAAAATTCCTTTTGAATGCAAGGTATTATTTGAATGACAGTGTCCAGATCCTGGCAGTGCTGTGTCCATACATTTTGAGATACCATTGCAACTTCCTCATATGCAGTTTGGCATTGGGAAGCACCAGAATACAAGATGCCATGAACCCTAAGGCTTGAAGGACTGTCCTTGCAGTCAGCCCGGACTGAAGAGATAGATGATGGAAGTAAAGGGAAAGATTCTTTTGTTTGTCCGGGGTTAGAAAGGCCATCTGGGATGCTGTATTCAGTCTGACACCCAGAAAGCACATGTCTTGAGAGGGTACTAGACTGGACTTTATTTCGTTCACAGAATACCCCAGGCATCTTAGCACTGCTATCACATATTCCAAATGACGAAGAAGCTCGTCCCTCCCTTGAGCCAGAATCAGGCAATCGTCCAAATAAGGATAGATTTGTATTCCTTTTAGCCTGAAGAAAGCTATCACTGGAGCCAGAACTTTCGTAAATACTCTGGGCAGTAGATAAGCCAAAGGGCAATGCAGAGAACTGATAGTGAGAAGTCCCAGTCCAAACGCAGATACTTCCTGCAACTTAGCCTGATAGGAACATGAAGGTAAGCCTCCTTGAGATCCAAAGTTACCATCCAGTGATCCTTGCCCAGCAGAGGTAAAAGCTGTTGTAACGTCAACATTTTGAACTTGGGAATGTCCAGATAAGTGTTGAGGATAGATAAATCCAAAATTGGTCTCCACGTGTTCCCCTTTTTTGGTACAAGGAACAGGCGAGAATAAAATCCTAGGCCCCTTTCTGGCATAGGAACCGGTTGTATGGCCCCTATTTGGAGTAACAGAGAAATTTGCTTGTGAGCCTCTATTCTTTGTTGAGGAGGAATGTCTGGCATGCCTTTGAAAGGAGGCAAGGTATGGAAATAAAACCTGTAACCGTGATGTATGATATCCAACACCCATCTGTCTTGGGTAATCAAACTCCAATTTTCTTTGAAAAGTGCCAACCTTCCTCCCAAAGGTGCTGCCAGGCGAGAAGGTTCTGGCAGCTGAAAAGGTAGGTCATTGGGTCTGTTTACGAAAGGACTGACCCCTGCCCTCACCCGAAGACTGTGCAGGAGAACTCCCTGTTCTAGGCCTGAAAGATCCCTGACCTCTGCCCCTGCCACGTCTAGATCTACCCCTAGACTGGGAATCATAAGAAGGATACGTCCACCCCTTAGTAGGCCAATTTCTACTAAACTTTGGAGGCTGAACCTGCAAAAAAACTTTAACAGTCTGCATAGACTTAGCCTTGTCTTCCATTTTCTTTAAAACTGCCTCAACAGGAGAACCAAATAAGACATCAGATTGCAAAGGGGCATCCAAAATCCTAGTTTTAACATGGTCAGATAAATTTTGATCCCTCAGCCAGGCATGCCTGCGAAGAACTGACCCAGTGGCAGCCACCCTAGACGAGGCCTGTACAGCATCAAAACCACATTGCAAAGAATGCTTACCCACCTGTTCAGAAACATGCACTAAATCTTGTAACTCTTTACAATCAATACCTTCCGCCAGAGCATCAACCTTAGATTTCAACTGTGAAAGGAGATAATTTTGATATTTCAACATGTGAAACTGGCAATTCAAAGCTCTCATGGCTAGAGTGGAAGAAGTATAAACTTTCTTTCCCCATCTATCCAAGGCCCTGGCCTCTTTATCTGTAGGAACCGGATTCTTGACAACAGAAGCCTTAACACCCTTAGGCCCCTGGCTAACAGTTTCTGGGTCTGCCCTAGGACTCTTAAAAAGATACTTATGAGCGTCAGGCACCCTGTAATACCTATCTGGTTTAACAGGAGCAGGAGGCAAAGAATCAGGATTAAGAGAAGCCTCTGCAAACACATCTTCCACCACATTCAGAACAGGAGGTATAGCCAAAGGCCTATGCTGGGGTAAAAACAAAAATTCCCTAAGCCTTTTCCTGGAGTCAGAGAAGTCCTGACCTTCCCATTTAAAATGCTCTCTCATGGAGTGAAGTGTCTCTGAAAAAGAAAAATCCTCAGGAGGAGAAGCAGAAGGAGTAGAATCATCCACATCAGAATCAGAATAATGAGAATACTCCTGCAAGTCTTCAGCCGAAGACTCAGACACATCCGAAGCCTGCTCATAATCCCCCAACACTGGTTCCATCCTAGGCCTCTTATCAGGAGGGGGCATAGAGCCTCTAATTAAAGTAATTAAATCTTCTGCCATTTTAAGCATGTGCTTCTTGGGCACAGAACCTGAAGAACTAGGAGCGACACCCACAGAAGCTAAAGTAGACCTGCCTCTAGGAGAAGCCTTGGAAGCAGAAAGAGAGGGCCTAGACACCTTAGGAAGGGAGGGAAGTACAGTTATCTGAGAAGCCCCTACAGCCTGACCTGCCTCCTGGGAGGCCACATCCTGTAAAATCAAAGTTTCTCCCTGGGACTCCAGAGAGGCCTCCGTCGGAACCACCGGTTCCACTGACGCCCCTAAAGAACCGGCGTCCGGTTCGGACGACTCCTCTAACCTAGGTTTAACTGCCTTGTCCTTGCGCTTCTTTGAGGAAGCCGGCGTCGGAGCATCCGACGGCATATTGTAATTGCACCGCTTCCCAAAGACCAACCTGGCACAATCCAACCTTCCTTTATAGTGCGTTTATTAAACCTAGCACAAAAGCGACACCCAACAACGTCGTGCTCAGGTCCCAAACAAGGTATACACAAATTATGGTAATCCCTATGCGGTATCTGTTTCCCACAAGAAATACAGTTATTCACTTTTTCTGACATCCGGTAAACCACTGAGGCAAGAAAAACCAAAATATTCCCCAACGGGCTACTTAACCAACTCTGACTTCGGTCTGAAACTCCGAATTCGAAAAATTTCAGAACGCCGAACGGCACTTGCAACACTGCTTCTGCATCGGACCATGCGGCAAAAAAGACTGAGGATATGACCTCGGTCATGCGCATTTGTACCCTGACGTTCTGATGTCAGTCAAATGCGCCTTGACCGACGTCAGCCTTATACTCTGATATTCGGGCCGACCGAGGGACAGCGGACTACCCAAGTGTTAGGACTGCAGCAATGTGAGATGAAGAACATCTCAGTTCTCTGACCAGGACAGCAGGTATTTGTCGGATCCCGTACCTCTCAACTCTTTGCATAGTAAATCTGGAGGAAGTCAAAAATAGTGAGGAACAGATTTTTCTTATAGAGAAAGACTATAATGGCAAGATCCAAATGAGTGGCATGATCTAGTGGCTTCAACACTCAGCAAATGTCAGCTGAGAGCTATGTCGGACCCTAGAATTAGGATGCAAGGACAGGAGTGTCTGACTTGATCGGATCCGAAGGGGGGAATGCTGGAGGCATGCTGTTTCTGGAAGACCAGTCTTATATCGGATCCAAGAACTTTAGATCTGAGGAGACCAACATTCATTTTACTGCTCTGGTTACAAGAACAGCTCAGCTATTTCTGAGCAATCAACAAAATCAATCGACCCCAACTGCCAAAGGTGTCCGAAAGCAGTACAACAAAGTAGGAAAGTCTTCAAGGTACACCATCATGAGCTTGCACTGTGACAACAGTGATAAAAACACTCTTTATTCGAAGAAAAACAATAAAAATGTTAAAAACACTAGAAATTCCCAGCTAAGGTAAGAGCTTTTGGCTTCTTAAGCCTTCTTCAGATCTGAAGCTATACAGACAGTTTACCATAACTAATTATATATGGGAGGTGGAAGGAGAAGGATCCAGGAGCCCTGGAGATTGGTCCTAGCAAAGCTCGATCTATACCTACAGAAGAAATCAAGCTCACAGTGCTTTGTAAAAGTATGTATAGAGGATGAAGTAACAGCTTCTAATACTTCTAGAATCTAACCCTTTCCAAAAAGCCATAGATGAAGCCAAGACCTTGACCCTGCCTGGAACAGATTTGTTATGGTGAGTATAACAAAAGGTAATAGTCTTAGACAACTATTTGGACATCATTTGTTTTGCCACAGGTTGCCCACCCCCTCCTTTCCTTCACACGAAATGAACAACTGATCCAAAGATCTGAAAGATTTAATTCTGTCAACACAGTACTTGAGTTGTCTGTGGACATCCAAGGTGTGGATTCTTTTTCCACTCTAAAATTTAGTTTTGGGGAAGAAAATGGGGGAATGGATAGTTTGGCTTAATGTAAACATGGATACCACTTTAGCCATAAAAGAAGGATTAGTTCTCAAAAAACTCTGCCCCTGTGGAAAATGAAAAAGAGCTGATTCACCATAAGAGCTTGCAACTCAGATACTCAGTAATCAATAAAACTGTTTTCCATTGTTAAGAAACTCATGCCAGACAGATTAGGTAGTCTAAATGGAGCAAGTGTTAGCTTTTCTAACACAAAGTTACTATCCCAAGGAGGGGCCACCAGTTTTCGAAGAGGTTTCTTATGCAAAGCCCCTTTCAAGAACATTTTGGCTTCAGACTGCACTGAAAGAGGAAGCTCCATAGGCAGACATGCTGAATTGGCCAATACATGAACCCTGAAAGAGGAATAAGAAAAGCCATAGGACAGTAGCACTTGTAAATACTGTAGAACAACTAGTACTGAACTGGTGCTGGTTATGTTGTTGGCACCAACTAGAAAACCTTATTTATTTGCTAATATACGATTTTCTAGTAACAGGCTTTCTTGCCTCCATTAATACCTGCTGCACGTACTCAATAAACAGGTGCCTAAAAGGAATTAGACCTTATCACTCAAGCAGTCAAATGAAGATGACTGATGTCAGTGTGTATCATACGCCCCCTGGTCTTGTGCGCGTAGATCCACTCTGTGAGGAAGTTTGTGGTAATTTCCCCTGGCCATTTCCAAAAGAAGGAAGAACCACAGCTGCCTGGGACAGAAGAGAGTCACCACAATTATCTTGAGTGGGTTCCTTCTGAAACTTCAGATGTAACCTGGATATTAGTGGAAAGGCATATGGGAACATTCCTGTCCAAAGAAAAGGCATCGGTCTTCCAGGTCATCTTGCACGGAGCCCAGAATTTTGCTACTTGATTGGTCAGAGAGGAGGTAAAGAGGTCAACTTGAGAAATTTTTCTCAGTCGAATCAAATCTTGGAAGATCCCTTGATCTGTTTTCCATTCATCAGGGTCTGTCCTGGCCCTGCTCAGCTTGTCTACCACACAATTTTGCTCTGATGGAATGCAGGATGCCTGCAGAGTGAGAATGTGCTGTGAATATATCCCAAACTAACAAAGTGGGTAAGACCTGGTCTCCCCTTGCTTGTTTGTGTACCACCTGACTGTGGTATTTTCTGTAACCGTTTAAAAAAGAAAAATCCAGAACTAATCTCCAAGTATTTTCTTTTTTTAGCACTAGGAACATCCTTGAATAAAACCCATTACTCACCTGGGAAGGAAGACTGGCTCCATTACTCCTTGGGACAGAGTGTGATGAACAGACAAAGAGGAGAGTATGATCTTCAGGATGAGGAATGGCCCTCTGGAATGGAGTAATTTCCTCCCACTGTCATCTGTAACCTCGATGAATGATTTGCAGAACGCATTTGTCCGAAACAATACGTTCCCCAAAAAGAAAAATGGAGATTCAGACTTTCTGTAAGAGAAAAGGGGTCAAGATGGGAGGGGGGGGTGTCATAAGGTCTCTAGTTGGACTTGTCCTTGTTTTTGGGAGGTCTGAGACTTCTATTTGGAAAGCATTTTCCTTCTTAAACATCTGCTTACCTGAATTCTCTTGATGCTGTTTATTCTGTTTTTTTGTTTTTTTTTTTGTCAAAATTGGATGAGGAGAAAGAAAATCCCTTAGAGAATTTGAAAAAAAGGAGGGCTAAAAAATCTTACAGATTCATTAGATCAGTTTAACCCCTTCACCACACTTTTGATCACCTCTGCAACAGAGGGTCCTATCACTAAATCTTTATTCAAGGGAGAATTTAAAATCTCATTTTTTACATATCTAGGAAGTTCTCTGAATGCAACCAGTCAAACCCCTTTTAAACAATATCAGTGGACACAGCCCTGGAAGAACTATCAACTCAGTCATACACACACTGCAAACAATGACTAGTGACCTGTGCAACAGAAGAAACAAATTTATTTAAAGCAAATTTTCTTCACAAGAAGACAATGTAGATAAAATATCCACAAACGGATTATTTAAATTAGTTCCTTCTATGAAAACTAATAATAAATATATAGAAAAATATAAGAATATATAGAAAAAGTACAGTTTTGTACCTACCATAAATGTAGATGTTCGAAGATCCACATTGCTGCAGTCCTTACATATGGGTAGTCCGCTGTCCTCGGTCGGCCCGAATACCAAAGTATTAGGCTGACGTCGGTCATGGGCGCTTAGATCTGACATCAGAGCGTCAGGGTATAAAAGCGCATGACCGACGTCATATCCTCAGTCTTTTCTTGCCCCAGATGTCAGAAGGCCCTAAAAAGAAAGGCCACAGCCCAAAAAACAGGATACCTCCCAAAAACATACCCAACAACCACCATCACCCAAACCATATAACCATGTCAAACTACAGAGGGGAAGGAGGGAGGGTAAATTGGACTGCAGCAATGTGGATCTTCGAACATCTACATTTATGGTAGGTACAAAACTGTACTATGTTCTTCATCTCACATTGCTGCAGTCCTTACATATGGGTAGAATCCCAAAGCAGAGGTAAAGGGAGGATGGCAAAATCATAAAGCATTAGGGGCTGCTAAAATGCCCTGTAATATTGCAGTGGCAAATCCAGCCCTTGACTTAGAATAAAGAGGAAGGTGGTAATGCTTGGAAAAAGTATGTACTGAACTCCAAGTGGCTGCTTCCAAAATATCTTTTGTAGCTACCCCCCTTAGAAAGGCAGTAGAAGTGGCAGTAGCTCTAGTGGAATGAGGTCTGATTCCAGCCGGAATCTCCTTACCATGATGGGAATAACAGAAAGAAATACAAAACCCACTCCATTTAGAAATAGTTTGTTTTGAAACAGGTTTTCCCGAGAACCCAAAGCAAAAGAAACAAACAACTGCTGAGACTGCCTGAACCCCTTGGTTCTGCTCAAATAATAACGCAACTGCCTGTGAATATCCAAAGTATGCAAAATCTTCTCCCCTTTATTTTGGGGGTTTGCATAAAAAGTAGGCAAATGAATAGTTTGGTTCAAGGCCACACTAGAAACCACTTTAGGCATAAAGGAAGGATTAGTACGCAAAGATACCCTATCCTTATGAAAAATCAGGAAAGGTTCCACTGCCATAAGGGCCTGTAATTCAGAAACCCTTCTTGCAGAGGTAATGGCCAACAAAAAAGCTGTCTTCCATGATAAATACTTCAAGTCGGCAGTAGCTGCAGGCTCAAAAGGTTGTAGAGTAAGCTTTTCCAACACAAAATTGAGATCCCAAGCAGGAGTAGGAGCTCTACGTGGGGGTCTTATGTTCTTTGCCCCTCTAAGAAACTGTTTAAACAAAGGATGTGAAAATAAAGGAGGGTCACAGTCATAGTGAGCAGAAATGGCTGCAGCATGAACCTTTATCGAGGAGAAAGACAAACCCTTGTCCAATAACTCAGTAAGATATTGAAGAGAAACACTTAAATCAGGCTTGGAAACATCAAAGTCCTTCGCTTTGCTCCAAAGAAAAAATCTCCTCCATTTATCAGCGTAAACTTTCCTTGTACTAGGCCTTCTGGCCTCCAAAATAACCTTCAAAACTTGTTGTGGAAGCTGAGACCCTCCAGGGTCTAAAACAGAATATGCTAGGCTGTGAGATGCAGAGACTGAATCTTGACATTGAGGAAGTGATTGCCCTCCTGAGACAAAAGATGCGGACTCAACGGCAGAGGCCATGGAGGCTCCCGTACCAAACTCCTCAATAGTGGATACCAGTGCTGTCGAGGCCAATCCGGTGCTATCAGAATCATGGATGGCTTGTCTATTCTGGCCTTCAGGAGTACCTTGGGAATGAGAGGCAGAGGAGGAAAGGCATAGACATGAAGATTGCTCCAACTGAATGATAGAGCATCCACCTTCCAAGCTGTGGGATGAAACATTTTTGTGCAAAACTTTGGCAACTGGTAATTTAGTGGAGAAGCGAACAGATCTATGTCTGGAGTCCCCCATAACACTATCAACTTTTGAAACACATGAGGATCCAGTTTCCACTCGTGAGGATCCACAATTTGTCTGCTCAACACATCCGCTAAGGAGTTCTGTGCTCCTGGTAGAAACCTTGCTTGCAGATTGAGGTGTAAACTGAGAGCAGTCTCCCACAAAATCATCGCTTGCCTGCAAAGAGGGTACGAATGGGTTCCCCTTGCTTGTTGATGTACCACATGACAGTAGTGTTGTCTGTTTGAATCAACACCTGTCCTGGGTGAAGTAAATCCTTGAAAGCCATCAATGCAAATTGGACTGCTAACATCTCCTTCAAGTTGATATGCAAATGTTGAAGTCTGACAGGCCACGTGTCTTGCACCCATTTTCCATTGAGGTGTGCTCCCCAAGCCTTGTCCGAGGCATCTGTCGTTAAAATCTGACTCGCCTCTGGTCGGGTCACAGAGAGTCCCTTGTTTAGGTGACATTCCTGAGCCCACCACAAAAATTCTTTCTGAATGCAAGGTATTATCCGAATGACAGTGTCTAGATCTTGGCAGTGCTGTGTCCATACATTTTGAGATACCATTGAAGCTTCCTCATATGCAGTTTGGCATTGGGAAGCACCAGAATACAAGATGCCATGAACCCCAAGGCTTGAAGGACTGTCCTTGCAGTCAGCCTGGACTGTAGAGACATTTGATGGAAATAAAGAGAAAGGCTGCTTTGTTTGTCCGGGGTCAAAAAGGCCATCTGGGAAACTGTATTCAGTCTCACACCCAGAAAGCACATGTCCTGAGAGGGTACTAGACTGGACTTTGTTTCGTTCACAGAATACCCTAGGCATCTTAACACTACCATCACATACTGTAGATGATGCAGAAGTTCGTCTTTGTGTTGTGCAATAATCAGGCAATCGTCCAAATAAGGATAAATCTGTATTCCTCTTAACCTGAAAAAGGCTATCACTGGAGCCAGAACCTTTGTGAACACTCTGGGCGCAGTAGATAAGCCAAAGGGCAATGCAGAGAACTGATAATGAAAATTTCCAGCCCGAAAACGCAGGTACCTCCTGCAACTGGGCCTGATAGGAACATGAAGATAAGCCTCTTTGAGATCCAGAGTTACCATCCAGTGATCTTTTCCCAACAGAGGTAAAAGCTGTTGTAATGTCAGCATTTTGAACTTTGGAATGTCCAGATAAGTGTTGAGGATAGATAAATCCAAAATCGGTCTCCACGTGTTCCCTTTCTTTGGCACTAGAAACAGGCGAGAATAAAATCCTAGTCCCACTTCTGACAGAGGAACTGGCTGTATAGCTCCTATTTGAAGAAGTAAAGAAATCTGCTTGTGAGCCTCTATCCTTTGCCGAGGAGGAACGTCTGGCATGCCTTTGAAAGGAGGCAATGTATGGAAATAGAACTTGTAGCCTCGGTGTATAATGTCCAATACCCATTTGTCCTGGGTGACTAAAAGCCAGTTTTGCTTGAAGAGTGCTAACTTTCCTCCCAAAGGAGCTGCCAGGGAAGAAGAATCTGGCAGCTGAAAATGCAGGTCATTGGGCCTGTTTACGAAAGGACTGGCCCCTGCCCTCACCTGCAGATTGTGCAGGTGAACTCCAAGTTCTAGGCCTAAATGTACTTTGAGCTCTGCCCCTGCCAAGTCTAGATCTACCCCTAGACTGAGAATCAGAAGAAGGGTAGGTCCACCCCTTAGTAGGCCAATTTCTACTAAACTTTGGAGGTTGCACCTGCAAAAAATCTTTAACAGTCTGCATGGACTTAGCCTTGTCTTCCATTTTCTTCAAAACCAACTCCACAGGGGGACCAAACAAAACTTCAGACTGTAAAGGGGCATCCAGAATTCTAGATTTAACATGCTCGGACAAATTCTGATCCTTAAGCCAGGCGTGCCTACGAAGAACTGAACCAGTGGCAGCCACCCTAGAAGAGGCCTGTACAGCATCAAAACCACACTGCAAAGAATGCTTACCCACCTGTTCAGAGACATGTACTAAATCCTGCAATTCTTTACACTCTATGCCCTCTGCCAAAGCATCCACTTTAGATTTTAGCTGAGAAAGGAGGAAATTCTGATATTTCAACATATGAAACTGGCAATTTAAAGCCCTCATTGCTAAGGTAGAAGAGGTAAATACCTTCTTACCCCATCTATCCAAAGCTCTAGCTTCCTTATCTAGAGGAACCGGATTCTTTACAACAGAAGCTCTAACACCCTTAGGCCCCTGACTAATAGTTTCTGGGTCCGCCCTAGGACTCTTATACAGATATTTATGAGCTTCAGGCACCCTGTAATACCTGTCCGGTTTAACTGGCGCAGGAGGCAAAGAATCTGGATTAAGGGAAGCCTCCGAGAAAACATCCTGAACAACATCCAAAACAGGAGGTATAGCCAAGGGTCTATGCTGTGGTAAAAATAAGAATTCCCTAAGCCTCTTCCGTGAATCAGAGAAATCCTGTCCTTCCCACTTAAAATGCTCCCTCATAGAATGCAGAGTTTCTGAAAATGAAAAATCCTCTGGAGGGGAAGCAGAAGGAGTGGAATCCTCTGCATCAGAAGCCGAATAAGGGGGAAAATCTTGAATATCTTCAGCAGAAGAGTCTGAGTCATCTGAGGCCTGATCCAAACTTTCCAACTCTGGCTCCACCCTGGGCCTCTTATCAGGAGGGGGCATAGAACCTCTAATCAAAGTAATCAAATCTTCTGCCATTTTAAGCATGTGCTTTTTAGGCACAGACCCTGAAGTACCTGGAGGGACACCAGAGGAAGGCAAAACAGACCTGCCCTTAGAAGAAGCCTTAGAAATAGTAGCAGAAGGCCTAACCACCTTAGGCATAGAAGGGAGAACAGTAACTTGAGAGGCCCCTTCAGCTTGACCTGACCCCTGAGGCCACATCCTGCAAAATCAAAGTTTCCCCCTGAGACTCAACAGAACCTTCAGCCGGATCCACCTGCTCCACTGTAGCTTCTGCAGGACCGGCGTCCGAAACGGACGAATCAACCTGTCTAGGTTTCAAGGATTTGTCTTTGCGCTTCTTCGTGGAAGCGGGCGTCGGAGGATCCGACGGCATATTATAATTACACCGCTTACCAAAGACTAACCTAGCACAACCTAACCTTCTTTTTATAGTGCGCTTATTAAACCTAGCACAAAACCGACACCCGACTACGTCGTGGTCCGGTCCCAAACAAGGAATGCAAAGAGAGTGATAATCCCTATGCGGTATCTGTTTCCCACAAGAAATACAATTATTCACTTTTTCTGACATCCGGAATTAACTGAGGCAAGGAAAAACAAAAATATTCCCCAACGGGGTACTTAGCCCAACTTGGTTTCGGTCTGAAACTCAGAATACGAAAATTGCAGAACGCCGAACGGCACTTGCAACGCTGCTTCTGCATCGGACCATGCGGCAAAAAAGACTGAGGATATGACGTCGGTCATGCACTTTTATACCCTGACGCTCTGATGTCAGATCTAAGCGCCCATGACCGACGTCAGCCTAATACTTTGGTATTCGGGCCGACCGAGGACAGTGGACTACCCATATGTAAGGACTGCAGCAATGTGAGATGAAGATCATCATGTAAAAGGTTACCTGGCCAAGCTTTTCCATATATTCTTATATATTTTTATGTATATTTTTCTCTATATATTTCTACATCTTATACTACTACTACTATTATCATTAAAATATAATTCTTATATGTACTGTGTATTTTTTATCCATTTATATTTATTTTTACCTATACCTATTTGACACACACACATATATATATATATATATATATATATATATATATACAGCATTATTTATACATTTGACTATATTGTAAATGTGATTTTAGTGCTTTTGTCATTTTCATATATTTATACTTGTATATATTTACAAGTGTTTGTTTGTAATCCCTTCTTCTTAGTTTTTATTAGTTTTCATAGAAGGAACTAATCTGAGCAACTTTGTAACACAGTGTAAAATGCATGCAAATTGTATTTAAACTGTGCCTATTCAGCGACTACAACTGAAGGGAGCGATGGAGAGGTGAAATGGACCAATCAAAAGTTTTATTCTAACTAAGTGCACTATTTAAATGCATTTTCCACTGTTTTGGTAACTTGTCTGAGGAAGTTTCGTAATTGCACGAGACAAAAAGCAGTTTATCTAGTGTGTTGCTTTACAACATTAAAACTTTCCTAATTTTACAAGGACGTGGCTCGTTTCCATTTGTGGACGTCTTGTTGCAGTTTTTTTGAGTTTGTTTTTATTGTTTTTTGACAGTTAGATAAAATATCCCCCATACTTTCACAGCTTACCTGAACAAACTTTAATATACGAGCCTGACAATTCCAAATTCTGAAAAACAAAATTTGTCAAGGTATACACTTTTTCCCCGATACATATAAATAATTTTTCACATCACTCTTAGAAATAAAAGGACTTAGCAGCAGTTGTATCAACTAAGGCTATAGCTGCTGGGTCACTGCTGGCAGTAAGACACATATCCTCAAAAGCAGACAAGACAAGAAGAATGGGTGTATGGTCCTGAAAACCCCTCTGTAAGAACTCATAATATTTTCTGAGTAACTGAGAAACCTCAGTGTTCTCCCACTGAAAACATATGGGCATGCTAGCAACAGTCTCAGAGAAACAGAAATCTCCAGAGGCAGAATCAGAAAAGTACAGTTGTGCACACTTACCATAAATGTAGATGTTCAAGTGCATTCACTGTTGCAATCATCACATTTGGGTTATCTGCCTGCAGGTAGCCCTCAGCTGGCCTGAATACCAGAGTCTTTGGATTTCTGCTTCGGATGCGGTCGCTTCTTCCAAGATGTCAGGTCATCAGGGGTATATAAAACATGCAGCCGAAGCCATTATATCAGTTTTTCTTGCCCCAGATGTCAGCAGCCCCCACAATAGGAAGCAATTATATGGTATGAAACACCCCCAGCAAAAAGGAAATACACATGATATAATATATGCCAAACAAGAAGGAATTCAGGGGAATGGAGGGAGGGTAACCAGGAACACTGAATACACTTGAACATCTACATTTATGGTAAGTGTACAAAACTGTATTATGTTCTTCGTGTTTCACTGTTGCAGTCATCACATTTGGGTTGATTTCCAAAGCTAAGGAAGGGTAGAGGCAGTTAAAGAGTATTGGGGCTAGCAATAAGACCCTGTAAGACTGCTGTGGCAAATCCAGCTCTGGATTTAGAAAAGATAGGCAGGTGGTAAGGCTTGGTGAAAGTATGTACAGAGCTCCAGGAAGCAGCTTCCAGGATGTCCCTGGTAGGGACTCCTCTGAGAAATGCCGTAGAGGTAGATGCAGCCCTAGTGGAATGTGATCTTATCCCCTGTGGGGTAGGTTTTCCATGGTGCTTGTAGCAGAAGTGGATGCAATGGGCTATACATTTGGAAATTGTTTGCTTTGAAATGGCCTTCCCCTCTGCCCTTGCAGCAAAGCTAACTAGCAGCTGGTCAGATTTTCTGAGAGGCTTAGTTCTGTCCAAATAGAATCTAAGCTGTCTGTGCACATCCAAAGAATACCAAATCCTTCTCCCTTATTATGAGGATTAGGGAAAAAAGTAGGCAAATGAATGGACTGGTTCAGAGCCACACTAGACACCACCTTGTGCATAAAGGTTGGATTAGTCCTGAGGGAAACCCTGTCCGCATGGAAGATAATGAAGGGTTCCACTGCCATAAGGGCCTGCAGTTCAGACACTCTTCTTGCTGAAGTGATGGATAGAAGTAAGGCTGTTTTCCAAGAAAGGAATTTCAACTTTGCTGTAGCAGCTGGTTCAAAGGGGGGAAAAGTGAGTTTTTGCAATACAAAGTTAAGGTACCAGGCTGGAGTGGGAGCTCTCTTGGGGGGGGGGGGGTCTTAAATTTTTGGCCCCTCTAAGGAATTGTTTTAACAGGGGATGAGAGAAGAGGGATGGGCTCAGTATAATAATGTGCTGAAATGGCAGAGGCATGAATTTTAATTGAAGAGAAAGATTGGCCCTTGTGGAGCATTTCTGTTAAATAATCTACAATATGAGGTAAAGCTGGGCACCGTTGTACCCATCCCTTGAGCCTGGCTCCAGGAACAATATCTTTTCCACTTTTCCGAACAGGATTTTCTAGTACTAGGCCTCCTTGCCTCAAGAATGACATCTAGCACCTGCTTACTGAGGGTTGCTAGAGGTGAGCTCAAGGAATTAGCCAGGCTGCAAGGTTCAGGGTTTGAAGCTGAGGGTGCAGAATCTGGCCCGCCTGTTGGGAAGTACAGTTTTGTACCTACCATAAATGTAGATGTTCGAGTGCTCATACAGCTGCAGTCATAACAGATGGGGTTATCCTGCCGTCAGGCGGGTCCTCGGTCGGCCGAATTCCAAAGTCTAGGTCCGGCGTCGGTTGTGGTTGCCTCTTCCCTGACGTCAGTGCGGCAGGGGTATAAAAGAGCCAGCCGACGCCATCTTCTTCAGTTTTTCTTGCCCCAGATGTCAGGTGCCCCCAGAAGGAAGGCAAAACATAAACTTATGTAATCATGCAATATAGAATAATCAAAAAACAGTAGTTGCAAGCAAATACACCATAAAAGAATACCCCTAATAGGTTGTATGAGAAGGTGTTTGTCATAAGGCCTGTCCTAAGAGGGGATGGAGGGGGGGAACCTGGACTGCAGCTGTATGAGCACTCGAACATCTACATTTATGGTAGGTACAAAACTGTACTATGTTCATCGTGCATACAGCTGCAGTCATAACAGATGGGAAGAATCCCAAAGCTAAGTAGGGGTGGCAGGCACTAAGTGGAACTAGGAGGAGCAAGGATGCCCTGCAAGTCAGCTGTGGCAAATCCCGCTCTAGATTTAGAGTAAAGTGGAAGGTGATAGTGTTTGGAGAAAGTGTGCACTGAACTCCAAGTGGCTGCTTCCAAAATGTCCTTGGTAGGAACCCCCCTGAGGAAAGCTGCAGAGGTAGCTGTGGCCCTTGTGGAGTGGGATCTGATGCTTGAAGGCACAGCTTTTCCATGAAATGAGTAACAAAAGCGTATGCAGTGGGCTATCCATTTTGAGATTGTCTGTTTGGAGATAGCCTTTCCTTGAGCACCTGTAGCATAGGACACAAAGAGTTGCTCGGGTTCCTGAATGGCTTTGTCCTGTCCAAATAATAACAAAGTTGTCTGTGAATGTCCAAGGAATGCAGTAGTCTTTCCCCTTTGTTTTGTGGGTTAGGGTAAAAGGTAGGTAAGTGGATAGTCTGATTCAAGGCTACACTGGATACTACCTTTGGCATAAAGGTAGGGTTGGTTCGTAGGAAACTCTGTCCTGATGGAAAATGATGAAAGGTTGCACAGCCATGAGGGCCTGTAGTTCCGAAACCCTGCGTGCTGAGGTGATAGCCAGAAGGAAGGCTGTTTTCCATGACAAGTATTGTAGTTCTGTTGAAGCAGCTGGCTCAAATGGAGGAAGGGTCAGCTTTTCCAATATGAAGTTGAGGTCCCAAGCAGGGACTGGTGGTTTCCTTGGGGGTTTTATATTCTTTGCCCCTCTGAGGAACTGTCTTAAGAGAGGATGAGAGAATAAAGGAGGATCTGTGTTGTATTGTGCAGAAATGGCTGAAGCGTGGATTTTGATGCAGGAGAAGGAAAGTCCACTGTTTAACATCTCAGCTAAGTACTGCAAAATTTGAGGTAAATTTATTACCCAAGGATTCTGGCCCTTTTTCTGATTCCAGGCACAAAATCGTTTCAATTTGGCGGAGTAGGCTTTTCTAGTAGAAGGTCTTCTGGCCTCCAAGATGACATCCTGCACCTCCTTGGAGAGGAGGGTCTGTTGGGAAATCAAGGGATTCTCCATGCAGCTAGATTTAGGGTTTTGAGCTGGCTGTGAAGAGTTTTGAAGTTGTGCTGGGACAACAGAAGAGGCACTAGAGGTAGGATCCATGGTGGGGAATGTGTCAGGCTCTTCAGGAGCGGATACCAGTGATGTCTTGGCCAATCTGGAGCAATGAGAATCATTTTCGGCCTCTCTGCTCTGGCTTTTAATAGAACTTTGGGCAGCAGAGGAAGAGGCGGAAAGGCATAGACTGTCAACGTTGTCCAATTGAAAGAAAGTGCGTCCACTTTCCAGGCCTGTGGATGATAGGTCCTTGAGCAAAATTTTTTCAATTGGTAATTTCTGTGGGTAGCAAAGAGATCTATGTCTGGCTGTCCCCATGCCTGAGTTATCTTTGCGAAAACTTGAGGATGCAACTTCCATTCGTGTGGATCTGTCATATTTCTGCTTAGGCTGTCTGCCAGTGTGTTTTCCTTCCCTGGCAGGAATTGTGCCTGAAGTTGGATTTGCAATTCCAGAGCTGTGTTCCATAGGGTCATGGCTAGTCTGCACAGGGGGCATGAATGAGTTCCCCCCTGTCTGTTTATGTACCACATCACTGTGGTGTTGTCTGTCCTTATCAATAGCTGGCCTGGATTTGGTCTTTGAAGGCCATAATAGCATTTTGCACTGCTAGCATTTCCTTTTGGTTGATGTGTAGGTGCTTCTCTTTTTGGGACCATTTTCCCTGAATGCACTGATCTGTCATGTGTGCCCCCCAGGCGTAGTCAGAGGCAACTGTTGTGATGATTTGAGTTGCTTGAGGTACGCAGAAAGGGAGACCTATGTTTCTTTGGTATGCTTGAGCCTACCACAGAAATTCCTTTTGAAGACATGGAATGAGTGATATAATTGTTTCCAAACTGTGGCTGTGTTGAGACCATAAGTTTTTTAGGTACCATTGAAGTTTCCTCATATGCAGCTTTGCACATGGGATCAGAAGGATGCAAGATGCCATGAATCCCAGAGCCTGCAGGACTTTCCTTGCAGTCAGCCTGGTGAAGGTTGCTATTTTGCTGAAGTATTGAGATAGTTGCCCTTGTTTGTCTGGCATGAGGTAGGCCATCTGGGTGGTTGCATTCAAGCTGGCACCCAGGAAAATTATTATTTTTCTAATTATTTATTAGTTTTGATTTCTTTTTGTTGACTGTGTATCCCAAAAAGTTCAACAGTTTTATTACAAACGCCAGGTGTTTCAGAAGTATGTCCTTGCTGTCCGCTTGGATCAGGCAGTCGTCCAGATATGGGTATATTTGTATTCCTTGAAGTCTGCAGAAGGCAATTACTGATGCCAAGCCGTAAACACTCTGGACGCAGTAGATAAGCCAAAGGGCAATGCAGAGAATTGATAATGGGTTGAACCTGCAAGAAATCTGAGGTATCTTCTGCAATCTTGTCTGATAGGGACATGCAGGTATGCCTCCTTGAGGTCCAATGTTACCAGCCAAGACTTCTTGCCCAGCATGGGAAGAAGCTGCTGTAATGTGAGCATCTTGAATTTTGGTACCTGTAAATATGTGTTTAGGATGGATAGGTCTAAAATAGGTCTCCAATCTTTGTCTTTCCTTGGTACCAGGAATAGTCCGGAATAAAACCCTTGACCTCATTCTTTTGCAGGTACCTCTTGAATAGCTTTCATGTCCATGAGAGCTGAAATTTGTTTTTGTGCCTCTGCCCTTTGATTTTGTAGCAGGTTTAGCATGCCTCTCATTTTTGGAAGGTGAAAGAGGAATCTGTAGCCTCTGACTATAATGTCCAGAATCCATTTGTCTTTTGTGACAATATGCCAATTTTTTGAGAATAATGTCAGTTTTCCGCCCAAAGGTGCTGCCATTAAAGCTTTGCTTGGCAGGTAAAGGGGGGAGTCATTGCGTCTGCTTTCTGAACGACTGTGATCTATCTTCTCCACCTCTTGGGGTTGGTGCTTGCCATTGTCTGGCTCTGAATGATCCTTGAGATTGCCCTCTACCCCTCAGTCGTCTGTATCTGCCTCTTTGAGGTCTGTCCGTGGCTGGAAAGGACCAATTTTTTGAAGGCCAGTTTCTGCTGAAACGTGGAGGTTGTACCTGCAGGAAATCTTTCACTGTTTGCATTGATCTCGCTTTTTCCTCCATTTTCTTTAGTACCTCCTCAGCTTTAACACCAAACAATACATCTTTTTGAAGAGGTGCATCTAGTAATTTAGCTTTGACATGATCTGGTAAGGCTTGCTCTTTGAGCCAAGCATGTCTACGTATGGCAGACCCTGTAACAGCAGCTCTACATGAGCCCTCTAAAGCATCAAAACCACACTGCAAGGTATGTTTACCCACTTGCTCTGCACCATGCAACAAATCCTGCAACTCTTTTAAATCTGGTTGTTCTGGTTGTGTCATTTTGCTTTTCAACTGAGGTAACAAAAACTGTTGATACTTTAACATATGAAACTGACAGTTTAATGCCCTCATGGTTAAAGTGGCCGAGGTATACACCTTTTTCCCCCACCTTTCTAAAGCTCTGGAATCTCTCTCTGAAGGTAATGGGTTTTTAGCAGTAGAGGCCTTAATTCCCTTGGGACCCTGTGAAATAGTTTCTGGGTCAGCAGTATGGCTTTTGTATAGGAACTGGTGTGAATCAGGAACTCGGTAATACCTGTCTGGTTTAACAGGAGCTGGAGGTAAAGAATCTGGGTTGAGGCTGGCTTCTGTGTACACATCATCTAATATATCTAAAACAGGAGGGATAGCCAGGGGCCTATGCTGGGGAAGCAAGAGAAAATCCCCAAGCCTTTTCTTGGAATCTGAGTTATCTTGGCCTTCCCAGTGAAAGTGTTCTCTCAAAGTATGCAGGGTTTCCCCAAAAGAGTAGTACTCAGGGGGGGGGAGACCGAGGGAATAGACTCCTCTGCATCAGAGTCTTCAAAAGGAGAATAGGTATAGTCCTGGTCCTCAGAATGTTCAGAGGTAATAGACGCTTGATCTGAGGAAGGGTAGTCTTCCTCTAATCTGGGCCTTTTGTCCGAGGGGGGTTGAGAACCCCTGATAAGAGTAATCAAATCCTCAGCCATTTTGAGCATCTGATTTTTAGGCATGGGGCCTTGAGAGGGGGTCTGAGGTCCCTGTTTTTTAGTTTTCATGGCTGCTTTAGATTTTGTGAAAGCTTTAATAGAGAAGGAGGAAGGCCTGAAGACACCTTGAGAAATGGCAGGCCTGTCTAAACTGAATTTCCCCGCCAAGAGTGGTGTCAGTATCTGTAGTTGGAATGGGGACCAAGGAGCCTGCGACCTCGGGTACTGAAGACACCGGTAATGAAGTGTCATCGGTACTCAGGGGCTGCGTAGGCGCCTCCCTGAGAACCGGAGAACCGGTAGTCGGCCTTAGCGTGGTGTCAGTAGAAGTCGCGGACCTCTTATGTCGGTCCTTATCTTTGCATCTTTTACTCAAAACTGGAGTTGGAGTATCCGACGACATAATATAATAAAATTTTTTACCAAAATAGTGAAGGGCGAACTCCGCCCGACGCTTAATAGTGCGTTTGTTGAATCTAGCACAAAAACGGCAGGCCGAGACATTGTGGTCTGGGCCTAAGCAAGGAATACAGAAAGAGTGGAAATCCTTATGCGGTATTTGCTTCCCACATGAAATGCAATTATTAACTTTGTCTGACATTGGTCTGAGGCAAGAAAAGTTTCCCCAATGGGGTACTTAGCTTTCAAGAAGACTTTGGCTGAAATATTTTCGTAAATCTCAGGAGCTGGCCGACCGGCACTTGAGAACTGCTTCTGCTTCGGGCAGCGTGGCAAGAAAGACTGAAGAAGATGGCGTCGGCTGGCTCTTTTATACCCCTGCCGCACTGACGTCAGGGAAGAGGCGACCACAACTGACGCTGGACCTAGACTTTGGAATTCGGCCGACCGAGGACCCGGCTGATGGCAGGATAACCCCATCTGTTATGACTGCAGCTGTATGCATGATGAACATCAGCAGGGAAGGGGTCTGAGGCAGGTGCCATGGTTGCAGCACTGTCAGACTGCGCAAAAGGGGGTACCAGTGCTGGCGTGGCCACTCTGGGGCAATCAGTATTGCCCTTGGCTTGTCCTGTTTGATCTTTAGTAGAACCTTCGAGACGAGAGGAGAGGCAGAGGGGGAAAGGCATAAATTGAGAGGTTTTCCCAGGTAAAGGACAGGGCAACCACTTTCCAAGCTTGACTGTGGGGAGTTCTGGTGCAGAATTTGTTCAATTGGTAGTTCTGAGGGGAGGCAAACAGGTCTACCTCTGGTGTCTCCCATTTGTTCCTCAAGAGCTTGAATATTTTGGGTTCCAGTTTCCATTCGTGTGGGTCTATGAGATTTCCGCTTAAGTTGTCTGCCAGTACATTTAGTTTGCCTGGCAGGAATTCAGCTTGAAGGTTCACTTGGTAGCTCAAGGCTGTGTTCAACAGAGCCATGGCTAATCTGCAGTGTAGGTAGGAATGGGTTCCCCCCTGCTTGTTTATGTATCACATAACTGTGGTGTTGTCTTGTCTTTACCAATAGTTGTCCTGGAAGAATAAGGTCTTTGAAGGCTGTCAGATCCTTTTGTACAGCTAACATTTCTTTTTGATTGATATGCAGGTGCATCTGTTCTGGGTTCCATTTGCCTTGAATGCACTGCCCTGCCATGTGAGCCCCCATGCATAGTCTGATGCATCTGTTGTTAGGGTTTGGGCAGCAGGGGGTACAGTGAAAGGGAGTCCCTTGTTGTGGAAGCAGGCCTCTGCCCACCAAAGGAACTCTGCCCTTAGACAAGTAATGATATGAATCATTTCCAGGTCCTGAGAATGTTGACACCACAGACTTTTTAGATACCATTGAAGTTTCCTCATATGCAGTCTTGCATATGGAATTAACAGAATGCAAGAGTCCATTTACCCCAGGGCTTTCAGGATTTTCCTTGCAGATAGCTGGGTTTTTGTGGCCAGAAGGTTGAAGTAGGTTGTCAAATAAACTTGTTTCTCTGGAGTGAGGAATGCCATCTGGGAAGTTGTGTTCAAGCTTGCTCCCAGGAATACAATCTGTCGGCAAGGTACTAGGTGTGATTTCTTCTCGTTGATGGTGTATCCCAGTGAGGTTAGAAGTCTCTTTACAAATGCCATATGTTGTAATAGCAAGTCCTGACTTTCTGCATGAATCAGTCCATCGTCCAAGTATGGGTAAATCTGAATATTTCTCTGCCTGCAAAACGCAATGGCTGGAGCTAGGCACTTTGTGAATACCCTGGGCACAGTAGATGAGCCAAAGGGAAGTGCAGAGAAATGATAGTGCATGGAGCTCCCCCTGAAAGGTAAGTATTGTCTGAAGGATTCCCTGATTGGGATGTGCAGGTAAGCTTCTTTTAAGTCTAAGGTTGCCAGCCAGGCATCCTTGGCTAGCATAGGAAGAAGCTGTTGAAGAGTTAGCATTTTGAATTGTGGAACCACCAGAAAGGTGTTGAGAATAGACAGGTCCAGGACAGGATGCCAGAAGTTTTCTTTTCTGAGAACCAGGAACAGTCTTGAATAAAAACCTTGTCTCCTTTATTCTGCTGGGACAGGTTGAATAGCCCTGATTTGGGGGGAGGTCTGGCCATCCACTTAGGGTTGGAAGTGGGTGGAAGTGGAATCTGTATCCTAGGGAAACTATGTTTAAAATCCATTTGTCCTGGGTAATGAGTTCCCAGTTTTTTGCATGCAGGGCAAGCTTTCCTCCTAAGATAGCAAGTAGTTGAGCAGGGCCTGGAAGAGTTAAGGATAAGTAATTGTGCCGTTTTTCCATAGGGGGTGGCATACTATTCCCTGCTTTGGAAGTGGGAGCCCCCACACTGCTTAGATCTGTGCATCGCCTGAGACTGAAATCTTGGTGGTCTGCTGCTCCTAGGTTTGGAATGAGAAGGCCTGGAAGGGACTGGAAAAGACCATTTCTTTGAAGGCCAATGCCTGCTGAATCTAGGAGGCTGTACTTGTAAGAAATCTTTAACAGTTTGCATAGATTTAGCTTTTTCCTCCATCCTTTTGAGGATGACTTCTGCTTTGTTGCCAAAAAGGTGGTCTCGGTTTAAGGGTGCATCCAGTAATTTAGCTTTAATATAACCTGGCAGGTTTTGTTCCTTAAGCCAAGCATGCCTTCTAAGTACAGACCCAGTGACAGCAGCCCTGCAAGATGCTTCTAAAGCATCAAAACCACATTGCAAAGTATGTCTACCAACTTGTTCAGCAGAATGCATTAACTCTTGCAAATCTTTGTGTTCAGCACAGTCAGGAATCAACATCACTTTCTGTTTAAGTAGTCCCATAATATGCTGCTGATACTTTTAACATATGAAACTGGCAATTTAAAGCCCTAATGGCCAAAGTAGCAGATGTGTATACCTTGTTACCCCATCTGTCTAAAGCTCTAGAGTCCCTATCAGGAGGGGTAGGAATTTTGGCAGTAGTAGCCTTAATGCCTTTTGGTCCTTGGGAAATGGTCTCTGGATCCACAGTAGGATTCTTGAAGAGGAATTTGTGAGCGTCAGGTACTCTGTAGCAACTGTCAAATTTCCTGGGAGCTGGAGGCAAAGTGTCTGGGGTAAGGCTGGATTCCAAGAAATCATCATCTACAATCTCCAGAACAGGAGGGATAGCCAGAGGCCTGCGTTGAGGCAGGAGTAAAAATTCACTAAGTCTCTTTTTGGACTGAGCACAGTCCTGGCTTTCCCAGCAGAAATGCTCCCTAAGGTTATGCAAGGTTTAACTAAAAGAAAAATCTTCTGGAGGGGAAGCAGAGGGAATGGAATCCTCTGCATCAGAATCCTCATAAGTAGATAAGGGTAAATCCTGGTAGTCAGAAGGAACAGAGAAATCAGATTCCTGATCAGAAAGAAAATCAGTTCTGGGTCTCTTCGAGGGGGAAGGCTGGCTTCCCCTACTTAAGGTAATAAGGTCTTCAGTCATTCTAATCATTTGTTGTTGAGGCATATGGACCTAAGAATGCAGTTTGGTCGTCGGTTTTCTAGGTGTAGTGTGAGCTTTAGGCATGAGGAATTTGGTATTCCTAGCTTGAAACAAAGTCGTTGGTTTAATATGAAAGTCGGTAGACCTGAATACACCTTCAGAAGCTGGTGCCTGCACAGCGGCTCTGGACCCATCCAAGGTAGAGACATCTGCAGGTTCCATAGCTGAAGAAGCATCTCGTGGCATACCGGACTCCGAATGGGTCTCAGTAGAGGCCTGCGAATCTGTAGTGGAGGGTATCAGGGGCTGCGAAAGCACCTCACTGAGTACCGGCGGACTGGCAACTAGCTTAACAGAAGCGTCGTCGGTAGTTTTGGACCTATGCTGTCTCTGTCTTTATCCTTACGTTTTTTCGGAAGATCGGTAGTCAGATGGCTTAACTAGGCCATTTTGGAGTACAGAGACTGAGAACAAAAGTATTTAGCTACAAAAATAGCCCGACGATGAATAGTTTGGGCGTTGAAAAAGGCATAAAACCGATAGCAAGGGACGTCATGGTCTGGGCCTAAACAGGTGACGCAGTAAGAATGAAAATCTCTATGAGGTATTTGCTTTCCACAGGCAAGACAATTGTTAATTTTTTCTGACATCGGTTAGAACAAGAAAAAAGGATCTCCAACGGGGTACTTATCTTTTTGAAGACTTCAGATCTGAAACTCGAAAATGAAAATTTCAGGAGTCTGCTGACTGGCACTTGAGAACTGCTTCTGCTTCGGGCACCACACGGCAAGAAAGACTGCTGTAATGGCGTCGACTACATGTTGTATACCCCTGACTACCTGACGTCACGGAAGAAGCAACAGCATCCAATGCAGAAATCCAAAGACTCTGGTATTCTGGCCGGCTTTGTGCTACCTGCAGGCAGATAACCCAAATGTGATAACTGCAACAGAGAAACACGAAGAACATCTGAGCTGTCCTTTGAGTGTGAATCAGACATTTGAGGACAAAACCCTGAATCCATCCCTGCATCTGGAATCCTTCTTTCTTTTACCAGAAACTACCGTACAAGAAAGACTGATACCCTGAATTAAACGGAGCAAAGTCCCAATAAAAAAGAAGTTATGTACTCATCGTAATGCTCCATCTGAATAGTTCTACTTCATTTGTCTTCAACCTGTGGGATACCGGATCTGTATCGGATCCAAGCCGGCAACCTTACTAGCATCTGCTCCAAGCTCCTCCTCTTACCCATAATACACCTCCACTACCTTCCAACCCTCAGATCGAGTCTGCTGAATCTTATACTGATAACCTGACCTGAAAAAATGCTTGTGACCTATAACTGCAGCCCGTAGGCTGTTCTATGCGAAGGTCCGGGGGAAGGAGGGTGGGATGAATGAAGCAGAACTACTCAGATGGAACATTATGGTGAGTACATAACTTCTTTATCCGAAGTAGTTTACTTCATTTGGTCTTCAACCTGTGGGACAGAGTCCCCAGCTACGAAACGCATGGGTGGCCCTCATGGAAGGATATTCCGGAGCACCGCAGAACCAAAGGATGCTCTCCTTCTGGAAGTCAAATCCAATTTGTAATGAGAAATAAATGTATGAGATGAGGACCAAATATCATCCAAAGAGACTAGACCAAAAAGCCGCAGACGTAGCCATTGATCTAGTGGAATGAGCTCTCACATGACCCAGAGGAGACATGCCTCTGTCCTTATAGACCTGAAGGATGCATGAAGAAATCCATCTAGCAATTAGTGACCTTGGGAGACAGGTTTCTCCAAAAAAGGTTTATAGAAGGACATAAACAATTGATCAGATTTACGGAAATGTTTTGTCCTGTGTAAATAGAATCGTAACTGTCTATGAACATCCAGCAGGTAGAGTTTGCACTCCATCTTGTTAGCAAAATTAGGAAAGAACACAGGTAAATTGATGGTCTGATTGATAGTAATTGGTGATGCCACCTTAGGAAAAAAGGATGGATTGGTCCGAGGGGAAACCCTATCTTTGTGAAAAATCATATAAGGACCTTGACGGACAAGGCCTACGGTTCTGAAACCCTTTTGGCAGAGGTAATAGCTACGAGGAAGGCTATTTTCCAAGATAAATATTTCAGATCTGTGGTTGCAGCACGTTCGAAAGGCGGAGTAATCAAAGCTTGAAGAACCATAGTAAGGTCCCATGGAGGAACAGGATCCTTGACTGGGGGGCGTAACAGAAAACTGCCTTTAATAAAAGCTTTACACAGTCTGGAGGAGGCTAGAGGCGCAGAATTCTCACCCACATGAAAATGACAAATGGTAGCCAACTGAACCTTCACAGTAGAAGAACTAGCTCTGTGTTGAAAAATATCAGCTAGAAAATCAAGAATGGCAGAAATAGGAGCCGTGAAGGGGTCTAAACTCCTTTGAGAGGCCCAAAAGGAAAAACATTTCTACTTGCTGCAATAAACCTTCCTGGTAGAAGACTCATGAGCAGCCACCAAAATAGACCTAACTGAGGAGGATAATCCAGGAGTCCTAGAAATCACAGGAACTGGAGCAGCCAAGTTGTGAGCTTCAAACTGTCCAAAATCGGATGAGGAACCCCCCCGAAGGGTGTGAAATCAGATCCTGAATGGGATCCAAGGCAGAGCCAGAAGGTGAGACTAAAGGAAGGGAAACCACACCTGGCGAGGCCAAAATGGGGCAATGAGGATCACTTTGCTCCCTAGTCGATGAGCTTTCTGTAGAAACCTTGGAGTAGGAGGTACTGGAGGGTAAGCATACAGAAGCATGGACTAAAGCATCTCTGGGGGACTCCCACAGCAGGAGGTTCAGAATGAAAAACTCACTGCATTTCACGTTGGAAGGAGATGCAAAGAGATCGCAGCAAGGCTGACCCCACTCGCGGAAGATCTGTTCCACTACTGAAAGATTCAGAGACCATTCGTAAGGCATCAGAATAGTCCGACTTAACCTATCCGCTTGGATGTTGGACGTTCCCGGAATGTGCGTTGCGATGAGAAAACGACCGGTGGAGATCGCCCATTCTCACACTCTCATGGCCTTGCGACAAACGGTGCAAAATCTGGTCCCTCCCTGTTTGTTGATATACCAGACCACTGGCATGTTGTTTGTCTGAATTGCAATTGTTCCCAGAGGAAGAAAGGCATGAAGGGCCTGCAATGCTAAAAGGACTGCCCTCGTCTCTGGAACATTTATGTGCAAGCTGGTCTCTACATGGGACCACAGGCCTTGGACTACCCTGCCCGAACAATGCCCCCCGAGTTGGGAGGCACCCGTGGTCACTGTGGCTTGTGCTGGGGCTGGAACAAAGGGTCGTCCCTCCAAAATGTACGGGAACACATCCACCATAAGAGGGACGACAGACTCGACTGAGTTGGATTGGATAGATTAATGGCAGTTCCAACAGGGACCACTGTACAGCTAGAGTCCACTGTAGAATTCTCATATGTAACCGGGCGCACAGGAGAAGCGTTATGGTCGCCGCCATTGAACCTAAGGGCGACAACACTGATTCCGCCGTTGGGACATGAGAATGATAGATTAGAGAGACATGCATCCTCAGGTTTTGTACTCTCTCCGAGGTCAGGAAGATTTTTGCACTGTAAAGCACCTATCCTTGCGCCAATGTAGTCTATCACCTGTACAGGATCTAGGAGTGATTTGGATGCGTTGATTGTGATCCCCAAATGCAGGGCAAGGAACCAGGAAATAATCCCTGGTTTGGGAGAGTGGATACCTGGTGGGAGCAGTGAGGAGCCAATCGTCCATGTACGGATAGACCTGAATCCCCTGAAGCCTCAGGTGAGTCACTACCACTGCCATCACTTTGGTGAACACCCTGGGGGTTGTGGTGAGACCAAAGGGTAGGGCTCAAAATTGGTAATGATTGACGCCTAGCCGGAAGCGGAGGAACCTCCTGGAGCTTCTGTGCATTCTTATGTGATAGCAAGCATCCTGGGGGTCTAACGAGCACATCCAGTCGCTCTCTTGCAGGTATGGCATGATGGACTGTAGTGTGACCATCCGGAACTTCTCTTTGGCAACTGACAGGTTCAGGGTTGAAAGGTCCAAAGTGGGCCTTGAGTCCCCCATTTTCTTTGGCACCAAAAAGAACCTAGAGTAGAAGCCCAATCCGGACTGATCTGGGGGGACAGTTTTGATGGCTCATTTTTCTAGCAGCTTGGAAATTTCCTGTGCTGCTACCTCCCTTTGTGTGGGTGGTATGTCTGGTAGGTGTTTGGGAGATTTGGGGGGGGGGACCACAAAGGGGATAGAGTATCCTCTGTCTGATGTTATGGACTCCCATGCTGCCAGGTGCAAGGACAATCACCCCCCGAATGCCTCCAGAGTAGTGCAGTCGGGCCACCCCTCAGGGTTGCTGTCCGGGTCTGTCAGAGAAAGTTTCTCGAGACCCAAAATTCCTCGGACCCCCCCCTCTGCCTCTGGGCTGGCGTCCATTCTGTCCCCCTCTGCCTCTGGGGGAAGAAGAGCCCAGAATGTCCTGGGAATACTGTGACTTCCGGAACCACATCTTCTTTTGCCCACTCTGGTTCTGGGAAAAGGACCTCTGAGGGTTCGAGATGCGGATCCTGACGGCAGAGTGTGTCTTCCCGTCCATCTCCCTCTGGACTAATGTCTCTGATGGTCTTACCAAAAAGAGTAGAGCCGTCATAAGGGGCATTGGCAAAGGGCACCGTGAAAGGTTCCGAAAGCTGACAATCTGAGCCAGGCATTGGGCCTCATGGACATGCCGGACCCAGCCGCTCCTTCAGTAGCATGCGAAAGGAGTCACATGGACATGTTGGAGACTGCTTTCAAAATGGCCATCCTCGCGGAGAACAGGTCCCTGTCCTCCTGCAACATGGAATTAGGAGGAGACTCTGCCAGCTCCTTTACCAGGTTGCGTTAGAGTCTTGTAACATGGGCCAGGTAAATTCAGCACCCTAATAGAAAAGGTAGCTGAAGCGTAAATCTGTTTCCCTAGGCAGTCCATCATCCGTGACTCTCGGTCAGAAGGATGAACCGAAGAACTCTCCTGGGCTAGTTCCTTCTTTTTTGGCTGCTGCTATCACCATAACATCTATGGGGGAGCCCTTGTTCCAAGCCGGCCTATCACAAGGTGGACTCAAAATCCTGTCAGGCCTTTTGGGAATTGGTTCCACTGTGTTCAGCTCCTTCCATGCCTGTGAGGTGACCAGGTGCACCAAGGGATCTGCGGGAGGGGACACCTAGGAAGTAGATGGGCCCTTGCCGAAAGCCTCTAGGAACACGGACTCGTCAGAAGAAGCTTTGGGAGCAGACCAACTTTCCCACTGGTGAAGGATTTCCATGATGTCTCCAAAGGTGGAGACATCCTTGGGAGGTGACCTGGGGTAACCTTCCCCATCATCCAAGTCCATATTCTCAGTGAGGGACTCAGGGGGGTCCAAGTGCCTCCTCTTGCATGTATACTTGCGAGGCACATCGCCGGTGGTGCTCTCTGGGGGGGGAACTCGCAAGCTACTTGCTCCTCAGGGGAAAACCATCTGGGGCTCCTCGAGCATGGGCTGTCCTTCTGGTAAAATGATGGGAATCATAGAGAGAGCCGAGGGGGTCGGCGCGAAGTCCGAGGTGGACAGTCACGGGTTTTGATCCAGCAGAGAGAAAGTACAGTTTTGTACCTACCATAAATGTAGATGTCCGAACAGGATAGCATCTGCAGTCCTTACAAATGGGTTGTCCTGTCGTCAGGCAGCCCTTCGGTCGGCCGGATTCCAAAGTCTGGGTCTGGCCTCGGCTGGTGTCGCACTTCACCCGACGTCATCTCTGCTGGTCTTCGGGTATAAAGGCATCAGCCGACGCCATTTTCCTCAGTGTTTCTTGCCCCAGATGCCAGTTGCCCTCTTGGATGGCTAAATTTTTGGGTAAATGCCAATTTTTCCAAAAAGTAGAAGGTAAACACAAAAAATAAGCATGTATGTACATATATACAAACAAATACACCATAAGAGATCCCCCCCCAGCTAGCTATTAGGTGGGCAAATACCCTAGGAGTACCACAGGGGGAAGGAGGGTGGGTAATCCTGACTGCAGATGCTATCCTGTTCGGACATCTACATTTATGGTAGGTACAAAACTGTACTATGTCCTTCAAGGATGCATCTGCAGTCCTTACAAATGGGTAGAATACCATAGCCAAACTAGGGGAGGAGGAAGAAGAATTATGGTGTAGTTAGGATCCCTTGCAAAACAGCAGTGGCAAACCCTGCTCGGGATCTAGAGTATAGAGGTAAGTTATAATGCTTGGCAAATGTATGCACGGAGGTCCAAGTAGCAGCCTCAATAATGTCCTTGGTAGCCACTCCTCGTAAGAAAGCTGTGGTAGTGGCTGTAGCCCTTGTAGAATGAGGCCTTATGTTCTGTGGAATTTGCTTTCCATGGTAGGAGTAACAGAATCTTATGCAATTTCCTATCCACTTGGAGATTGTCTGTTTGGAAATTGCTTTTCCTTCCCTTCCTGTTGCATAAGCTACTAGAAGCTGGTCAGTTTTTCTATTGCCCTTGGTTCTGTCCAGGTAGTAGCGCAACTGTCTATGTACATCCAAGGTATGCAGCAGTCTTTCCCCTGTTCTGTGGATTGGGAAAGAAGGTAGGTAGGTGGATTGCCTGGTTTAGAGACACTCTGGATACCACCTTAGGCATAAATGTAGGATTAGTTCTCATGGACACTCTATCTTGATGGAAGATTAGGAAGGGTTGTACTGCCATTAAAGCCTGTAGTTCGAAACCCTTCTTGCTGAAGTAATTGCCAGTAGGAAAGCAGTTTTCCAGGATAGGTGTTGAAGATCTGCTGTTGCTGCTGGTTCGAATGGAGGGAGTGTCAATTTTTCTAGCACAAAGTTCAAGTCCCATGCTGGTAATGGTGGTTTCCTAGGAGGTTTTACATTCTTAATTCCTCTCAGGAACTGCCTGAGTAGAGGATGTGAGAAGACAGGGGATCAAGCTGTATTCTGCAGAAATAGCTGATGCATGTATCTTGATGGAGGAATAAGACAGGCCTGTATGGAGAAGCTCTGCCAAATACTCCAGGATGTTGGCAATATCTACCTTTGACACATCTTTCCCTCTTTCAGTACTCCAAATGACAAACCATTTCCATTTTCCTGCATAGTTCCTTCTTGTTGAAGGTCTGCGGGCCTCAAGGATAATGTCTTTAACCCTTTGGGATAAATCTGGGTTAGTTGCTCTTATGTAATGTTCCAGGCAGTCAGTTGCAGAGTTTTCAGGTTTGGATGCAGGATGTTGTAGTCGCTCTGAGTTAACATCAAAGGAATCAGGGTAGTGTCCACGTTTCCCGAGACATGCTCCTCAGCAATGGATACCAATGTTGTCTTGGCCAATTTGGAGCTATCAGAATTATCCTTGGGCGTTCCTCTGATTTTCAGTAGTACCTTGTGCATCAAAGGAAGAGGTGGAAATGCATATGCTGTCAGGCCTTTCCAACTGAAGGATAGAGAGTCCACCTTCCAAGCAAGTGGGTGGTATGTCCTTGTGCAGAATTTCTTGAGCTGGTGATTGAGTGGGGATGCGAATAGGTCTATTTGTGGCATTCCCCATTTCTTTGTGATGGCCTTGAAGATGTCCGGGTGTAGCATCCATTCGTGAGCATCCGAGGTAGTTCTGCTTAACATGTCTGCTAGGATGTTTTCTTTTCCCGGTACAAATATTGCCTGTAACTGAATGTTGTAGCTCAGAGCCATATTCCATAGGTCCAGAGCCATTCGGCATAGGGGGTATGAATGAGTGCCTCCCTGTTTGTTGATGTACCACATGACTGTGGTGTTGTCTGTCCTCATCATCAATTGGCCTTCTTAGAGGAATGGTCTGAAATTCTGGATTGCTAGTTTTACTGCCAGCATTTCTTTTTGATTTATGTGCAGGTGCAGCTGATCTGGAGTCCATAAGCCTTGAATGCACTTGTCCAGCATGTGGGCCCCCCAACCGAGGTCTGAGGCGTCCGTTGTGATGGTTTGGCTTGTTTGAATGTTGTGGAAGGACAAACCTGGGTTTGACTGGCATGCCTGAGCCCACCATAGGAACTCTTGTTTCAGGCATGGGATTAGTGGTATTTCGGTTTCTAAGCTGTGCCTGTGTTGAGACCATAAATTCTTTAGGTACCACTGTAGCTTTCTCATATGCAGTCTGGCATGGGGACCAGGATTATGCAGGATGCCATGAAGCCCAAGGCCTGCAGTACTTTCCTTGCTGTTAGTTTGTTCTGCTTTGTTAATGCCAAGAAGTAAAGAGGAAGTTGTTCTTGTTTTTCTGCAGTTAGGAATGCCATCTGTTTTACTGTGTCCAATTCTGCACCCAAGAATGTTCTTGTTTGGGATGGTATCAGTCTTGACTTTTTTAAATTGACTGTGTATCCCAGGGCTTGTAGTAAGCAAATGACTCTTTGTAAGTCTTGTGCCAGCTTGCTTTTGTTGTCCGCTTGTATCAGGCAGTCGTCCAGGTATGGATAAATTTGGATTCCCTGAAGCCTGCAATGAGCGATTACTGACGCCAGGCATTTCGTGAACACTCTGGGTGCAGTAGATAAGCCAAAGGGCAATGCTGAGAATTGATAATGCTCTGATCCTGCAAGAAATCTGAGGTATCTTCTGCAATTTGGTCGTATGGGGACGTGCAGGTATGCCTCCTTGAGATCTAGAGTTACCAGCCAATACTCCTTGCCCAGCATGGGAAGAAGTTGCTGTAGGGTCAGCATTTTGAATTTTGGAACAATGATGAATGTGTTTAAAGCGGACAGGTCGAGAATAGGTCTCCAACTTTTCTCTTTTCTTGGTACTAGGAAGAGTCTGGAGTAAAATCCCTTGCCCTGTTCTGTAGGTGGTACCCTTTCCACAGCTCTCATCTTTGTTAATTGAGCTATTTGTTTTAGAGCTTCTGTCTTTTGATTTGGTGGTAGGTTTGGCATTCCTCTTTTACTGGTAAGGTGTGGAAATGAAACCTGTAGCCTTGGTCTATAGTTTGCAAAATCCACTTGTCTCTTGTGATATAGTGCCAGTTTTTGAAAATAAGGCTAACTTTCCGCCTAAGGGTGCTGCTATTTGTTCCCTGGTAGGCGTGTCAGAGCCAAGTCACTGTGATTGTCCTGTTGCAGTGGTAGTGGTTGTATCTGTGCCTCGTTGGTTATTGCCTTGCCACTGGCGTCCCCTGTAGGCACCTCCTCTGGATTGATTTCTGCCTCTGGAACGTCTATTCCTGCCTCTCTGAGTTTTAGAGGAGTCTGGAAAGGATCAATTTTGGAAGGCCAGTTCCTGCTAACCCTTGGGGGTGAAACTGTAAGAAATCTTTAACTGTTTGTACAGCTTTTGCCTTCTCTTCCATTTTCTTCATTACTTGTTGGGCAGGAGAACCAAATAGACTGACCTTATCCATAGGAGCATCTAATAGCTTTGCTTTAACATGATCCGGCAAGACCTGTTCTTTCAACCATGCATGCCTTCTTATAACTGCGCCAGTCATGGCTGATCTAAATGAAGCCTCCAGTGCATCATAGCCACATTTTAAAGAATGGTTACTAACCTGCTGAATGTTATTCACCATTTCTAGAACATATTTCTTATCTAAGGAATCATCAGAGGACAGTTTCTTAGTTAACTGATCAAGCATAAACTCTTGGTATTGGATCATATGAAACTGACAGTTCAAAGCTCTAGCTGAGAGAGTAGCAGAGGTGTATACTTTTTTACCCCATCTCTCTAAGGACCTGGAGTCCCTTTCAGAAGGGAGAGAGTTTTTTGCTGAGGTCGAAGCTACTGTCTTAGGCCCCTGGGAGATAGTCTCAGAATCTGCAAAAGGAGCCTTGTATAAGTGGTGATGAGTGTCCGGTACCCTGTAAAACCTATCGGGCTTAGCAGGGGCTGGAGGTAAAGTATCAGGAGCAGTGCAAGCATCATTAAATGCATCATCCACAACAGGAAGAACTGGAGGTATAGCTAAGGGCCTATGTTGCGGTAAGTGTAAAAAGGTCCTAAGCCTTTTTCTTGAATCTGAGAAATCTTGTCCCTGCCATTGGAATTGCTCTCTCATGGCATGTAAGGTTTCCCCAAAGGAAAATTCCTCTGGTGGAGAGGCAGAAGGAATAGATTCTTCAGCATCGGAATCTTCATAAGTAGAAAAAGGAGCCTCTGGATGGTCTGTATTGTCTGAATCATCAGAAGAGTCATCTGAGGACACTGGCTCAGGGGGCTCTGCTCTAGGTCTCTTTTCTGGAGGTTGAGAGGCCCTGTCTGGGTGAGATTGGGATCCCCTTATTAAAGAGATGAGATCCTCTGCCAGAGTAAGCATTTGGGAACTGGAACTGGGCCTGTGAGAGGAGGGCTTAACAGGCACAGACTTAGTAGTTTTGGCTGCTTTAGCCCTGGCAAAGGCCTTTATAGACATGGCTGCAGGAGGCCTAGCAGCACCACGTGCTGGGTTAGAGACATCCAAAGGGATGGTGTCCGATAATTCTAGAGAAACCACATTAGTAGGCAAAACTTCAGAGGCCGATTCAACTAGGGTAGAAGGGGCCTCGGTAGTAGTCATGGATTCGGCTGAAAATTGACCCATTTGCTCAGTTTCGGCCAAAACCGAGACACTCGCGGTTTGCTTAACCGTGGTTTCGGCCGAAACCGCGGACCGCGAGTGTCGGTCCTTTTCTTTGCGTTTCTTAACAATTTGAGTAGTTGGAGGATCCGACGGCATAATGTACGCAAAATCTGAGCCGAAAAACTGTTCAGCAAACTCCGACCGACGCCTAAGCGTTCGTCGGTTGAAGGAAGCACAGGCTAAACAAGCTGCTACGTCGTGGTCTGGGCCTAAACAAGGTAAGCAGTAAGAGTGGAAATCTTTATGAGGTATTTGTTTCCCACAAGTTAAACAGTTATTCACTTTTTCTGACATCGGCTGAAGCAAGAAAGAGTCCCCAACGGGGTACTTAGCTTTTAGAAGTCTTCAAGTAGTATTCGGTAGTAGTAATCTCTGGATCTGACCGACCGGCACTTGCGAACAGCTTCTGCTTGGCCACGCGGCAAGAAAGACTGAGGAAAATGGCGTCGGCTGATGCCTTTATACCCGAAGACCAGCAGAGATGACGTCGGGTGAAGTGCGTCACCAGCCGAGGCCAGACCCAGACTTTGGAATCCGGCCGACCGAAGGGCTGCCTGACGACAGGACAACCCATTTGTAAGGACTGCAGATGCATCCTTGAAGGACATCCCTTTTTACTACGTCGAACGTCGAGGGAGAATGAACCTCCTGTAGAACCAATAAGGAGGCTGGTCTCCCTGGATCCGACGAGAGAATCAGAGCCGGGCCTGAAGTGGATGGAGCTCCGAGGAAGGGCACTTGGCCCGACAAAGGCGGAGGCAATGAAAAAAGTTCCACTCCCTCAGATCCGACACCCAAGCCCCGGCTCCTAGAGCAGCTCGGATCCAAGTTGGTCGCATCAGACATGCTCCAGGCAGCTGTCAGCGTCGAGGAAGAAGGTACCGTTGGTGCCAGCCCCTTGATTAAAGCCATCCTCAGATCCGAATACACTGAATCCGGTGGACGGATCGGGGAAGGAGAAATCAGTTAGAAAAAAGGAAGCGAGCTCCCCCCTCCTGACGGAGAGAGAGCTGGCAAGACCCCCATCTGGATCAGAGTACGAATGAACCTCATCATTTTATCCATGTCGACTTCAGATAAAGACCGGGTGGACCTCAACGAGGCCACGGACTCCAACCTTGCGCGTTGGGGCACCAAGGCCCTAGATGCAGAACGTGTCTCCTCCGGCTCCAGAGAAAACCTCAGAGATTGGAACAGAGGGGAGTCACGGATCCTACCTGTCTTGATTGATGAAGGGAGGTCCAGAGACCTCTTATGTTTCTCTCAAATTCAACTCTCTCCCCTTCTCTCTGCCCCTTTTCCACAGGCTTTGGCATGGGAGATTGAGTCCCAGCCTGGGAGGGAGGAGAAGCCATGAGAAGAGATGAAGGAGAGGCGGCCACAGCAGACGCTATGACCGAAGCTGAAGACGAGCCAATTGTCTCAGAAGAGGGAAGAAGGCCTTTCAGGGCCAACTTGGCCTTCCTGTCTTTGATGGCGTGTGGGTTAAAACCAGTGCATATAGTGCAGTCTGTACTAAGATGGGCCATGCCCAAGTACATAACACAAAGAGTGTGGCCATCTGCAGGGGATAACTTATGGCCACACTCAGTGCATCTTTTAAACATTGGCTTATCAGCCACAGTATCAGTGGAAAAAACAACAGAAAACAGTATTATTTTTGCCTCACTGAAACACCCACTCACCACACACATACACACACAAAACACACTGGCAGGAAGGGGAAGCAAACGCACAACACACCAATAACCCTAAAATTAAGCTAACAACTCTAAAATTAGAAAACTCGATGCACCAAGCGACGGGAGGAGAAAGGGGAACATACAAGATCTGTGGGTTGGAAGGTAGTGGAGGTGTATTATGGGTAAGGGGAGGAGCTCGGAGCAGATGCTAGTAAGGTTGCCCACTCGGATCTGATACGGATCTGGTATCCCACAGGTTGAAGACCAAATGAAGTAAACAACTTCAGATCTATTCCTATCCAAAGAAGTTTGAAGAGGAGTAGATTCTGTTTCTTTCTGACACCCTCTCCCAAAACTGACAGGAGTGTCTCTCTCTTGCCCACTGTGGTGACTCCAAAAGCCACACAGGCCATTGCTAGCCACTGGTCCACTGTGGCTGCAGGTGCTTCACCAGAGGGATCCAGGGTAAACAATGAGTTTTCTGAGGTACAGTAAACAGCCACAGCAGAATCACCCACCTGCTGCCAGGAAAAACTGCTAGCCTGCTGTGGTGGCAAAGGCATTTTGGTTAACCTTTTTCTTTTTGTGGGTGGAAGAAGGACTGACCATAGGACACGTAGTCTTTTTCATGGTCAAGCCAAAAATGGGGCCTCTTTCCTGAGGAAGACAAGCAGCAAATGCCGGTAAAACAAATGGTCCACAAAAAATTACTTTTTTGACAGAAAAAACACAGTAAAACATTATGGCAGCCCCCAACTTGGAAAAATTAACAATTTCACAACAGAAAATATGTTTTCAATTAATTTTACTTTTCAACTGATAGAAACAAGTGCTCAACGTAAAAGAATGCTACAGTCTTGAAACAGCCCTTGAAATAACAATTCTCCTAGCTTTAAAATAATTTCACTGAAAAAGAAAGTAATAAAACACTAACAAAATTTAAGAAAATGGAAGTTTTTTCCCCAAACAGAACTTATCTGCCCAGTAAAGAAAAGCATAAGCCGACCACTAATTCTCAAAAACCTCATAGGAACACAATTTTTGGCAGCAGTAAAACTCTGACGGGCTTTGCACCCAAACTTGTCTTTTAGGCAACTCATCTCAAGCTGCTTGACAGTTTGGATGCATGGAAGTTGCCCTGAAGCTTTGGAAGATGGCTGGCTGTCATATCCTTGGCAGGGTATAAACCATATAGCTAAGGCTACTGCAGCAGTAATCAAAATGAAGAACATCACCACAGACAAAAAAAAGTGACTTTATGAGAAAGAGGAGATCAGGTAATCAAAACAGTATAACTGTACTGCCCTTGTATGCAAAAGAGAAAAAAAAAAAGCCAAGTTGAAGATTATCAGCAATGCTGAAGGAAAAAGGCTACAAAAACAGTAAAAATGCTTTTAAGAGCGTCTCTTGATGCTTGCAGTAATGAGGTAAATGAGATCTGGAAAGAAAGGGCTGTATAGTGAACTAAGACAGCTACGGGAGGAGTTTTTTGAGACAGGAAGAGTCTTAAAGGTGCCAAGCCATTATAACCTACAACACCACAGTCCTGGCTTTGGGTTGAGTGGATCACAGAAGATCCACTAGTTTCTAATCTTTTAACACCTCTATGAAAGTATAACTTAATACACAGGCAGACAAATAGGAAAAAAACAAAACAAAACAAAAAAAAAAACAAGCCATATTATTTATTTATTTTTTTTTTACATTTGTACACATTATACATTATGTTTTCTTTCCTTAGAACAACTGTCGGTCAGTCCAGCATTACATAAATCGCTCAATTCTCCTCACTCGTCTTCCTCCAGAACATTATTCTGCATGCACTTTTTCCACAAATTCCATTTCCTTTTCTTAAGATCAGTCTTCCATTTATTTTACCTCTTTTACAATATTTCAAATACAGCTGGTTTAGATTTTGTTTTTCTAATAATTGCTTTTGTGACAGCCAACAAAAGGAAACTTAAGGCCTCAATTCAGTTCTTGTGTCCCAGCTCAAAAGAATCATTACATCCATTTGCCCCCCCCCCCCAAGTACTTCTGCTAGAGTACTCTGTAGGGAATTTATTTTTTACATCTGCTATTTACGCTTCCAAAAAAAATGTTCCTGGTTATCTCTTTCATCCTCATCACACCTCCAACATTTGCTATCTGCTTGAGGAAAAATTCTTTGAAGTCCTTGAAGTTGGGGTATAGAAATACTTTTGCAAACACTTCTATGTAAAAATCCTAAACCTTCTGGACTTTGTTGCATACTTGGGTGTCGTACATATGTCCTCCAATTTTTCCGTTATAAATTCCTTTTCCAGTCTCTCTTCCCAGTCTTTTCTAACCTACTCTGATTAATTCCTCCAGTTATAAAAATTGTTTAAATGATATGAATCTTGGTGTAAAGAGAAGTGAAGCCATCATCTACTGACTGATAATGGAAGAAGAGTGTACAGCTGAAAAATGAATATGGTGGAGTCATTAATAATTAATTAATGGAGTCAATAAGTCATTAGTAACAGCAGGGTAGCCAGGTTGCTTTGTGATCAACCAGAGCTAGAGAAAGCAGATGTGAATAAAACATCTCAGAGATGGCTAATAGCTTATAAGTGATAAAAACTAAACCATGAAACTTGACAGAATTTTTACAGCATACCTAATGTACTTAGAAGTAACTGGAGTACAGGATGCAGAATTCTTGCATGACCAAGACACACACAAAGAACCAACAACAGGTATTTCTGGACATATGGGAAAACACAGTAGAGATGGCAAAACAAACTGAGCAGGTGGGATGAAAACTGATCATAATGAAGGACAAGATAAGCAGGTGAAATCTAGGATTATATAACGTTTTGGACAATGAAGGGTCAGACTTAATGAACTACGTGAAACACAGGAAAGAAGAATGGATGCTTTTTGCATATGATTTGCTGTGGATTACAGAAGAAGTATTTTTCAAAACCAAAATCAGGTATTAAATATGGGAATAATAAAAAAATTGCATCAAACCAACAAAAATAAAAAAAACACCAGAAGCAAAACAAGCTGGCATAAAGCTGTTGCACTTTAATACAGTCCGGTACCTCGACTTTTCCCCTTCGAATGATAAAATGCCATAAGAACAGCCACTTTTTTATATACAGCTGCACACCCCCACTAATTACATCCAATTAACTTTTTAACCCAATTTTAAAGTGTCAACATAGCTAACTTACAATTTTAACAGTTCCTGAAACAAACAGATACATATCTAAAGATATTCATCATATTCATCCAGTTGTTGCCTTTAATGAATTGCTCCTGGAAGTGTTGGAGAGGGGTGAAAGACTAGGTTTTTTTGATCAGGGAAAATGTTAAAAAAATTATATACTGAAAAACCACATGACGCCACTTTTTATGTATTACCTAATCTACATAAAAAATGTAAATGGACCTACCAGGTAGACAGTACAGTTTTGTACCTACCATAAATGTAGATGTTCGAGTGTATATACTGCTGCAGTCATCACACTTGGGTTATCCTGCCGTCAGGCGGTCCCGCAGTCGGCTGAATCCCAAAGTCTTGGTCCGGCGTGGGTTGTCATAGCTTCTTCCCTGACGTCAGTGCGACAGGGGATAAAAGAGGCAGCCAACGCCATTTTCTTCAGTTTTTCTTGCCCCAGATGTCAGGTGCCCCCAACTAGGAAGGCAATACAAATAACTACGCAAAAATACCTTAGCAGATAAACAATAGTACTAGCTGTTAGCAAATACACCATACAGACATGCATCCAACAGATTGATGTACATGGAGTTATAACTAACACCCTGGTATGTAGAGGGGATGGTGGGAGGGTAACCTGGACTGCAGCAGTATATACACTCGAACATCTACATTTATGGTAGGTACAAAACTGTACTATGTTCATCGTGTTATACTGCTGCAGTCATCACACTTGGGTTGAATCCCAAAGCTATGGATGGGTGGCTGGTACTAAACTGGGTTAGGTGAAGCTAGGATGCCCTGCAGAACTGCAGTGGCAAAACCAGCTCTGGTTTTTGAGTATAATGGAAGGTGGTATTGCTTGGTAAAGGTGTGCACTGAACTCCAAGTAGCTGCCTCCAGCCAGAATGTCCTTGGTTGGAACCCCCCTGAGAAAGGCTGCTGAGGTTGCTGTAGCCCTGGTAGAATGGGACCTAATATTAACAGGCACTGCTTTTCCCATGGTGCGAGTAGCAAAAGCGGATACAATGTGCTATCCATTTGGAGATGGTCTGTTTTGAAACAGCCTTTCCTTGTGAACCTGTAGCATAGGATACAAAGAGTTGGTCAGTTTTTCTGAAGGTCTTTGTCTTATCCAAATAGTAACGTAGCTGTCTGTGAATGTCCAAAGAGTGAAGGAGTCTTTCTCCTTTATTCTGGGGGTTTGGATAAAAGGTGGGTAAATGAATGGTCTGATTCAAAGCCACACTGGATACTACCTTTGGCATAAAGGTAGGGTTGGTTCGTAAAGAGACTCTGTCCTGATGGAAAATGATGAAAGGTTCCACTGCCATAAGTGCCTGTAGTTCTGAGACCCTGCGTGCTGAGGTGATAGCCAGCAACAGAACTGTTTTCCATGACAAGTATTGTAGTTCTGCTGAGAAGGCTGGTTCGAAAGGAGGCAGTGTTAATTTTTCCAAAACAAAATTCAGGTCCCAAGCTGGCGTTGGGGGTTTTCTGGGGGGTCTTATATTCTTAGCCCCTCTGAGAAACTGCCTTAGTAAAGGGTGTGAGAATATGGGAGGATACGTATTATATTGAGCTGAAATGGCTGAAGCATGGATCTTAATGGATGAGAAAGAAAGGCCTTTGTGTAGCATATCAGTTAAGTATTGCAGTATTTGAGGAATGTTTGGTATCCAAGGATTTTGGCCTATAGCCTGGTTCCATGCACAAAATCTTTTCCATTTGTCTGAGTAAGTTTTTCTGGTGTTGGGCCTCCTGGCCTCCAAAATGACATTCAGGACGTCCTTTGAGAGAAGTGTTGATTGATAATTCAAGGTATTCTCCATGCAGCTAAATTTAAAGTCCTGAGCTGACTGTGAAGGATCTGAGAGTTTTGCTGAGTCAACAGAAGTGGAAATTGAGGTAAGATCCATGGAGGGCTGTGAGTCAAGGTCCTTAGTAATGGGTACCAGTGTTGATATGGCCAGTCCGGAGCAATGAGGATCATTTGTGGTCTGTCTGATCTGACTTTCAGTAATACCTTGGTCAAGAGAGGTAGTGGTGGGAAGGCATAGACTGTCAATGCTGTCCAACTGAATGATAGGGCGTTCACTTTCCAGGCTAGGAAATTATAAGTCCTTGTGCAAAATTTCTGTAGTTGGCAATTGTTGGGGGAGGCAAACAGATCTATGTCTGGGCATCCCCACCTTTGAGTTGTCATTGAAAATACTTGTGGGTGTAGTCTCCTCTCGTGAGGATCTGCCAAATTTCTGCTTAATTCGTCTGCCAATATGTTTTCCTTTCCTGGCAGGAATTGTACTTGCAGTTGTACTTGGTAAGTCAATGCTGTGTTCCACAAGGTCATTGCCTGTCTGCATAAAGGGTAGGAGTGTGTTCCTCCCTGTTTGTTTATGTACCACATAACTGTGGTGTTGTCTGTCCTTATTAGTAGTTGTCCTGGATGCAAGAGGTCCTTGAAGTCTGTCAGTGCATTTTGCACAGCTAGCATCTCCTTTTGGTTGATGTGTAGATGCATTTGTTTTGCAGACCATTTGCCCTGTAAGCACTGTCCTGCCATGTGTGCTCCCCGGCATAGTCTGAAGAATCTGTTGTCATAGTTTGGTTTGCTGGAGGTAAGACAAAAGGAAGACCCTTGTTTATTTGACATGCTTGAGCCCACCATAGGAACTCTTTTTGAAGGCAGGGAATGAGAGGTATACTTGTTTCGAGGCTGTGCCTGTGTTGAGTCCATACACTTTTCAGGTACCATTGTAATTTCCTCATATGCAGCTTTGCATGTGGAATTAGTTGAATGCAGGATGCCATGAACCCCAATGCCTGCAGGATTTTCCTTGCAGTGAGCTGGGTAAAAGTTGCCATCTTTTTGAAGTACTGAGTCCGTTGTTTTTGTTTGTCTGGTGTGAGATAAGCCATCTGGGTCATTGTATTTAAGATGGCACCCAGGAATATTATGTCTTGTGAGGGTATTAGCTTTGACTTCTTTTTGTTTACTGTGTACCCTAGGCAACTTAGCAGCTTTGTTACAAATGCCAGATGCTGTAATAGAATGGCCTTGCTGTCCGCTTGGATGAGGCAGTCGTCCAGATATGGATAAATTTGTATTCCTCATTGTCTGCAGTATGCAATTACTGATGCCAGGCATTTCGTAAATACTCTGGGCACAGTAGGTAAGCCAAAGGGCAATGCAGAGAATTGATAATGCATTGTACCTGCCAAAAATCTGAGGTATCTTCTGCAATCTTGTCTGATAGGGACATGCAGGTATGACTCTTTGAGGTCCAACGTTACCAGCCAAGACTCCTTGCCCAGCATGGGAAGAAGCTGCTATAGTGTGAGCATTTTGAATTTGGGTACCTCCAGGTATGTGTTTAGAATTGAGAGGTCTAAAATGGGTCTCCAGGCTTTGTCCTTTCTTGGCACTAGAAATAGTCTTGAGTAAAAACCTTGACCTTGCTCCTTTGTAGGTACCTTTTGAATTGCTTTCAAATCCATGAGAGCTGAAATTTGCATTTTTGCCTCTCCCCATTGGTTTGGAGGCAGATTTGGCATGCCTCTCATCCGTGGTAAAGTGTGAAAATGAAATCTGTAGCCTCGGGTAATAATATCCAGAACCCATTTGCCCTTTGTTATGATGCGCCAATTTTGTGGAAATAGAGCCAGTTTTCCTCCCAAAGGTGCTGCCAGGGCAATTTTGCTTGGCAGACGAAGAGGGAAGTCATTGTGTTTGTTTCCTGAAGAATTGAGATCTTTCGTCTCCACCTCTTTGAGTTGTTGTATGCCATTTTCTAGGCCTGAAAGAACCTTGTGGCTGGCCTCTGCCCCTTGGGCGTCTGTACCTACCCCTTTGGGGTCTGTCTGATGCAGGAAAGGACCAGTTTTTTGATGGCCAGTTTCTGCTGAAACGAGGAGGTTGTACCTGTAAAAAATCTTTAACTGTCTACATAGATTTTGCCTTTTCTTCCATTTTCTTTAAAACTTCCTCTGCTTTGACACCAAACAACATATCTTTCTGCAATGGAGCATCCAATAACTTTGCTTTGACATGTTCTGGTAAGGCTTGCTCTTTTAGCCAAGCATGTCTACGTATTACAGATCCTGTGACAGCTGCTCTACATGAGGCTTCCAATGAATCAAAACCACACTGTAAGGTATGCTTTCCCACATGTTCTGCTGCATGCAGCAAATCCTGCATTTCTTTGAAATCAGGTTGATCTGTCTAAGGGATCATTTTCTGCTTTAACTGTGTAATCAAGTACTGCTGGTATTTTAGCATGTGGAATTGGCAGTTTAAGGCCCTCATGGCCAAAGTGGCAGACATATACACTTTCTTCACCCATCTTTCTAATGTTCTGGAATCTCTTTCAGAAGGTAGTGGATTCTTAACAGTGGAGGCCTTAACCCCTTTGGGACCCTGGGAAATGGTTTTGGGGTCTGCAACAGGGCTTTTATATAGAAACTTATGAGAATCAGGAACTTGGTAGTATCTGTCTGGTTTAGCTGGTGCAAGAGGTAAGGAATCTGGGTTTAGACTAGATTTGGTGTAAACATCATCCAAAATGTCTAAAACTGGAGGAGTTGTAAGGGGTCTATGCTGTGGAAGAAGAAGAAACTCAGAGTCTTTTCTTAGAGTCAGAGTAATCTTGGCCTTCCCAGTGGAAGTGTTCCCTCATGGTGTGTAAAGTTTCCCTAAAAGAGTAGTCTTCAGGGGGGGAGACAGAGGGAATAGACTCTTCAGCATCGGAGTCTTCATAAGGAGGGAAGAAATAATCCTGGTCCTCAGAGTTAGCTGAGGAAATGGATGCTTGGTCAGATGAAGGATAATCTTCCTCCGGTCTAGGCCTTTTGTCAGGAGGGGGTTGTAAACCCCTGATAAGCGTAATTAAATCCTCAGCCATCTTAAGCATCTGTTTTTTAGGCATAGGGGCCTGTGGGGGGGCTGTGGACCCGGTTTCCTAACTTTTAAGGGGGCTTTAAGTTTAGCATAAGACTTAATAGAGATAGTTGTCAGTTTGAGGACACCTTCAGAAACCGAAGGCCTGTCCAAAATCTTCGGATCACCGTCAGGGTTGGCGTCCGAGGGGTGAGGTGGAACCGGCTCCTGAGGCCCAGCTGATTCAGTCTGGGAGGCCGTCAGAATTCCTAAATCAGCGGTAGTCAGAGGCTGCGTAGGCGCCTCGCTGAAAACCGGAGAACTGGCGGAAGGCCTTGCTGAGGCCTCGGTATCTGGTGTTGGCCTTGGTTGCCTATCCTTATCCTTTCGTTTTTTAATCATTGCTGATGTCGGTTGCTCCGACGACATGTTATAGTTAAATTTTCTGCCAAAATAATGTCGGGCAAAATCTGCCCGATGCTTGATTGTACGTTTGTTGAACCTAGCACAAAACTGACAACCAGAGACGTTGTGGTCTGGGCCTAGGCAAAGAACACAATAAGAATGAAAATCCTTATGAGGTATTTGCTTCCCACAAGAAATGCAATTATTAACTTTGTCTGACATCAGTCTGAGGCAAGAAAAGTTTCCCCAACGGGGTACTTAGCTTTAGAGAAGACTTCGGGCTGAAATTCAATTCGAAAATCTCAAGAGCTAGCCGACCGGCACTTGCGAACTGCTTCTGCTTCGGGCACCGCGCGGCAAGAAAGACAGAAGAAAATGGTGTCGGCTGCCTCTTTTATCCCCCTGTCGCACTGACGTCAGGGAAGAAGCGATGACAACCGACGCCGGACCAAGACTTTGGGATTCGGCCGACTGCGGGACCGCCTGACGGCAGGATAACCCAAGTGTGATGACTGCAGCAGTATAACACAATGAACATCTATAGTTTCAGGGGTGGATTCATACTTGCAAAATGTGGGGTTATTTTTGGATTCACTACTGAAACAATACTGGTCATGGTGCCTGCGGATATCACTAACACTGAGGAATTGTGTAAGGAAGTTAGTAAACAAGTGGCAGGATGATTATTATTGGGTTGTGGTGGATGTGAATTCACTGTACACAGATATCCAATAAAAACTGAGATGGGAGGCTATATGGGATGTAATGGGTGAGGGCCCAAGAACTGCTTCTGTGGTTAGATTACTTGAATTTTGTCTAATACACAATTATTTTAAATTTAATAATGAGACATTTCTTCAGGTAAAAGAAACACCAATGGGGGCTTCTTATGCCCCTACATATACTATTCTTTATATGGGGTACTTTGAGAAAAAGTTTATTTATACATCAGAATTTTATAGAAATAATGTGGTCATGTTTAAATGGTTTATTGATGACCTTATTTTTTGTGTAAAGGTAATTCTGTGGAATTCAATGCATTTTTTTTCAGAGTTAAATATGAATTAAAATGGTTTAAATTTTCAATGTTAAAGGGTGATTCTTGTACGCAGTTTTGGATGTTGAATTTTATGTAAATTCTAATAATGGAATCCAGTTCAAACCCTACAGAAAATTGACTGCAGTAAATCATTTCTTACATGCAGAAATATGCACCCCCCCCACTTGTTAAATTCTCTTCCACTAGGAGAGTTTGAACGTACTGTTCATAAGACTTCTAAAGAAAGTTGTAGGTTGAAATTTGTATTGGAAACAAAATAAAGACTTTTGGAAAGGGGTTATAAGGAGAAAGTTTTAAATCAGGTTCTTGAAATAACAGGAGGCAAAGTTAGGGTCAAGAATGTTGGGGGAAAGAGTACTGCTGAGGGAATTACTTTTGATGGGATTAAAGGAAAAGATATGTATTTTGTTTCTACGTATTCATTGTTTTCAGAAGTAATGAGAAAAGCAGTTCTGGATTTATGGTATATTATACATGAGGATGATATCTTGACTGTGGAAAAATACTGAAGTCAACATGTTTTGTATTCTGTATTTAAAGGGTTAAGCAGAAAAATGTTCACTGCGTGCAAACTGAAATGTTCTGGAAAATGTTGATCACTGAGGAATGCAGGAGTTAATCTTAAACTGCTGATAAAGTTAATGGTGCAAGAATAACTGTGGTACTGGCTGGTAAAAACAAGTAATCAAACTATCAATTTTAATGAAAGTCCTCTGTGCTACGTGTATGTACGTGCAGGAGGGTCTATATAAGGAGAACTTAAAGTACAAGTAGCCAGACTGCTGGCATATTACTATCATGTAGCAGATCTCCATGCATGTAAAATAAAGCTGTTTTACTTGCTTACAAGAACTTGGTGTGATTCTTCCAGAATATGTTAGAAGAGTAAAATCTTCGACATAACTGGCGCAACGTTAGGCGGCCCCTGCACGGTGCGAATCGAACAAAGAGAGGCTGAAAACCTGCGCAGGTGGAGAGAGATCAGGCTCTCCTCGAATGAAAGACCTCCAACTGAAACAGGTTGAAATTAGAGGCCAGTCACTCTTTCCAGATTCAATCCGTGAGGTGGCAGCGAAACAGGGCGGAGGAATCACAAAGGTAAGCAAAAAGAAAAGCTATTTTTTGTTGTTTCTGATTGGAATTTTTTTGTCTAAATTTTAAGGGACTAGTCAAGGGAGAAATTTAATTTTCTCAAAGTATATGTGAATAGATTCCATATACAAGAGATCTCAGGAACAGGAATAGTTTCTCGTAAGAGAAATGGGAACAGGAACCAGTTGCGCCAAAGGCGACGACAAAACTGAAGATGAAAAGTTTATGTTTTGATTTACACCCAAAGAATGTAAAGTATTTAGATAAATGGAAAAAAGATCATGGGTTTAGTGGATGTTTAAATAAGTCAGAATGTCAAAATCTAGTAAGATTACTGCGCAAACAAGCAGGAAATAAGACAAGGAAGCAAAAGAAGGTAGGGATTCCCCAGGCACAGAAATGGCTGGAGGAAACAAATAAAAAACATAAGGAACAAAATTTGAAAAAAGGGTGTGGTAATTCAAGTGAAAAAGATGTGTACTTTGTTCAAAAGGAAGATAATGAAACTTCCACAGTCAGTCGTAGTCACCAGAATCCCTCGGCCCCTCCCATCCAGTATCCAGACCCTGCACAGGTTATTGAGGTGTCCCCCGACCAGGACCCACCGCAATACCAGGCTTCGGTGAGTGTCCCCCCCACGCCACGTATTATATTACAGAGAGAGCCTGCCAACACTCTTGACTTACGCAGCGGAAGTATTAGGAGAGAAGGGGACTGGAAAATTAAGGAGAAGGTAGATCAGGAAGGAGAGGAATACCCACTGATAGAAGTGGCAAATCCTCAAGCAGGCGCAGAAGGCGAGGGTCCTACCATATTGGTCTACCGACCATGGACCCGTGATGATATCCGAAAAGCGGTAGAGGGGATTCCCCATCCAAAAGTAGATATGCGTAAATTCCGTACAGACGTAGGGGGCATGAGAATGAGTTATAGATTAAACGCTGTAGAATTTGAACAAGTAATAAGGCAAATCCTAGGACCTGATTGGCACCTTATTTATGGAACTTGGGACCCCTGCTACCAGAGGAAGGGGAGCCTTGCCGCTTAACTCAAGTGTGTAGAACCAGAATAAAGACTCTCCTAGATAAAATAGAAGAACATTGAAGCCCAAAGCAGATTGGACTTGCATTAATCAATGCGTTCAATCAGATGACGAAACCAGACAATTATCTACATCGTCTCACACAATGTTTTGATGCTCATAGTGGGTTGATTAAGGCAGAAAATCAGGCAAATGACTCGCCCTATGAACAGCAACTGACAAATGCATTCCTAAAGGGCTGCAAGACAGCCATTGGTAACTTTATACAAAAGCATATGATCACACACAGGACAGCTGCCTACAGCCCCTTATGGATTATGCTAGACATGCTGAGAAATACCTGAAGGAAAAAAAAGATAAAAAAGCCCAGACTTTTACAGTTAGTGAAGATGCAACTTTAATGTTAGTTCAAGGTTCCGCAAATCATGGAAGAGGGCGTGGCAGGGGAAGAGGACGAGGACGGGAGGCATAAGTCATTCTGAGGATTTCGAGGGTAGGCAAAAGAGGGGAGTGTTTTAAGTGCGGTAAGAAAGGACATTTCGCCAGAGATTGCAGAGGACCGAGAAACCGATGGTTGCTTCCGTGGTACCGCATGACTATATGATGGTCAAAAGACGTAGATGGAGGGTATGAGGAAGAAGAAGAAAGTGAGAATGGGGAAGTAGGTACAAGTGAAGACGATGGGTGGGGACAGGAAATGGCAGAAAATGAGAAATATCAAATGGTAAATCTAACAGCACTAGCATCAACTATGCAATTGGAATCCCAACCAGTGATCACATTGCAAGTTGAGGGCCGAGACATAGAATTTCTTTGTGACTCAGGGCTTCTAACGTTAGTCAGAAGTACTGCCATATCATCCGATGTTACCTCGGATGAATATGTGCTTGTAAAAGCAGCAAATGGTCGATTTACAAAGAGCCATTGTCCAAACCTCTGTGGTTTACCGACCCAGAGAGGAACCAAACCATACGGTTCCGAGTAATAATTTCAGAAATCTGCCCAGTACATTTATTAGGAAGAGATTTAATGCAAGTGTTCGGTATAGCAGCCGTCCCAACCTCCACGGGGATGGTGGCAAGGAGAATAGAACTGAATAGTGCAATGCTATTAGAGGAGCAGGGAGATCTACATTACTGGTATAGTAATGATTTGATAGCGACAGGCCCCAGAGTGTAGTGACGGCTCTTACAAATTTGGCATTAAGCAAATACGGCATAACAAATCCGAAGGTGTCAGATCCATTACATTGCACAATGTATTACAGAAGATGTGCCGGACCTGATTTAGAATACGAAAAGAAATTTCTTAGTTTTAAAGTTACCAAACTAGTATTGCATAGCCTTTTTTGGGACACACTAGGTAATTCTGCAGTCACATGTAGCCTTACAAGGGATATGCAGCTGCTGTATAAGAATGAATTAACCACACATATTTCAGTCACGGAGGGTGAAGGAATGTCATGGTACCTCGTGGGTAAGAAAATAACTGAATGGGTAGGATGGACACCAGAACAGTTGGCAGGTAAGGGCATTCAGGTTCAAAAACTTAACTGGGTTACACAAGCCAGACCGACTGCACCTCAGGGAAGACAAACCGATACAAGCCCGTGGGACATTATGACTATGTCTCCTTACCCCCATGGAAGAATCTCAATTGCAGATGATTCCAAACTCATTATGGTCGCAGGGTCAGCACGATATCGGACTGATTAGAACGGCAGGACAGGTAAAGATTACACCCAAGTCAGAATTTAGACCTCATAAACGGCAGTATCCCTTGAGCAGAAAGGCAGAGGAGGGCATTTTACCGGTAATCACAGCACTTTTGAAAGCTGGAGTATTAATTCTGTGCACAGACTCACCGTGTAATACGCCCTTATTTCCAGTAAAACAACCGGATGGGACATGGAGGATGGTACAAGACTTACAGGCAATAAATGCCGCGGTGGTACCTCGGGCCCCATAGTCCCGGATCCGTCTATTCTGCTGAACGATATCCTTCCAACGGATAACTACTTTTCTGTAATTGATATCAGTAATGCCTTTTTCTCTATTCCCTTGCAGGAAGATAGTAGATTTTGGTTTGCATTTACGTTTATGGGCAAGCGTTATACCTATACCAGGTTACCGCAGGGATACTGCGAAAGTCCGACCATCTTCTCACAAGAGATGTCCACCAATTTGGCTCAGTTCCAACCAGCCCAAGGGTGCCACCTACTGCTGTACGTGGATGATATCCTCCTGGCGCGACTACGGAAGAACTCTGTAAGTCCGAGACTATTCGACTACTACACTTTCTGGCACACGAAGGACATAAGGTAAATAAGTCTAAGTTACAATTTTGTAAATTAGAAGAACGTTACCTGGGTTATACTATCTCTGGGAAGGGCAGGCGATTAGATGACAGCAGAAAGAATGCTATTTTACAAGCCCCATGCCAACTACAAAAAGAAATGATGTCCTTTTAGGCATTACGAACTTCTGTCGTAGTTGGATTCCCAACCACGCCAAGAAGTGCACCCGCTATCAGACTTAATTTTTGCAATACCGATGGCGGCAAAGATTTGCTGCACTGGACAGACAAGGCAGTACAGGCATTTACTAGGATCAAGCAACTGATAGCTGGGTCAGCAACATTGG